>NW_019641698.1:4476723-5076723 GCF_000599845.2 Trichogramma pretiosum
CCCCCCCCCCCCCCAGATAATGCTCTCTGCGTTTAGTGTATACGATACGATACATGTTTCGTGTGTGTGTGTGCGTTTGTGTGCCCGCGTTTGGCAAAATTATTATTGTTTATAACCCATGTGACATAACCGCACAACGAGAAAATTCAATGTACTCGTTTGAAATCATTTATAATGTACGGATAGCAGCACGTGCACAGCAGGCAGCCAATATGTTCGCGTGTGTCGTAACACTACTGCTCGCGAATATTCGTCTTATCGATTCGCGTGCGAATTTTTTTATTCTTCTTTGCTTTTTGCGACCGAAAAAATTCCATCTCGAGTGGTCGTCGACGTACTTTGGCTCGATGTATAATATTTGCAGTAGCGACAGCAGCAGTAGCAGCGAGATGTGCGAATTATAGCGCAAAAAAATGTGTGCGTGCGTGAAAATGATCGACGAACGGGTTCGCCGGTGTTGCTGCTGTTGCTGATGCTTGATGCTTGATTCTAGTTGTCGTCGTCGTCGTCGTCGTCGTCTTCGCGCATACCTGCTCTCATGCCAGAGCAGCAGCGCGTGGGATACACGCTATGCTCTTATAATACGTGTATCTCTCTCACAATTCAAGGAGATCCACTCCCGCGCGTTTCTTGAGGCTCGCTTGCCCAACGCAACGCCGCGCACCGCACAACACGCCACAAGCCTCGCACACATACACGCATACACACGCAAAAGCACAGAGACACTTGTCAGTGTGTTAATAAATACGAGGCTTGTGTGTCTTAATGCTCTTCGGCTGAAAACTAATGGTGTCGAGACCGACCGAGAACGACGCCTTTTTTAAACATTCTTTGTATTTTACGCGACGTACGATAACGAAGACGACGACGCAGTCGATGATGCTACCTCACCGCTCTTGCTTTTGTTTGGCACAAGACAGTACAGCTGGTTAATAAATTATCGTAATTTTTTTTCTCTCTTCTGCATCGTTCTTTTGCCGGAGCTTGTTTTTTTTTGCTATTGGCCGCAATTTCATGTGGTCGAGATGTAACGAGCTCGCGCGTGCTGACTTTTCACGAAATTAATTGCGATAAGCGACAGATATAGGCAGCCTATATATTAATGTATACCGCACGAGCATTGCTTTGTGTTATTAAGAGTCGTTTAGCTCGAGCGATAATTATGTACATACACAGGCTTGCGCGCGGCAGCTAGTTCTACAAGACACACATATTACTATCTGGGTACGAAGAGACATAACTGTTGTGCACGATGCAAGATTTCTCTTTTTGTTCGACACGAGGAATTTTCACGATATACTCGTTCGCTCGCTCGCGCGCGCTTTATTCTTTCGACTTGGACAAAGTAAAAGCTCGCGCAGGCTTCACAAAAGGAGAACCGGAGAAAAAAAATAATAAAAATAGGCGGAGGAGAAAAATAAAAATTAGCCATAGTTAAGAGTCTCTCGCGAGTCGAGTGCGTATAAGTCGAGGCGTGAAAGTTTCGTTGCCTTGTGCTCGAGACGGCGGCGTCCGAGCTGAAGGCCAGAAAATTATTTAAATATTAATACGGACTTTGCGCGCACAGGCTCCGCAGCGAGCTTCAAGTGTGTGTCTGCGTATATATATATGCGTAGCTCCAGAGCGTTTATCTCTCGGCGTATAAGCGTATAATTACGGCGCGGTTATATAGCATGCGCGCAGATATGCGATCGCCGTTCGACGTGTGCGCGGCATATAGGCAAAAAAAGAATATCTGACTGATCGAAAAATGACTTCCATGTGACAGAGTAACGATGGACGACGTGCTCTTTTATATATACGAGACACGCTCCGTGTGGGGTGACGCAATTCTAGCTATATATCGAATACACCCACTGACGTAAGATGTAGCTTCTCATCAATTGTCATACACACCTCGTTACGACGGACGACGACGACGACGACGACGACGATGATTCTTATGTACACATATATTTTTATACATCTGTGCACGCGAGTCTCTGTTAGGCAGTCAGCCATGCTCCTCGTGTGTGGGTATCGATCGCGAGCTCCGTTTTTATTATTTACGCGAAAAACAGAATTTCATAAGTTTTCAGTCGGCGCCGCGCATAATGGATAGATATGTATTCTATATTTATTTGGTTCTACTGCTGCTGCAGCTGCTTCATTCACACATACTTACACACGTGCGACGGAAAATTCAATTGAGTGCTCGCGTATGCGTTTATATGTATATGTAAGAGCTTTTAAGCCCGCATCGATGACAAGCATTGCACCAACAGAAGCAGCAGCACTAGAGTCTCTTATTCGGCTTCCTCCAGCAGCGTTTCTCGTCTGCCATATATATAATGTATTTCTCTGCACACTCGTGTGCTGTATTTATATGTGTATACTATATAACATAAGAGTGCTACTGCTGGCCTGCTGCGATGCGCGCGCGATTCGTCGAAAGAGCCGCGGATAGACATAATGTGCATCGATCGCGTGGAAAATAACGAGGATAGTTGTTGCAGCCAATGACGTCACACTCGTACTCGTAGGCACGAAGCAAAATGCTAAAGCTTTGCTAATGTATAGCGCACAAACCCACAATACGCGTGTAGTCTCTCCCTACTACCACCTCTATCTCACGAAGATTTAATTTCTTTCGCGATGCGTTGCTGCTGCTGCTGCTGCTACTAGCGCTTCTTTTGTGCCGCGATGCAGTGCAGCGCAGCGAACAATCGAAAGGAGCAATCGATTAACGGATCCGACGTTTGCCTCCTCTCTCGCTCTGCGCGTGCAAGAGTCATTAAGCACGCAAACGTATAATAATATCCCGTGCGGGCAGAGATACTCCACTCGCGGGCAGGCGCGCGCGCGCTCGTGTGTACATATAATGATATGCTCAAAACGATATATACTCTGACTGCTGCTGCACACGGAGCCACTGTCTCTATATGTATATTATAAATACGAATACGAAGCTCGCGCGCCACACCTTGTAGCACACAGCGTTTGCCTCGCGACTATATGCACACATAATTGTTAGTTAGTTGTGTGTATGCTTCAAATCGAACGAGCCAAGTCAAGCATGTAACGTTCGTTTATGGAGTGCAGCAGCAGCAGCGAGTGCATACGCTGTGCAAACTGCACACTGCACCGTCGTCGTAGTCGCAGTCGGCTTCGTAGTCGCGCAGTGACGGCCGACGCTGTCGCTGCACAGCTCGAGCACGCGCGCGTACATACGTGTATACCTACCTACCTATATATACCATAGGCGATGCTTATTTGTAAATGTTGGCTGTTGCACCGCCGCTGCCGTGCATAAAATACCACTCTCGCGGCACCGCGATCGAGCGACCGAGTGAATGTACACGATTTACACAAGCGTATTATGTATACGTATACGCATACAAATGCACACACGACACACACACACACACATGCATGTATACCAAGCCAGCGAATGGAAATCTGGAATTAGAAATTCGCTGATATATTTTGCTTAGCGAACTGTTGACGTTGCTCGTGAGAATTTCTCGTTTGAGCATTTTCTTATTTATTTCTTTTCTCCCCCTTTCTCTCATCCGTACAAATAGCCTCGCGTCGTACTGCGCGCGACGATAGACAACTCACACGAACAACAACTGCGAAGGTGTTAATGTAAAAATATTGAAAAAAAAAAAAAAAAAAAAAAAAAATAGGCTCAGAGTGTGCCGATGTATAACTGTTTGTGTTATCTCATCTCTCAGTGGTGCAAGAAATAGGCCGATAAGAGGAGCAACGCGGTCAATGATCGCAGTGACAGCGAACTACACAATCGGGGGTCTCGAACCCCGACCCGCCAGATAGTAGCTGTAGCTCTCGAGGAAACCACCGCGCCGACCACCGCCAACCAGAGGCCAGACCCAGTAAACCAAATCGAGGGGCTCTCGTGTGTAGAAGTGAGCTTTTTTGGCGCAGAGACAGCAGTACGAGCGCAACACGACGTCGTCAACGGAGAAGCAGAAGAAGCCGACGACAAGCGCGGCAGTCATGGATTTTTTGAGACGCTCGTTTCGGCGTACGGGTCGAATCGGACCCCACGGCCAGAGACGAGCAGCCACGATGTACGTGGTCGAGCCGACGAGCAACGGTGACGTCTCGCCAAAGTCGTATCACCCTCGCGAGGCGCAGCAGCTTTATCAACAGATGCAGCAGCAACAACAACAACAACAACAACAGCAGCAACAACAACAACAACAACAACAATCGCAGCAGCAGCCACAACAACAACAGCAACGACGTCATCATCATCGCTCGCACGGCAAGTCGTCGAAAAAGCACGTAGAAGTAGTGGCCGAGGCCAAAGCCGATCAAGCCGCTTCGGAGCGCGGCGGTACGCACATCGCCACCACGGTCAAAAACACCGTCAGACGGTTGCTGAGGAGGACCAAGAGCCACAGGGAAGCAGCACCGATGCCTATGGCGACACCCACCCCACCATCGGCCAGGCGAGCCTCGTCCAGGATATCGAACTCGAACACCGACACCAATAGCGAGGCGACGACGATATGTGCCTCGGAACAAGTCGTGCCTGAGGAGGAGGCGGCAACCGTGCTAGTAAATCCAGCCGTGGCGAAGGTCGCCAAGGACGACAAAGCAGCCGAGAAGAGAGACGACGCCGCCCCCGCTGAGCAAAGCTCCAAGTCGGACGAATTCAAGGGCGTCGAGCTGAGGGTTAAAGATACGAGAAGAATTGCGAACGGCGACGTGAAACGCTCCAGCAGCGTTAGACAGCAGCAGCTGCTCAAGCAAGAGGCGCACAGACAACAAAAGCACGGACAAAAATTAGTGATAGACGCCGCGGCGAAAAACAAAAGTAATCACAAATCGGCGGTAACTAACCGAGACGTCGCCAGGCTCAAACAAGCTGCGAAGGCGCAACAAGCCAAGGTAAGGCCAATGCAAACGCTCACCTTCTTTTTCTACGAAAATGGAAATGAAAATAAACCGAAAACAAAAGCGAATGTCAGACGATCCGACCAGTATCGTCATTTTATTCGTATAAAAATAAATTCATCAGTAATTTGTAGGATAGTATTTTATTCCAAACAATTTTTATAATGAATCTTACAACTGAAATGATCTCATCAAATTGCCCATTTATACCACGAGCACTGTACAATACCGTGTACAATTTTCCACTGCGAACGTGTTTACCTCCTCCTCCTCCAATCTGTCAAATAAAAAGAAAAAAAAGAAGATAAAAAACATTAAACGAACGGATGAAACCTTAATCCCAATATTCAGACGTGTCCGAGATTTTACGCGTACTTTTCCATCTGCGCAAGTGAATATACGTACGCATGAAATAGGCAGGCGCTGGGCTCTCTCTCTCTCGGATACCGAGTAATAAGTATGGAACCCAAGCGTCGTATATTATAAACATTTTTATTATCGTTCCGTTGCAAATGACGAAAAAATAAAAGGAAGAAAAATAACGTCGCGCTGTGCTTTATGTACAGATTAACGTCAGACAGTATCAGTTAAAGACGTTTCATACACGGGTAACATCCTACTGTTTACGTTTTCTATACAACTCACAACGCATCGACTAAGTTGGAGACGGTGATATATAAGGCAGCGGAATACATATCGCTGTATTACGGTATGCGTATAGCGATATATAAAGCGCCGAGCATCTCGTCTCTCTCTCTCTCTCTCTCTCTCTCTCTCTGAACCCTCTATATTTATAAACGTCGCTCATCCATTTAGCCAATCATTCTAATAAAACGTGCTGTGTGCTCGTCGTCGTACTCGTCCGTATACACATGCACAGCATTACCCACACACAGACACGTATTCGCGCCTGTCGTCATCTCGACTCTTTTTCAGCTCGTGAGAGGATTCCATGCGCATATAATATGACCAGTGTCAATGGCCTTACCCATACTGCTATCGTATCGCGCGATACGCTTTACCCGTTAGAAAATCGACACGATCGACTTACTACGGCTCGTCGATTTTTCGTGACCACTAAGCTCGAAAACCTGTATAATTTTCTCGCGACAAGCACTGTACGGAAATATCTTGCGTAACGCACGTGGACGCGCGCGAATCGATCACGCGTATGCAGCAAAGCTCCGGCTGCTGCTGCTTCATCGCGAGATCGCGTTAAAAAATGAAGAAAAAAAATAAGAATAATATGGAAACTTTTTTTATTGACGCGCGAACGCGTAAGAACGTCTGTTTCTCTCTCTCTCTGTCTATATAGTTTTTTGTCGTCACGCGCGCATTTTTCATCGATAGATCTTTTCATTCGCAATAGCCGAGTTGCTGATGAAGTGTTTGTATGTGTGTGCATTGCACACGATGACACGTTACGTTCAAGCTGATGCACTGTGCCGCAAAATCTGCAGTGCATTGTGTCTGTGTGTGTGTGCGTATGTGCGCGCGCGAGAGAGAGATAACGTGAGTCACACGGCATGGCATTTGCTCATCATCGTAATTACATACAATAATACATAATGAGCTGCTTTAGCGTTGGTGTGTACGTGGAAACTCACGTTTTGTCGCTCGTTTTGCATCGACTGCAACAATTCTTTTTCCTTTTTTTTTTCTCTTCTTTTTTTCTCAAAAAAACAAACTCGAGGCAAATAAAAAACCAATCGAGTTCAGCGCGAAGCTGCGAATATACCGCTGCTGCTGCAGCGATATCGTCGAACGCGTAGATCTTTTGTGACTTTTTAAAGAGCGCCGAGTCTTTTTCTCAGGCGCGCGCTGCAGCCAACTGCACCTGCGACATGAATTATTCACCAATGACTGTAAATGCACGCGCGCAACGAGAGCCCGCACACGAATTATGGCCAGCAGCACCCGGACACAATTGTCGTAATAAAACCGGCGAGTCGACGCGCCGCGTCACTATTTTTTTTCAAGTTCAGCAAAAGTATAACAGTATGCTATGCGCTGTAGGAAAGAATATAACGGTCTCTCGCGAGCATGCCTCATTGTTTGACGTCGATAAAAGACGAAAAAAATAGAAACAAAATAAAAATAAATTATAGTGCGTAAGTACTCAACGAGATTACTTATGTTCTCTCCCAACGGACGATCTTGACCTTGTCGAGCAGCAGCAGCAGCAACTCTCTGAGCAGCATATCTCTTAATCATCGTCAAGTATAACCCGCAGTGCTAGCCACGGAAACAGTAATTAAATCATCGCGTATACGATATAAGCGTGGTCATACGTAAATGCATTAAGTGCATATGATACACTAGAGACGCATTAGGCTTGATTCGTAGCAACAGCAGTCACAGCTGTAGCTTCACCATTAGCCAGAATATGGCGTAAAAGCATAAAAATCTAATCCCCGGGTGCCATTCGTGTTGTTCTTAAATCCGTGACGTATAGAGACACGCTGGAATCGACATTCATAGTTTTCCAATAATCATAATTAACTTTTTACGTACTCGAGCACGCACTATCTAAGAGTGTTGAGGTCACAGGAGCTTTCCACCCATCTTTCTCTCTCTCTCTCTCTCTCTCTCTGTCTCTCTCCTGCATATAGCGTTAGTACGTTTATAATTTATACGCATTTATGCTCCTCGATTCAGATAAGCTCGAAAACGCGTCGTTCGAATTTTTCTTTTTGATGCCAGTCTCGTGGTTCGCGATGCAATTTCTTGTCTCGGTTACTTGGAAGAATTTCGTATTACTATTAACGCACACCAGCGAATTAATTTTATTAAGTAGCCTCTATAATTTCGAAGTAATAACTATGCGAATGAGCGATAAGCTGCTTGGTTGATTACTTTTATCGTTCGTTAAGAATAATTGTATTATTTATCATGTGTCGCGTGTATGTTAGACTTTGATTGAATGACAAAGCCGCGAGAATGTGCCTGGAATTCTTGATTTGATCAACATTTCATATAAACTTGCGGTGTTGAATATTAAATTCATATAAAAGTACTGCGGCGCTGCTCAATTGGCAAAATATTTGTCACGGGCTCTTTATTATTTCTGCTTTAAAAAAAGAACAAAATTCTAATTTATTTATCCCGATAAGCTGTAGACTCGAGGTAAACATGTTCAACTCGCACGATAACGACAAACCGACGAAGAGAGACTCTCCCACGCAAAAGCGATGATGCACTCGGCAGCGCTGATTTCTTTTCCATCTGTGTTTGTGCAGTTGTCTCAAAAAATTCAATTCTGAGCGACGCTCGAGAGCAATCGATCTGACTCGCGATTCGCGCGAATCTAAAAATGATTTACGGCGAAACGCTGAAATATATAATACTTGCGAGGCTCTTTCTACGCGCGCACGAGAGTCAAACACCTTATGCCATGTTTATACGTAAAAACGGGTGAGCTTAAAATTTTATAGCGATATGCATGCGAGTTATATACATAAAGCCACGCGACAAAAGACTTTGTTTGCATACCATGAGTCAAAGTACGTCGCTCGTGTGCACAGAGAAAAAAAGACAGAAAGAGAAAAGTCGAGCATTCATAATCGCTCGTATATAGATATATCGTTAAAATTTTTGGCGCGCAATATTCAATGAAAACTGCAGTTTATAGCAGGCAATATGCAATACCTGCAGTTTTCTCTAAAACGCAAGGATAAGCACATAGGTTAGAGATAAAATTGACATCTCGGACGTGTGATTTGTTGCGCTTTGAAAACCTGTCAAATACTCGCTCAACGAGTTTAGGCTGCAATAAATTTGAACTAACAAATTAGTACGCTCGAGAGCCGCAACGACGGAAATTCATGTATTTTGATCGCGACTGCCGAACATATTTAATCGATTCGTAACACATACGCTCAAAACAAGACGATTGAATTTTCAACGAATTTGTCCATTGTTGCGCGCGTTGACAGCTGTGTGTGCATCGTCGTTGTATATGACTTCCAATGCGTCGCGGCTCGATCATTGTTATCGGCTTTTATTCTTGAATGTAAAAATACATTTTCGTCGTACGCGAGATACTCTCGTTGAATGAGACAAAATACTTTACATATGTGATAGCTATTTATTCGAAGCTCGCACACGGCATTTTTAGAGGAAATCAATCTATTTATGAAGTACCAAGTCGCGGATACTGAGATGTTAAACGTGAAAATACGTGCTCAGTGATGCGCGCGTAGATCGTCCTTGAACTTCATCAGCTGCTTCGACAAATTTGAAGTACGGAATGAAGAAATTTTTTTTAGCTATCCTCATAAATAGCTGTATTTTTGTACGAGTTTATTTTTACTTTTTTTCTCTCAAACGGCTGCTCAATGGTAACATATTTACTTCGGAGCTTGCGGTTATTATAATCGGATAAATATGCGCGCATGCACGACATTTTCTTCTCACACGAGCGTGAAAGAGATCGAGTTGTTGCGCGCAGGCGTCGATTGTTTCGACACATTCGGGAATTGAGAAATGTTCTAACAACGATTTGTTGACACGGTTACAGTGGCTAACCATTTTTTTTGCGTAATTATTCCTCATTATAAGTTTTAATACGAATTCCGAGAAAAAGGAACGACGCTATAGTTATATAAAAAAAAAAAATCATCATTTGTTTTTTATTGTTCGGCTGGACGCGTGCACATACGGTACGATACACAATATACAATGCGGCTCCGGTAACGAGGCTATAAAAATGTATCGCCAGTAGGCACACGTTTTATATACGGACGAGTTTTTTTTGCATTCTGTACTCGTAACCAACAATGAGACACGCTTTGCGATCGATTTATAGTGTATATATTGTTGCATTGCACACGAAAATTCACGATCGGAAAAAAGCAAAACAAAAAAACAGAAGAGGAAAGAATCGAACATCTCTCGCTTTTTGTTGCATTACATCACTCTCTCTCTCTCTCTCTCTCTCTCTCCGCACGCTGCGCTCATAATTATTACGTACACAACGGACCGCGTACGTACATTGTATGAACGATAGCGCGAGGCTGATTATGCAAAAAGTGTGGCAGTATGAAAGTGTTGATTTCACTCGAGGCGTTGATTCTCGATACGCCCGGAACTAATTTAAATCGTATTACGCATCTGTGTCTCGTTCTGTATATCTCTCGCCACTCGTACCTTTATCGAGTTTTATCTGTTATTCAAAATGTGAAAGGCATAGCGTGATAAGATGCAATGATGAATTTTTCCCCGATAACGCGTAGGAGTCATAGCCAAGAGCGCGTTGTTTTGTTCGATCCATTGACGCATTTCGCCCTGCAAGATAACCCCGAAAAATTGTTGACCCATTCATCCCAAATAAAACGGGACTAAGTGGCTTTAGCAATTACACGTTATTTACCCTGCGATTCAACTTTGCCAATTACAGTGGCGTAAATTTCATCCTTCGTGACGCTGGCTAAATCAAAAGCCGCCCGAGATATGCTCGTGTATTATATCTGGAGCGCGTTCGAATCCATTCATGAAATTCCATTTCTGCGATTAGTCTCGCCGACGTGAGAGAGAGACAGAGAGAAAATAGTTATGCAGCTGCGCGCAAACGTCTTTGATTCCATTGAGGTCAAAGGTTAATTATTTAGGTTGAACATTTCAATTACCCACGTGGGTGGTGGCAGTAGCAGCAGCATAGTCGGGAGAGATAAGTTTTGACACGCGATATCTTGCCAGAATTTTGAGCTCCCGGCTCGCTCGTTTGCGTGCTGGCGCGTGCCCCGGCAGCAGTAACTCTTGGCCATGCTTAACCCACCTACGCGCGCGTCACAATACGCGTAAATTTCTATTGTGCGTGCGCGTGGGGACAAGTCCGCACGAGTGCCCGAGCTATTAGCAGCCTCGTCGCGCGACATATATTAACCTACTTTCTGCCGGAGCCAACTATCGGCTCGTATCAGCGCCCTAAGTCCGAAATTTTAATTGTAATTGATGACTGCCGGTTGATAATAATCGCGAAAGACTTTCACGATGTTTGCGAAATCCACTCGGTGGGGTGTCCAGGTTGCGAATATTACGCCTTTTGTAAATCAAAGGTATGAAGTGCTCTGTCGCTGATAATTACAAAACTAGCAGAAGATTACAGCATCTCGCTCGAGCACGTGTGTGAGGTGACACACGATAACGGCGTATCGGCTTTTTTCATTCTTCTTTTTTAGGAAAGGAATAATCCGTCGACCTATTTTTCATTTGCGTCATAGCTACGAGTAGTAGCGAACGGGAGAGAGAGAGAATTGCGAGCTTTATTATGATACGGTTTGTCATTGGAAATTTTTCAAAGCCGCAACAAATGATCGATACGTACGCACACCGGGGTACTTGAAGAAAGTTGCACGCCCACGAATATAATGATGGATCGAGCGAATGCTCCCTTCGCCAATGGGCGATTATATTGATGTAGGTTTTTAAAAAAAGAACTGGTCGTGCTTGAGAAAATGGGTCAAGTTTTTTTTTTTTATGAAACAGGAAGATTTTGCGGTGCTATTCATTTTTTTTTCATTTTTTCTTATTTCTGAGTGCCTACAGAATTTCAATTTATTAACGAGAATAAATGACTCTTTAAAAAATATCATCCTACATTGGAGGCTGAAAACGAGGTACGATTACGTGAAAAATTTTCTAGAAAATCCGGTTTTCTTTCATTAGTAGTTATATAGCGTGTAGGTCGTGTCAATGAGTGTCAAACAAATATTGTTTGATACTTTGGTCATTGAGAAAATTTCAACACGAGCCTCACGTGTGCCATTTTCTGCCATGCAGAATACATACTTGCAAAAGTGCAAAATCGTATCGTCAAATTCATGATGGAAATTTTATCGGAAGAAATAGTACATTATGAATATGTTTGACTTATGTATTTTATGTGAAACTCGCTGCGAAATAATGAGGCTATTCAAGTTCCCACACTATCGAACAAAATTTCATAGTTACGCGCCAAGTTCACGATTAGACCCTATTTTCCGATATAAGTTGCTCATAATAGGGCGTTGCGGTGTGAGTTATAAGCGCCCGAGCGCATCGAGTATACGATGATTGCAATAATGAGCAGCTTATAAAAACAACAATAGCCCGCAAAGTTTCATCGAATCATTTATATTCGCTAACGACGAGAGAAAAGCACTTGCGCCGATTAAACGTAACACAAAGTGAATTTCACCGATGAATGGGCGCATCGGTCAGCTTTAGTCGTCGTTGTTGCAGCAGCAGCAGCTCCGTGAGCGATCGGCGACGACGACGGCCGCTCATACACAACGTCCCGGGAAAAAGCTTTTCTCCTTTTTAGCGAACTTTCGTTTCGAGTAAAATGACTTGGAAGCTATAAAAGATCTTCTCTCGATGTGCATATAAGCGAGTTCCTTATAAACATACGCTCACGCGAGAGATTATTTCGCCTTTTACGGCCAGCCCCAGAGATAAGACTATTACGCTGTATGCGGACAGGCAACAGCAGCATCTGCATTGAGATTTAGCCTATACATGCACGCGTATATATTAAGCGGACTTTCTCTCGGTTTAGCTGCAGCGCCACCAGCAGCACACAGGGAAAGAAAGAAAAACGAAAGTTAGATGGCGAGTAAAGTCGATGCAATTTTTTTTTATTGTAAGAAGATTACGAGAGAGACAGAGAGAAAAAAAAACGTGCTCGCACACACACACACACACACATATAGAATCTGGAGACCCTCGCTGCTGGGTCCTCTTGTATGTGCACGTGAAAAGCCGTAAACTTTCTCAATCGAACGATATCGGCATACGCAATCCATCGCCGTGGAAGCTGAAATGACTCATTGCGGTGCACTTAATTGTGTATGTCGTATATATATTTATTGTCTAGAAGCCAAGACTTTGTTTTGTATATAGCGGTTAACGATTGCGGATATGATAATGACTCGCCTTGGAGGTTTATATTGTGCGCGACAAAAAAGTTCGTCGCAGCGAACAACGCGGATTTATCATTGGTAATATACAGCGCGCAAGTCGAGCGTGTATGGAGTGGAGAATACGCGAAGGCGCGCACGAGAGTCGATGTACCGCGACTTACAAAAATTAGAGAGAAGCTCGGCAGCGTACGCCGACTGCGAAATCGAAGACCGTTCGGTGTCGCCATCTCGACTCTTTGAACGGACTCACGTGAGGCGGCGACTTTGCAGCAGCAGCAACTGCAGCTCGGTCGTCATCGGCATCGCGCTCGACAGAGTCATTGTGGTGCAGTGTGCTGCATCTACATGCACTCTAGGCGCACACAGAGAAAGAGAAAGACAGACAGACAAGACAGACGAACTCGACGAATGAGAGATGTAGAAAATGACTCGCATTGTGAACTAGGCGTGTTGCAGAGGTGATGCGAGGTGTCGTCGCCCGCTAATGCGCCACGGTCCGCTTCGAAATAATACCGATACACGCGCTGCATGAGCGGCGCACAACAGAGCATTTTAAACGGTTGTAATGCACTCATTACGCAGTCGCGGGGCATCAATGAATTATCATCGACCATTTGCATAGCTTTTAGGCATCGTAAATTTTCGTGCAGTGACCCTCTTTATACTTAATTCACGCGTGCATGATATCTGCACGATAGCAGCGTGTAACTCTACTTTTAGCTCTTTTTACATATCGACAGATCGGTAAGCATCGAGCGGCCGAAATTCGTTTATATTTAAACTAGCGGATTTTGCGCGCGAGCTTGTAAACAGACAAAGCTCGTGACATGAATAATCCGCGGGGGAATCGCGATCGTGCGGTGTATCCAGCGTAAAGTTCGGCCCGTTTTCTCAGGGCTCGAGGAAATGAACATTTAGGCTTTCTCGGTGTATGTGTGTGTGTGTGTGTGTGCGAGCTCGCTTGAGCATGCACAGTGCAGCAAAACAGTACAAGAGCTCCGTAACGCGGGCTCGTTCTCTCGTACACAGAACCAGGCAGCGGTAGCAGACGCAAAATCGCAACCCGTTAATTTCCGGCGTGAAAGTTACATACGTACGTATGAGCGCACTATCTCGAATACACGCTTAGGATATACAACAGTAGAAAAGCTTGCCTTTTTTTTCCTTTTTTTTTTAATTACCGAACAATTGATGCACGATAAGATTTCGCCTGATAATAGTGAGCGCTCGCGCTCTATTATATTTTTAGCAAGATTTTTATTTTTGTTGCACTCGGGCGCGCGCGCGTAACAAATCATTTACGCGAGACGTGCGCGGAACAATTGTGTAGCGTGCATCGTGTAACCGTACGTCAATTCTGAATTTGTCGTCTCGCAATCTCCATTGATCGCGATTTATTATTTTTTTTTTTTTTTGCGGGTATATACTTTCGCACCGCGGCTGCTTTTTCCTCTTTTGTATTTTCAATGTATTATAATAAGAAAATCACCGCCGTCGCCTCTCACTCACTCGAGCTCTCGCGAATGCGAAGAACTGAGCGCAGGTGGCGCTGTGGGTCTTGTATTACAGTCCTCGTCTATATAGCGCGAATTTTATATATAAAAAACTTATGCGCCTGTGTAAGTGTGTATAAAGCTACATACATGTGTCGTCTATATACTCAACACACTCACGCTCGAACTCTCAGGCATTATATAGATATTGTAGTACTTGCGGGATAAGTCGGCAACATCGCCCCTGCCTTTGCGGCGCTCGCGAAGCGCGTACAGCACACAACAGCCGCGAACAGCCGCCACTGCTGCCGCCACTGCCTCACACACACGCACACATACACAAACACATTCACACGTTTATTATATGTATATACACAACACACCTATACAGGAGAGCGCAAGCAAGCAAGCGAGCCGACTCGTTCTCTCTGTCTGTGTGTTCACTATGCCATGAAATCGCCAGAGAGCGAGGATATAGTCGAACCGCGTCTGCCGTGCAGCGCGGACAGCTTCTTCGTCGTCATGCGGACATTTAACCACTAGTTTTTATCTTCTTTTACTATATTATTATTATTGTTGTTGTTTTTTTTTTCCTTTCTCGCGTCTCGCCTACTTTTTCGACTCCGATAATTTGCTCTTGACGTGCGTGCGAGCCTCTGCTCCAAAGTGTCTTGGCCTCCGCAGACTATTTGCACTTGCACCTGCTGCTGCTCGGGGCCGCTGCTCCGTATTCTGTTTCTCGATTCTTGGCTTTAAAGTACTGAAACGGTTTTACGTTCTGTGAGTTCTGCAGTCTGCAGCCGAAGAAAAGTTTTGGTGTGTAAAAGAAAGCAAAGAATTAATTTTACATCGTGCACACTCCAGGCTCGTGTCTACAGTGAGGAGGCCTCTTCGCAGTGTCTGTCAGTGTGTGCGTGCGTGCTGTTGCGTATATATGTGCGAGCACTTCGCGAATGCGTGCACATTATACATCGGTATATAGCGCATTATATAGCACTCGCCAACGCTCACGCACATCCCGTTACAATATGTGTATTCGTCGATTGTAGCGAAAAATTGCCACGTGTGCGAATTTCGTCGTTCTTTTTTGTCGTTTCGACGACGAAATACACAATATTAATACAATAAAATCGGCCGACGATAAAAAACAAACATTGTGTGCCGTGCGTAGCCGTATGAGCTGTGCGTCGTCGTCGTCGTCGCTCATTTTGACAAGCGAGGGGACTGACGATTATCGGCAGCGATCGTGTGCCTCGATTTTCCATTGTAGTGCGTCGTCGTCGTCTCGTGTCGTTGCCTCTTTTGGTTTTTCTCATCGTACTGTGCAGTGCTGTTTCAAAGAAGCTTTTCTCTCTGCTCAGTGTGCGTAAAAGTTGCAGCGAGAAAATAGTTTCAAGTGTCTTTCTCTCGTTCTGCGTACGCCATATAACCACGTACGGTGTGTGTCTGCTGCAGTGATCTCTCTCTGGTGTACTCGTCTAATAAAATATCATCATTACCCGCACAAACGGCGAATTACATACAGTTGATATATGTTTTCTGTAGCTGTGTCTCTGTGTTCGTGCCTTCGTATCCGTGTGTGTTTCTGTGCGGAACTACACAACTGATGCCTCCGCTACTACTTCCACTATATAGGCATCATCGCGCACTGCTGCTCTGAGCTCTCGAAAGAGGAAGATTATATAGGCACGTCACACGGCAACGGCAACGACGTTCTATAGAGGAGAGCAGTTAGCTAACACTCGACTCCGAGTTTGGGCTGTAGACAGCACGAATAGAGCTCCTATACACACGTATTATACATATATAAATGTGTACGTACGAGAGAGCTACGACATCCATGTATAAGTGCGAAAGATACACGTTATACTGTTGTTGAGAGATCAGCGAGAGTCTCGACTCTTGTCGTCGTGAGAAGGGGCCTATAGTTGAAAAAGAAGAGCTATGGTGATCGCCCTCCGCAAACGAGTGAGTTTTCCAATCAGCGAAAAGCAAAAAAAAAAATAAGTAGCAAAAACAGTGAGCAAACAAACAAACAAAAAATCAAGCCTAGAATCGCATGCACATGGTGTATATTATTATATAGCAGCTCATTTATAGAGCCTCACTTTCTTTTGTGATGTACTTTTGCATTATACATCGATAATATTATAATATAATAGCTCTCGTTCTCTCTCTCTCTCTCTCTCTCTCACTCACTCACTTTCTGTGGTTTTTAAAACTCGCTCATGTAATATATAATCCGACGCTTATATGTTATTATTATATATATATATATCTTTCCTTTACTCTCTCACTCTTTCTCGCTCGCAAAGCTAAATCTATATATTGCTATCTCTCTCATCCTCTATATTTTTTCGCTTTATTTTTTTTTCTTTCTTCATTTCGCTTACGTGCGTGTGTGTGTGTGTGTGTGTGTGTGCGAGCGTGTGGGTAACAGCGCGTCACATCATCGTCGTGATCATCATGATCATCATAGAATCTTTCTCTATCCCTCTCGCTCTCTTGCCTTGTGGTTGATTTTTTACTTTTGTCTCTGAATATACGTAGGTTTTAGCTGTTTTATCTATATAACAGACAGTGTACGTGTATGTGTGTTTCTTCAGCGTTAGCATACATAAAACCTCGCTGGCTATATGGCTGTGTATGTGAGTGATCGCGAGCGTGCGTGCATGACTCGTGAGTCATTCGCGCACTATATAACAAGGCAGGCAGGCAGGCAGGCAGGCAGCAGCAGATACCGAGACTGCACCGTGTGTATCGCTATGAATGTGTTACATGAGTGTGTGCGTACCAGTGCAGCACACGCACACTTGCAATATACTTGGTACATCGACGCTCAAGCTCGGCTGTGCTGCAGAGTGCAGCGCTCGGTGCAGTGCAGTGCAGCGCAGCGCAGCTCGGGCCATACGGCGGTGCGCGGCGCGGTCTGTTCGCTTCTTGCGCGCTCGCGCGAATATATATGCCGCTACGCCTCGCGAGCCAGAGCTATATACACAACCACATTATAAGAGCTGTGCTCGACGCACCAGCCACAGCGAATCTCTCTCTTTCTCTCTTTCCATCGGTATATATATATATATATGCGATACGATCTTTTCTTTCTTACTCTTTCTCAAATGCTGCGCAGCGGCGGCTGCTGCTGCTGCTGCTGCCTCGGGCTGAACTATAAGATGCACCTATATAAACGATGATCTACTAACTCTCTTTCTGTCGAAAAAGCCCCAGGAATATTTCGGTAGTTATAATAGAGCCTCTCTCTCTCTCTCTCTCTCTCTCCCTCTCACGGCACGCATAAGTATATATCCTATGCTCGCACGCGCAAGCAATATATAATATATAAGTAGAACCAGCTGAAGAAGTCGGTCAATTTCGTCTAGCACACGGTGTGCCCAAAGTCGTGTGTGTTTCTCGCG
Organism: Trichogramma pretiosum; assembly: GCF_000599845.2. Taxonomy (NCBI): domain Eukaryota; kingdom Metazoa; phylum Arthropoda; class Insecta; order Hymenoptera; family Trichogrammatidae; genus Trichogramma; species Trichogramma pretiosum. Next base: position 4,494,439 of record NW_019641698.1, read on the forward strand.
TTTATATAGGCGTGCACAAAACGCGTGTGACTCAACACGTCGGCGTGAATATCATGCAGCTTTATTATAAGTTTATATAGACAGTTAGATACACACACTCGCTCGAACTCGTGAAAACCATTTACGAATAAGACCGTAACGTCTAACGAACTATCTGGCTCTTTATTCCTCGTATTTTCTCATTTCTTTCCATTCATTGACATTATCTTGTCTTTGAGAAACGTTCGAAGATACGACCTTCCACATGCACAAATAAACACAGACACATGATAGAACTATATGCAAGTTTTTATTGATACAAATGTAGGAATATAACAATCGAGCGCGATATATCGTTTACACATTTAGTTTCAGAGTTATCTTCGCTCGTTCGCGTTAGCTCGGGCTCGTTCGTTTGGCTAAGTTCGCGCGCGTCAAGAGGGTCTATATATAGATAAATTCTCAATGTGTATAAAGCATATGGAAGTTGTGCAAAATTACGACAGCAGGAAATTGAATGTACTCTGCTATTACAAGAGAGTGTTCCACGCGGCTCGCCTCACTCGCCTGGCTATGCCGCCACTACCGCCTGACGTATTGTTTGCCCATGTATACTGCACATGTGCATCAAGGCATATAGCTCCTATATACCGTATATTTGATCCACGGCATAGCTATTTTTTTTATGAATGTCGTCGTCGTCGTCGCGGCTTGCGCTACGCTAAACGTTACCTTTATAACCGCACACAGAAAACCTGTGGCTGTTTCTCTCTGTCTTTCTCTCTCGTGTACACGAGTCTTTCTTGCGCTACCTAGATCAAGGACTCGCGAGCGACAAGCGGATAGCGGATAGGTTGACACACGAAGCTAAGAAGAAAAAAAAAGAACCACGTAATTTGATTTTCACCGGTAGTGATACATACACGGAGCTCGTCTAAACATCCATATACAACATTATATTATATTGAACTTGAAACACGCGCGTCGAAAGAAAAATAAAAGCTGCCAGAGAGCTGGTAGTCAGCGCGTCGCGTTGCTTTCTAGGCAAAAAATCGATTATCGTAATAAACGTCATGTTCGTATAATAATATGTGTAAGTTATATAGGTGATATCGGTGTGTGCGCGAGCAACAAAGTCTCTCTTACGCTTGTAGCCGAGCGCGCGCCGGCCACCGCCCAAGGTTACGCGAGGCCCTTTCGCGCTTTCTGAATATATTGAATATATAAATACGTGTATATATTTTTCGCGTTTAAAGAGTCCACTACTGCTTATAACAGTAGCTCGTGCCGCCGCACACGACTGCGAGGCGACGTCGAGGCTGACAGCGCGCGAGCGTCAAGCGTAACGAGACATTCATATATACACACACGGACGCGCACACAGATTCGCGCGAGCAATATATACTCGCGCACACGGACGAAGCGAGACACTTTATAGAGGGAGAAAGAGAGAGAGAGAGATAGGCCATTGGAAAATTTTCCTTCGAAGCGCTGCTGCTGAGAGCGGCACACTGGCTGCGAGTGCTGCATGATGCGGCGGCTCGTTCGCTCCTTGCTATAAGCTGCTCCGTTCTCGCAGCTTGGCGCGAAAGACGACGACGGAAAGAGAAAGAGAGAATGAGAGACACACAAGGTTTTTTCAAGTGTGTTATTATACGTGTGTGTATGTATAAATATGAGTGTATGTCTGAGTGTGTGCGCGAGTGCGTGTGGGTATGCACGAGACGAGAGATTCACAATCGCGCAATATATATACTCGGCCAATGGAGAGAGAAAGGCACTCCTCGCGCTCGTTCGCTTGACGACGACGACGACGATGATGATGAGCCAACGCGTGTGTGCTCGCTAGCTGCCGCTGCTCAAGCTCTTTCGTTTTTCATGTATCCAATCATGCAATGCTTCTTTTACCTCGCCATGCCATGCCACACCATGCTTATAATATTATGCCGTTGCTCTTCTCTGCCCGTGCGGTTTCGCGCGGTGTGTTGCTTTAACGCTTCTTCTGCCCGCGCACACACACCTGCCCTACGCAACTCTTGCTCCTTTTTACAAGATAACCATTCGCGTATTGATGAATGTGATGAATGTGGACGCGCGGAGAGAAGCCCACGGTAAAAATTACTATGTTCCCTGGGAAACGCGTTTCAGAGCCCGAAAAATTATTTTACTCTATAACTGAAAACGATCGTAGTATTTGACTCTGGAACATCTTTCTTTTTGCCGGTAAACGTAGTAATTTTTATTACATAAGCTTTATTTTCATTTGCACACTGCACGATTATAAATTGTATGCGCGAGAATTAATTTACGCCGGAGCTCAGAGAGGCGAATGGGTTATTACGTTCGCTCAAAAAAGCACGAGAGATAAAAGATACCAGCTCGCTCTTTGCTCTCTTTCTCACTCTTTTTCTTTTTCTCTCGGCATCGTCTTATCACCTGCATATAATAATATGTAAGCGCGCGTGTGCAATCGAAATCAACACATTCTTTTTATCTCTGCTCTCTCTCACTTTTGCATTGCTCAAAATATAATACGAAAATTCTTACGCCTATCGCATGGACGTGTACGCGACGATCATGGACGCATGTATATTCGTACAGAGACCTTCTTGGTATCTGCTTGTACGCGATACATACACTTTAAAATGTGATCGATAAGACTTTATCTGTCATTTTACGTATGAACGCAAATCTCGTCGATTCTTTTACTCGCTTTTTTTGCCTTTTTTTCTTAACGTCAGCGTCGTTGTCGTCAAAGTCGAGCTTTAATTTTTCTTTCCTCGAGTCAATACAATGAAGCGAGCTTTCAATCTACTTCTATACAAACTATTACAGTGACACAAACACACATACTTGCGCATTTGTGCACTCGAGCTTACACGTGTTCGCATCGGACAATCGCATAACAATCAATGTTTACCTTCTGGCTTACCCGCACTGCTTCCCCGTAAACAAGTGTGTGACTGTTACTTACATGTATCGAGTGCCTATCATATGTATAAGAAGCTATAATAAGTGGCGAGCTCGGGCGCGCGAGGTGCTATCGTTGCACGCGGCGCTCACCCAGCCCCGTGCGCACTACGTCTTCCGAATAATACAACACGTTACATCATCTATTTACTCGGAACTTGGCTGTTTTGCTTCGATGTCACGCATTTTTCATTGTCGGTGGTGTCTGTCTCTATTGCTCTCTCTCTCTCTTTTTCTCCTATTCATGTTGATAATACTCGCAATCGTACCACTTGGTGGCCGTCATCGTTGTTTTGAAAAATTATCACCCATTATAATAGACCCCTCGTTTATACTCGCTATAATCGTCGTCACCCATACGAGCTTTCCTCCAACAAACAAATAAACGAAATATCATGAAAAATACAAACAGTGATACATCGTGGCTTTTGCATAAGGACATAGGTGCCGATGATTGTTGGATGAATATTATTCATTATGTCGTTGCTATAAATGTGATAATGGTGATGGTGACCTGTTGCAAACATTTAGATGTACATATTACTGCTGCACACGCATTTATACTATATAACGCACCAATTCAAAAAGAAAACATTAATCGCCTTCTCTCGAGACTTGTATATCGATGCACAACACATGAGTGAGGGAGAGAAAACAATTAGTCATTACGCGTTCAAGAATTTGAACAAACAAACAAACAAAACAGCAAAAAAAGATGTGCGTTGTGTATTAATGTGACAGAATTGACGTCAAGCCACCAGCAGTAGCAGCAGAAGCAGCAGCAGCAGAAGCGACAACAACGGCCCAGCAACAATATGATGAGCGTGAACGGAAGACGAGTCGCTTCGGCGACAACGACGACCTCGCCCACGTCCAACAATCATCATGACAGGCCAGTAAATCTCAACATGGTCATCGGCGGTCATCGTCACTCGTCATCGATTAAGAAGCCACAGCAGCAGCCGACGATTAGCGAAGACACGACTCTGTCGCAGCTCGAGCAGCAGGTCAGGTCGATCGAGTCGAGCACGATGGCGGCCCAGCGTCTCAGGCAGGATCTAATCCAGAAACAGAAGCAACAGCAGGAGGACAGTACTTACTTGCGCTACAAAGAGCACGAGGATCTTATCGATAGCGTTAATCACGAGCCGGAGACGTACATCAAGTAAACATAATACCCTCCCAACGTTATTCTCCGAATGCGAGAGAAAGGGGAAAGAGAGAATCAAAGAGCCCAACGAAGATGATCGCGAGAGCCGAGTTTATTTTTTCGGGCCATGTAGAGAGTTTTATTTTTTTTTTTTTCGTTGCTTTTGTTGGCGACACGAACGAGAGAAAGTCGTGAATCTTGACCTAGGAACTTTGAAGGCGTACTTGCCCGTCTTGCGGCTATTATATATACGTGTATATACGGACGCGCGCGCACAGTCAAAGTCATATAGGCAAGAACGTGCCTAGTTATGTCATAATATAATCGACCCGAAGCCGTATACATATAATAATGACGAACTAACTTGCGCTGCGTCGACTCGTCTATATGACTTATGAAGGAAAAAAAAGGTAAAACTTCGGAATACTAAACTCATTTCGCGCATTTGCATTTCACATTTTAATAAGTTGCGAGTATCCGAAGCGAGAAAAAAAAATTTCGAACTTCCAACTTTCATTAAACGTAGGACGTACGCGCGAGCCGGGGATTGATTAATCGGTCGGCCGAGCTTTATCGATAAGGCGCGGGAGGTGGGTATAAACTCGTCGATAATTTCTGAAACGGAGCGCGTGCGGGCACTGTTACGTCAAAAAAATGTCTAATCTCGCTTCTCGCGTGGAAAGCCCCGATTTTTTTGTCTTTCGACTCGATAAAGGTGGAAAAATTTTTGCGCACGCGTATAAGATGTACGAGTAGTCCAGGTAATAAAAAGCTTATATATCGAATGGAAAATAGATAAGGTTTAATGAAACTATGCGCGCAAATGCGTATACCATATCCTTGCTTTTTTTCTCTCGCTCTCTTTCAGACCACAACCGGTAGAGAGAGAGAGCGCGAGAGAGAAGGAGCTCGTTGACCTCCCCGCGATATTGTACACTACATCTCGTTAAAAAAAAGTTCTGTAAGCGCGCAAGCACTCGGTCGCCACGATATTATATACACTAACCGATCTAAAAAAAGCTGCACTACCGCATCGCTGCTGATATTTTATACGCAGCGTCGTCGTTCTCCTTGATTGCGATTATCCTCGTTGAAATTTGGCTCTCTTTCTCCTTCCTTTGGCCGCGCGCGCTTTTACATGCATACGTGCGCGCGCGTGTGTGGTTTTGGAGAAAACGCAACGCGCGCACCGTGCAGCAAGCGTCGGACGAACAAAAAAAAAAGAATCAATGCATCGACACTTGTACCCACTCTCGCAGACCGGAAATCCGTGGCGGTGGAATCGAGCGCGGCCAGGTCGGGCGCAACTCGATCGGTCCAGCCGAGCTGCGCCAGCGCTCGGCGCATCATCATCGCTGGGGTGTCGGCGGGGCCCACCATCATCCGCAGGCGCACCACTCGATCATCGGCGGCGTGACCAATCACGCAGCGACGGGTGTCTCGTCGACGTCCTCGTCGGCGAGCTCGACGGCCTCGTCGCGGCTGACGCGCACCGCATCCGACGCGAGGAGCCGACATCATCAGGCTGCCGCAGCTCTGCTGCTCGAGCCGAGGATACCACGCGCNTTAAAAAAAAAAAAAAAAAAAGAAAAAAAAACAAAAAATAAAAATGCGTATACCTTTGCGTGTATAATATGAATTGCGTGACTTCGGGTCCTTGATATATGTACGTGTATTATGAGGCGCGTCAGCTTCTCTGCGTGTTGTCGGGCCTTTATGTTCGAGTGCCCGCAGCACGAGAGCCCCGACCAGAGAAACGAAGAAAAGCAACAAGTTATAGATTCATCCCCCGCCCTGCGTGCCAGTCGTGCTCTGCTCCCGAGCTCGCAAATCGCCCAAGAGAGCTGTGCGCTCTCCTCTGGCTATTGCTGCCTCGTGCATTTTATACACATATAATACCCCGTCCATACATACATATATTCTCCAGAGGAACAGAGACAGACAGACGTACGCTCAACTTTAGGACAGAGATTTACGGGGGTGGGGTGACGGCGCATGCGTACCTTTTAGGGTGGTTCGACGAACACCCTCGCGCGTCGTCGTCGTTTTATCGATTGGAATATATACGCAGACCCGCACACACACACTTTCGCGTATTCTTATTCAACGTACAAGAGAGAAAGCGATAGTATACACACCAACACACAAACACGAATACGAATAGGACATCTTCTCTGGCTATGGCTCGCGCGCGTCGTCGTCGTCGTCGTCGTCTGTGTGTGCGCGCTTCTTCTCTGTCTACCTGGCACAGTGCTTCTACTGCTGCTCTCTGGCTCTGGCGTTGACTCTGGCGTCAGTGTCGGATGGCGAGCGTCAGGGAACAGTCGTCGTCGTCGTCGTCGTCGCCTCCCAAGATCGACCTGGCGACGACCAGTAGCAGCACGACCAGTAGCAATACCACCACCACGACATCGTCGAGACGCTCCTCCAAGTCTTCCTCCTCCAGATCTAAGGTTTTACCTTTGCATAGAGCTGTGTTTTTTTCTTTCTTTTCTTTTTCCTTTTTTTTTTTGCAAATATCTGTATACATGGCAGATAAATTGTTCGCTCTCTATCTCTCTGCGTGCGACGTTCTATCTATCTCTCTTTCTCTTGTCCACCCGAGTAATCCGAGACAACCCCACCACCCTTGATTATATATGAGTATGTATTCGTACTGTGCATATACTCGATCGAGTTTCCTAGGACCTTTGCGATATATACGCTTACATGTTTATACAACTCGATACTTTGACGATGATTTATTAACATATCCAATTTTTCCTATGTTATAATTATATATACGCTGCCTCGTGTGTGCAGCCATAGCTTCGTATATAAACTTATCATACTCATAGATAGAAAATGAATAATCATGCGTGCAAGTACGAACGCAGCAGGAGAGCTTTGAGATCAAGGATTGCTAAATTTTGTGTTTTCTGGTTGGTGATTACAGGCGGCCGATGGCGTCAATAGCACTACTGGTGGTGGCGGAGGCGGCGGCGGCGGCGGCGGTGGCATTAGCGGAGGCACCGTCAGCGCCAGCGGCGGGGGCAGCAGTGCTCCGAGCTCGGCCAGGCTCTCGTCCAGGAGTCGGGTCAATGAGGAGCCTCACATCGGCAAGTACAAGCTGCTCAAGACTATTGGCAAAGGTAACTTCGCTAAGGTCAAACTGGCTAAGCATGTACCCACCGGCAAGGAGGTCGCCATCAAGATCATCGACAAGACTCAGCTCAATCCGGGCAGCTTACAAAAGGTAAGAAGGAGAGGCCTCCTCTCGTTAAGTGTCTTCTGTAGGTATACGTGTTTGGCATGTGCAGCAGCGCGGCAGTGGCGTGTTTTGTGGCTTATCGACGCTCTCCGCTGCTGCTGCTGCTGCTGCTGCTGCTACTGCTGCTACTGCACGCTATAGGGTGGGGGTGGATGCTGCAGTTATGCAGCTCTTGTGCTTAATGGACCGCGATAGATTCGCTATTATCTCGCGCTTGCGTCTCTCTCTCTCTTTCTCTATCTTTGGGGCGCTTTAGCACGACATTTTACCTCCTTCTAACCAATTTCTTCTTTTTTTCTCTTCGATAAAGTTGTTCCGTGAGGTGAGGATAATGAAGATGCTGGACCACCCGAACATCGTCAAGCTCTTCCAAGTTATCGAGACAGAAAAGACTCTGTACCTCGTGATGGAGTACGCCAGCGGCGGCGAGGTCTTCGATTACCTCGTGCTGCACGGCCGCATGAAGGAGAAGGAGGCGCGAGCGAAATTCCGCCAGATCGTCTCCGCGGTGCAGTACTGCCACCAGAAGAAGATCATCCATCGCGATCTCAAAGCCGAGAATCTCTTACTTGATAGCGAGATGAATATCAAGATCGCTGATTTTGGCTTCAGCAACGAGTTCACGCCGGGCAACAAGCTCGATACTTTTTGCGGTTCGCCGCCTTACGCAGCTCCCGAGCTCTTTCAAGGTACGCACGCTTCTCCATAATGACTTTTTCACGACGCATAAATTTCATTTTTAACCTATTCTTGTCTTATTATATTTCAGGTAAAAAGTACGACGGGCCAGAAGTTGATGTGTGGTCGTTAGGCGTGATACTGTACACTCTGGTCTCGGGGTCTTTACCTTTCGACGGCTCTACGCTGAGGGAGCTACGCGAAAGGGTACTCCGTGGAAAGTATCGCATACCCTTCTACATGTCGACAGACTGCGAGGCATTGCTCAAAAAATTCTTGGTGCTCAATCCAACGAAAAGAGCCTCCTTAGAGGTAAGCCTCCGAAACTCTAAACATTAATGAACCACCGCGTTTGAGACAGCCGAGCAATTTTTAACGTATGCTTTCTCTTCTTCCGCTTTGCAGAACATAATGAAAGACAAATGGATGAACACAGGTTACGAGGACGACGAATTGAAACCGTACTTAGAGCCAGAGCCAGACTACAGAGATCACAAGAGGATAGGTGAGTCTGCCAGTATGTACATAACATTTACTACTTACCCTTATTGTCTCTTAGATTAGCTATTAAGCTAGCCAAGCGCGCTGTGTCGCGCACATACACATACTGTCGTCGCTCGACTATATGGTGGTCGTCTCATGTGAGCTGATTACTCGCTCCTGCGTGTACTACTACTACTACTACTTTTGGGATACTCTAACTACTCTGCTAACGATTAAAGTTATCGTTATAAATATTACTCGTGTCAGTAACAAATGCATCATAAGCTTTGTCATTTTAATCAATGTTTCAATCATTGCTTTGAATTTGAAAAACAAACACAACAAAATTAAAGTCGCTATTTTCAAAGTGCAGAGTGTCCATAAAAGTACAAACAGTAAGCACAGTAAGACGTATACATATAATGCGAGTACCATTTTATGAAGAGATTAACGTGTGTCTCACGCTTTCTCTCAATAAAACTGATACTTGGGTCTAGGTAGATTTCGTTAATTTACCATTATATGATATAATTCATTGTACATATGTATGTTTATTTTGTTTATTAATTAACAATGTAGTCTGTAGCAGATTCTAAAATCTTACGACATGACTGAATCTCTACTGTCCTAGACTTGACCCATCCTTTCTTAGACAAACACCAATACCTATTTTTAATTTAGCTTACATAGTATCGATTATAGCATGATATTATGGTTCCATTAATTTTTGAAAATCCCTATAGATTTCTCTTACTTTTACCCTACCATTTCTCTTAGTTTTGGTAGTTGTAGTAAGGTACATTAGTGAGATTTATGGTTGTATTTTTAGTATTAAAAAAATAGTGCATTCATGATGATAGATTTGACTATGCCTACCACACCTTACTGTTACAGAAGCACTAGCGAGTATGGGCTACACACGAAGTGAAATCGAGGACTCGCTCGAACAGGCGAAATACGACGACGTCTTTGCAACGTACCTGCTGCTTGGCAGAAAAACTACAGATGTAAGCATGGCCCTTACGCATTCGCATGCCAATTTTTACTGTGAAGAAGAACTTATTAAAATTTGTAAGGATGATTCATTAACTTTTATTTTTCTCAACAGCCGGAGAGCGACGGCTCGAGGTCGGGCAGTTCACTGTCATTGCGCAACATTCCACCCCAAGTTGGATCGGGTGCGAGTGGAGGTGGCGCGGTTACGAGCGGTGCCGCTCAGAGTCCATCGCACCGAACGGTACATCGCAGCATCTCGGCGAGCAATCCGAAACCAAATAGGCGAGCTTCGTCAGGTGGTGAAACGCTTCGTAAGTCCGATAACAATTTGGCTGTCATCATTTACGTGATGACAGTATCAATAATATGATATACGATACCAAAACAAAGCCCAACTGAATCAATGATTGACGAAAAAAAATTAAACTACTGATGCTTCTAAACGTTTATACGAACGACCGCTGCTGTATTTATTATTTACATTGTACATACATTCAAATGTATGTAGAAAATAATTGAAATTTTAATCATTTTACAAGAGCAGCAAATTCTCTTAGGAGGTGAAACGTTCTCTGTACACTGCTGTTTAATGTGTGATTCAACTCATCGTTCACGAGCCTAAGCTCTCTTACGCGACATTGTACATCTTGAAAAATAAGCCTGCTCATTCTTTTAGTTAAATTATTTATTCATTCACTTTATGTTGATACAAATCTGCACCATGTAATTTCTTTTTTTTTTACCATCAAGTAGTATTAATTATGTTGATTTATTGATAATATTGTAAATAAATTAAGTTTTTCATTAATAACTAGATGGTGCTAGCATTGCAATATTTTTAAAATTTTTTTTTGAAAAGCAAAAGTTCATCAATAACTTATGCATGTAACATATGATATTTATGTTTAATTTTTTTTATCATCATTCGCTCAATTGTGGTTGTCCTCATTAAAAGTAAACAAATTTCTTGGCGAAAAAAAAGAAGAGCCAATAAAGGTAGTATTTGGTTCTACTTCGAATTTTGCTTCCCACAAATTTAGGAGGAGTTCCAAGTCCAGGTAATACTACAAACCACAATCACGCTACTGCTGTGACCGGTGGAACGGTTACTGGAAGTGGCGGTAGCAATTTCAAACGACAGAATACCGTGGATGCAGCTACGATTAAAGAAAATTCAGCTCGAGCAGCTCGTGAATCTGCTCGGCCGTCCGCGACCAAAAATAGCCCTGGACAACTTGACACTAGTGAGTTCATTTCACAAATAACCAATTTTTTTGCTCATTATTCATTCGTCGTCCTGCAGTGCGATGGTAAAATTGGATAAGATTTTTTCCGTATTTAACTGAAAATAATTTACGAGCGTTAAAAACATTTAACTATTGGGAATCATATTATAATATTTATTTGAAAGCTTCTATGATATTTGTTATGTCTATGTATATTGCATCCCTTTGGGTGGTAATCAGTCCAGTCAGTTATTTATTTTATTCATGTTAACATGTAAATTGTAATTTTTTATAAATTATATTATGCTCAAAATAGAGAGTTTGTTTTGGTCATATCTAAAAATTAAACAGGGCTGGCAGCACTTATGACAAGAAATTTTTAGTAAGTTTAATTGCTAAACTTTCTCCTACTTTTTAGAAAAATACTGTCAATGTGTATGCATGTTCTTGGAACATGCATGCATGAACTAACAATATAGAAAACTCATTTTTCTGGCTTTGCTTTTATCATTGACTATCTATCTTCAATAAACTTGCTTTAACCAATGCACTATCTATCTAAACTGAATCGAACCTTTTTCTAATTTTTCCAAATTCTGTTCGTGCTCAGCCCTGTGGTCTTTAAAGTGGTTATTACAATGTGAGTACTGACGAATGTAAAACAAAAAAAAAAACATAGCAAGTCCAAGAACTGAATATCATTGAAATGAAAAATCTTAATCTAACCAATTCATCAAACTAATGGAATGAGAGTTATCAATGTTTTATGGGATTAAGGTTGTAGAATGGTTTAGGGTGTTGGTTTCACTCATTATTTTTTTTTAAATATATCTTGCATAAAGTTCACAACTACGTGCTTATAATGTATTTATATACGTGTATGAACACATACATGTATTACATACATTGCATAAACAATTAATATAATTAATCTAATCGTTTTCAGTCTTTAAGTTCAGAGTACAGAGTTCTTTTTGTATATAAGTTTATCTTTTACAAAAAAACATTTGTGTGGTCGTTCTGTTTATTTGTCTTTCGTCCGTTTTTAATGAAATTTTTTCACCATATATATACAATGAAAAAAAAACGTAAAGCAAACCAAAATTAAAAATATTTAGCAAAGTGGTATTACGAGTAGCAGTGTTCGTACTTGTCTGGTTGTTGCCGTTTGAGAAGTAAAAAAGAGAGAGAATTAAAAGAAAAACTGTAACTTGTTTTTATTTTGCTTTGTTTTGTGTTGAAACCAAAAATCTAATGGGGCCTTGCAGTGACAATGTTCATTCTAGGCGTCGGCACGAGTCCCGGCGGCAAGGCGACTAGCCGAGTCGGCAAGAGCAACACGATGAATCAAGGAGTACCTGGAATAAGGTCGAGCATGGTACAAGCTCCGGGATCGATCGGACGACGAAGTACCATCTCTTACGAGCAAGCCAACAAATCTTCGACGTCGACCGAGCGAACGAACGACGTGCCCAGGTATTATTCGACTGTCAATTTTTTTTCTTTTTTTTTACTCCATACAACTCGTGAGCGATGAACTATAATACGCTAACTGAAGAAAAATCGATACATAAGATGCTGCGTGATATTTTTCAATTTTTAGGAAGTTAGTTTTTTGGGTATTACGGTGAAAGTTAAGAGTATTGTAAGCAATAGTAAAACCCATGTCAATCGTAATAATTTTGATTTTTTGCGGATTCACGCACATGTTTCAATTTGATAACACATTTGAGTTTAGCTGTGAGTTACAATGTTTACAAGAGCATATGCATGAATGATTTGATAATAATGCCAACACTCCTTAGCTGATTAATTCAATCTATCATACCCTCACTTACACAACACCTTCTCGAAAGATTCTTCAGACGAACAAGGGAAGACGCTACTACAAAAAGAATTGAACGAAAAAAAAACACACCTATACACAGCCAGGGTACTTGTTATCAGTTTATATCTGTGTAGCGGCCGATACTCAGCACAACAAAAGCTCGCAGTATACACCAACAGTCTTTTATACTCAAATAATAGGGTAGCAGAAAAGAAATCAATAGAATTTTACTGATACATATAAAATTATCACTTGAACTCAAGCAATGATAACATAATAGATTAATCATCACTGATAACATTATTATGCAGACCCTTATACAAATACTCGTTACAGCTAAGTCTACATAGCTTATTTTCTCATATTCAATTGTTATCGACGTAAAAAACAACCAAAAAGTACAACTAACAATTATCTTTCACTTTCTCTATTTGCTCTCATGTGCGCTCTGTTATTATTATACATATAAAAGGATGCACGAAATTATGGCGTCATCTAGATTCTAACTTTGAAAAAATTCATCACATTTCATCTCATTACTCACTCATTAACCACCCTTGCAAAAAAGGAAAAATTATTAAACGAAGAGCAAACCGCGTCGAAAATTCTGCTCCGTTAAAGGAAAAAAACACTATTATGTTGCGATTTGATAAAAAAAAATCAAGGTAAATCTGTGATGAATAATATCAAATCAAAACAGCGGGGACGTAACGCGACCTCATCAGCGTGGCCACACCAAGTCGGCAAGCATCAGTACCTCGGCTGCGTCGGGTCATCATCACAGTAGTCACCACAGTCATCATCATCATCGTAATACCACGTCCTCGACGCTAGGCGGTGGTCCCGGATCTATCGGCGCTGGTAATACGGCCACCGGCGAGCCGACTCAAATTCTGGAGCATCAGCAAACGCGCAACTCTTTACTCGTCGCTTCTAACGCTGATCCTCTCAGACAGAGGTACCACCATTACCAACCTGTCGATGATCCTTTCACATAGAAATGATTCTCAACCCCGTCCGACCTTCTGCCCCCTTTTTTCTTATTGTTTTATAGACGTTTTGGTTTAATTTTACATTTTCTGTGTTTACGTTGTTGAATATAAAATTATACTCGTCAATGTCACTTTTGCACATATTATGTTCAGAAGACCACGCCTCGCGCGACTTATTTACGATGTCCTTCGATGTTTTTTTCATCCTCTTTTTCGCTTGAAAATATCATTGTCAAGATTCGAATAACCATTACTAATAAGTAATTACTTTCTTATTCTCTCTGAGCAAATAATAAGATTCCGATTATAATTTATCGCTGAAATCGTTTAATTTTCTCCCCCTTATATTATTTCTTCGTCTGCATGCATATAACGTGCTAAAAAAATCAGAAATAAAAAAAATAAATCTACACTTCCCCTATCATCATCATCATCGTCATTCATCATAATTTACACTTGAATTTCGATACATTGCTGTTCTTCTTGTTTTTGTAGATTATTTCTCATTTTTATGTTCAGGTCCCATGCATGCTTTTATTCATACTATTTTTCTTTGCTATATAACAATTTTTTCCTTGTTTGTTGTGAAAAGATAAGAATTATTTATCCCTTTAGATTTACTCGCTGCACGAAAATTATCTTTTTGTACATGCATGTAGGTGTAGAGTTGATTTGTTAGAACATGATTCACAACATTCTTTATAGTTAATTATAGTCTGTCATTGTTAGATGTTAGATAGTTCATATTTTTATAAAAAAAAACCGAGATTTACTTATCGAGTATTTTTCATACCTCATACTTAGTGTAGTCCTTAAGTCAATCAACAACTTTGATAATTGTAAAAGTATTGATAATAAACATTACATGCTATGCAAACAAAAATTGTATAAGTACGCTCATAAAACAAGTAAATGTAACATAATTTTTAATATACAAATATTATATTGTACACATACACATAAAATGTTTTCGTTCAACACTGTTGCTAAACATAACACTATGGAATGACGATGATCGAAATAGTTCAATAAATATGCGATTGCTCTATAAAAAATTTTAGACAAATTTTCACTTAGCAATTCAAAATTTAATTATCAATTTTTCTCTTTAAGCTTGGGTGTTACTCCAAGTAATAGATTGGCCACGCCGCAGACTCAACCTTTCCCAAGGAATGTTCCCAGTCGTAGCACCTTCCACTCTGGACAAAATAGGCAACAAAGAAATCATACTCAGGTATGAACTCGGAATAATTTATCCTGTAAAAAAAGTATGTTTCTCACAATTCATTTGCATTCATTACTTTTTTAGGGTCACACACACACGCAGGACACGAATGCAATTAGCCCGCTAGCTAGGCCGTCCTTCTTTTCCAAGCTCTCATCTAGGTTTTCCAAGCGGTAAGTAGTGTTTGACTATATTAAAGAAAAAAAAACACCTACACTTGAACTCCAAATTTTCATTTTCGTTTACACGTACATCATTATTATTATCATCATTAGAGAAATTAATTACATTCGTTAATTACTTTTAGTATATGGCATGTTTTTGAACGAATAATATTTTGAGTATTGCTAAATTACTATGCCTTTTTTCGTCATTATTATATTTTTACTTTTTTTCATTATGGCAATGATAGGGAATTATAAAAAGCACCACCGTTTGAGATTTAAACAAGTATTATGTGTTTGTCTTGTAATATACCCTGTACTTTATACTACAAATATCAAAATGAACTAGAAGTAATATCAGCTCGAACAAAAAAAAGGAGGCCAAGAGAAATGTTTAGATACGTGTTAATTGTTCTATATTTATTTTCTGAACAAGGTGAAAAGTAATTTTTTTTTAAGTTTGTTTTTCTGACGCAATTTAATTACTTTAAATTTTGAAGTGGACCTCTTTTTCTCCTAACAATTTGGACGTCATTAAAATTTATCGAAAAATATTTATTGTCGATTTAAAGATTTATATTTTAAGATTTACGTAATCATCTTAAAGCTTTGGATACTTGTTTATTTTGATATCAACATCTAGTCATGTATATTACTTTTTCTTTTTTGTAGTTATATTTCTTTATCAGTGTTACATATCGTTGATATATTAACACTTTGATTATTTTAATTTTTATTTTTTTTTCATTACCTATATAAACTGCATGTTGTAAAAATTATATCGAATTTCTCTTCCTTTTTTTTTTCATTCTCTCAAGGATGCACAATGACTATGTATAAAACATATACTATTTTTTGAAAAAAAATGTATATGTACCTCAATGATACGAAAAATTTTGAATCAAAACATAAAGGCAGTTGAATTTTAATATCAACTGTAAAGTACAGATTTCTTTAAATGAACCTTGCAGAGCGACCATTCAATGAAAAGCCGTTTTAGTCAAATTCTATGAGTTTATACAATACATATACAATTCACTGTGTACGTATTTTTAGATTAAAGTTACATACATTATTAGCAGACACTTTTTATGGTTCTCTTAATTATCGTAATGGTATTCGATTACATTTTATTTATCATGAAATGCATATTATTTTTTTCTTCGTTCAATCAAATTAACTATTGATCTTATTTAATCCAAAGTTATTTGCTTGATTGTTCAGCTCAGTGTGAATATATCTTTATGTGAACATGCAATATTATTGTACAATTAAATTTTTACTATGTACAATCTAAAATTTTTTGAATACCTTTAATAATTAGAGTATTCAAATTTAATGATTTATCTGTTTATACATATGTGTACATTTAATTCAATAGAAATATTTGGTTACCAAATTAAAATACTCATTCCCTGTCAAAAAAGCACTGTTTCAATCAATGTGCCTAGTAATGGTCTCCTCGCATACTCATTGTGCATCCCTAATAAATTCGAACAACGCGAGGTATATACTTTTTTTACCAAATTTTTGTTGTTGTTGATCTTTGATCTTTGATCTTTTAACAATTCATTACCATAAAGATAAAATGTGATAAAAAAATCATTTATAATTGATGAAAATTTACGATCGACTGCGTTGGCTGATACAAGTCACTAGTTTGAAAGTAACAAAAATATATAAAAAGGCAAGTAAATGACTAAAAACTGCGTAATAACTGAAAGAACGTGAGAGGGAAAACGATGTGTTTGCGAAAAAGGAAGGATAAATAACGTCAATAGATTTTTCAAAAAGTGTGAATGCGTTGAAAAAAAGTGTTGACAGCTGCCACAGAACAACGAAATTAATAAATATAGTATGAGTAGACTTGTATGTAGGCCTTTCATGAAATGGTCACTGTGCAATAATTCATTATATCTCACCTGAAATAAAATAGTTGTATTAAAAATAACACCATCACGTTAATTTTTAAAAAGTGCAATGTTTTTGATGAGTAGTAATTAGTCTTATCATCGATGTACATAATAGTACCAAAAGAGAGATTTAGCTAATCTTGACATAGTTGTTGTTGCATCGTTGTGAGTATATATATTTCTCTTACTTCTTTCTTTCCTGATGTCACTCTGGAAATATAAAAAAGAAATTAGAATACGATCTACCATTTTCTTTCTTGTCTGCAAATAATCCAATAATTTAACTTTTCATTTCCACGAGAACGTTTTTTTTTTACCAAAAAGAAAACGTCAGGAAGCATTTTTTTCTCATGAATACTTTTCGATTATGTGTCTGCAGGACGTAAACCAAAAACATCTTCTACTCTGACTGTCAATGTCTGCCTCTCAAAGTCTCTCTCTGTTTCTCAAAATTGAAGAGATCCAGACACACAAAAAAGCCTCTGTTTCTTTAAAAAATCTTACAAAACAAAATTCACTCTACGACTGAACAACAATAAGTCGAAATTTCCCTGAGAAGAATCAGCAATCAGCATTCTGGATTCCGAAAAAATTATTGATATTACGATTAAAATAAACAAATAAAAACATTGCGTGCTGTATATCTATATTTGTGTATATAATGTGACAAAATTTTCTTGTGATGTGTGAAAAGAAAATAATTTATAAAGATTCTAATATTTCTGTTTATAATCTTCGTTATTCTGTGGTACGTATGTGGATCTGACGTAAATGATATAAAATACGAACAATTTTAATTCATGAAGTATTGCTATTATTGAGGAATTAATTACCGATGTACATAGCAGCGATGTAGAAATAATTTCTATGAAATTCCACACTTACGATAGGAATTTGTTATGTACATCAAACTAGTGTAAAATCTTCGAGCGACGATGGCTCGAGTTTTAGCGATGAAAACAATTTTTCCAATCGTAAGCATGTAAGGCATGTTGCAGCGATATAGCCACGATAAATAAAGTAACATTTTTATTTTTTTTCATGGCTAATTGTAGAAGCAGCGTCTGTCTTCTTATGTTTTTCATTTTTAACTATTTTTCAAATCAGAAAAGCACCAATACTAAGAATAATGTATTTTATATCGCTACTTGTGCCTTTTTCACCTTTCACAGCCTGATATCCATCGGCCAAACGTTTATGAAAAAAGGATTGAATTTCTTTATTTTTTCTTAGATTTTAGTCTCGTGAGTATTGTTTATGAAAACATGCTACCTTTATTGCCCATACTCTATAGTAGTTGCAAATCTTTAAAAAAAAGTGATGCAATATTAAAAATTTGTTGATTTTATTAATGTTTAAAATTAGAATAATTTGTTTAAACGTTCAACCTTTATTGCCTGGTAATTGAACAATGTAAAAAAATCAAAATTTGTTGACAATTTTTTAGTGCGCTCGAAACGAGAAGTGCGATTTTGTGCGAATAATGACGATGTGATAGGCTTTTATTATGTTTAAACGAAATTGAAAATATTTGGAGATATTATACTGTGCAAATCTTATATTGTGTATCAATATCTATGATATTTATACATAAATATATCTGTGAAAAAATTGTTGTAAATATAATCTAATACCACGACTTTTTTGCCATAAAAAATATACTAGTTCTGTAAACTTTGAGATGACGAGAATTGTTTTTTCGGTAAAGAGGGCTAATTCTACTCTGTGATCGATATCTTAAAAAAAAGTTGGAAAAAACTACTGTTGATCAGTCATATTGACAAAGGGTGGGGTAGTTATACGTTTTTTTTATACATTATTCCAAACAGTGCATTTTATCATACATTACCGTTTAATTAGAGACTTGACAAAAATAAACGTGTGTATTAACTTTTTCTCGACTCGATCAAGGTTGCAAAAACGACATAGCACGTGATATGTATCTTAGTGATGTGTCATTCGAACGACGAAGACATTTGCTATTGTGACTCATGCATGCACACAATTATTTTGAACCAGCCCAAGTTATTGATGAAAAAATAATTCTGTCTCTCTTTAGTGTATAAAAAAACGAAAATAAAACTAGCTAAGAAAGAAGCCAAAAACCAAAAATAAAAAATTACAAATGAATTCTCTTTTGTGTCGTGCATTGACAGGTTTACCAAGTAATCAACGAATCTCTAACTCGCTTGCTGTGTGGCTCTCAATAGGAAAAAAAGTAAAAAAAGTCAAAAAGTTATACGAGAAAAGACCTCATGGTGAAACAAGGACAAGCACCACTTGACTATAGACTACTAGCTCATCGGTAAAATAAAATCGCTCATAAATTCGCCCATAATTACGATACATGAGTATACACGCATAGAACAAGTGCACACTCAGCGCAAGTATACACAAGAGATGTAAAGTGTGTGCATTTGTGTATAATATATCATGCGTGCAAGCCAAATGACGGATAATGCGATTTCCTGGATTGGTCTTTTTCCCTCGCTCTCGGACTGTAGTAATACGTATAAAAAAAACATACAAACAATACAACATGTACAATGCGGAAGTTTTGAAGAATGAAACGAAATTTTGCGTTATGAGCGAAGACACATGAGAAGAGGGCAATGTCGACACCGCGTAAATTAATAGGATTTCAAGCGCTGCATTAAAGAAAAGAAAATTTCATTACTCGCTGTTCGTTGTCTGTTTTTTGTCTTGAATTTAGGATTTATTGCGCGTAACTGTGTCTGGACAAAGGTAAAAGGCGGTAATATTTGATTCATTTTAATTATTTAGCTGTATGCACACGTCAAGTGCATAAACCGAATGTGCCCGCTTTTAGTGAGTTAAATTTGATTATAATAATTTGTTCGGTGGTTTTTTAGCGTCATTATAAGTTATCGATACATTTTTATGATTTAATGCACGCTAAGTAAAATTGAAAACGAACATCAAGTTAATGAGCGCATTGCGAATAGATAGGTAGATAAAAATTATATTGTATATTTATATCAGATTAGACATAGTTCGATTTCGAGCTTACATCATATCTTGTGTTTTTTCTTCCAAACATTTATATATAATAGAATGTATGATTCAATTTTTTTCTGTTTTAACGACTCAGCAAAGTCAAAAAGTGCAAAAATATGTTGAAAATATATATTAAAAAAAAAAAACGTCAAAAGGATTTGCGCAACAGATATCTTAAACTGTATATAATTGAGTATCCTGAAAATATTTATTTGAGCAACTACATTTTATATTAATTTACATTAAGCCTGAATGGTAAGAAAATGCGCCTTAATTAGAAGAATATTAGCCTTAAATTTGCAATATAAAATGTCATGTACATCGTTTAAAAATTATCAATAATTCATCGAAGTGTTTAAATCAAGTGGTTCATTAAGTATGTAAAAAAGAACTATTTGAATATTCCTTTTATCGATAATGTTTATAAAAATTGTATATTATAATCTTTATTACAGTATACATATTGTAGACAGCTATTGCACAAATTAAATGGATGAATTTGGGATTTGTATATTGTATGAAAGCTCACGAAAAACTGTTATTCAAGCCAGAGTATGTATTTTTGTAAATATTATATACTTTATAAGATGCCTGTGTTACATCATAATAAATTTGATTAAAATAGTGTAAGCTTTGATCTTAAGTAGAAGTTAAGAGAACACTTGCTATAAAAACGTTGTTAAAATATATTATATATATATAAAACGGTCATTATGACTTTCTCTTTCAATTGTAGTCTTTTTTTAATTTTAATTATTTTACTATCGTTAAAATTAGTATTTACATACATTTGTTCGTAAAATGTATCGTGATCAATTCTGGAATGATCTTTAAAATAAAAAACTATGATGAGTGTTAAAGCGATATAAAAGTTTTCCAAAACTCAAGTCGTGTGATTTGACATTCTAATATATTTAACGCTGTGATTGAACGAGCGTTAAAAAAATGCGTAGATGAAAATATTGACGATACTATTTAATAAATACCACACATAAAATAAAAAATCGAGCATTCATTTAAATTTTATAATAATTTATATCACTTGAATGTACATATCTCTTGCGCAGCATTACAAACGTCTCTGATTCGGCAACACATAACTGGATTCAATCGATCTATGGCAATAAAAATTGAACGTTATTTCAATATTTTGTTATTTCTGAAAAGATTTTAACAAAAAAGTTTGTTATATCTTTCAAAGGTTTATAATATTTCTTAATTAATTTGCGAGACTTTTCGCAAAAGTGCGAATTCGAAGTTTCTGGTCCCTCTTATGAGATTCAAGAAGATGTTTGATAATATCATTCTTGAATTTGACTGTTTTTTTATTGGTTTGGTGAATCAAATTTTTTCGTACAGTCTGATTGATTATTCACAAAAGAAAACTGAATTATCCGAAATGGATGAAAATGAATGCTCACTTAAAGAGAAATCATTACTCATACATACTTGGTCGACTGAGTAGTAAGTTTTTTGTGGTTTAATGAAGTTTCATGGATGCGAAAAGATGAAACTAACTATGACTTGACTAATAAGCTCATGCATTTTCTGTATTTCTTATTTTTTTATCATCATCGCTTTTTGTGAACGAAAGAATAGAGTTATTCGTAAATAATTTATTTGTAGTTATAACAAGGATAAAAGTGTGATTATTGATAAGTACATATGTCCTTTTAATGAATGAAAACGTTGATATGATGTTTCTCCTTTAAAGGAACTACCTTACAGATAATACGCAGAGGTTTTAATAAATAGAGACATTCGTTTATATTAATAATAGATACTATTAAATGTAAATTACAAAAGAACCGGACAATTTAAATTGTATTGAATTCATATGATAGAACAACAGCAAAATTGTTTTCTGTGCCAAGGCTCTACATCCGTCCAAATCGGGTTTTTCAATAATATTGATTTTACAAGCGTAACAAAAGAATGCAAAGATTGATCATACAGGCAGTTATATATTTTGATGAAGTATATCAAAATATAATAATTCCTCTGAGATTAGTTAAATTAAAATTTTCTTAACGTTTATTTCAACTCAAGGCGACATTATTTCAATGTATTTATAGTAGAGCTGTAGCGGCAAACAGTTTTTCTAGAAATCGTACGTCATACAACAAAAACATAAGTTTTATTGTTTTTAAAAAACGTACGAAGCAATAATAGTGATAATTTTCATAATAATAAATATTTTGACTTTAAATGTTGCGTCTGCAATATCAAATTATTTATACTGAACCTTGCATTTATGGATATTTTTAAATTGAATTAGTTCGCAGAAAAAATTATTGCATGAGCTATTTTATTTCCATGACCTTGTGAAGATCGGGAAAAAATAATGGTATCGACCTTTATTCAATAACAAATTCGCAATTCAGTATATGAATAATTTTCGGTAGTGTCAAGCTGTAACTTACTTTCCAACGCCATATCTCAATTAATAAAAAGTTACTTACAACACAAGCTTTCACTTATTCACTTTGGGACGTTAAGAAAACAGTTTATTAAACATAAAATTTACAGTCAACGATCAGCAATTATTTTAATCCTAAAAAAGCTGCGTTCGATGTAGTGAAACGTTGACTGTTCATTTTTTACTTAATAAACTTAAGATCGTGTTGTTACCAATTTGTTATTTCATACCATTCGGCGTTGAAAATCAATGTTCACCCATACACTACTGCAATCATTCACATACTTAATTAAAAAGATTAAGAGCTAACAGAGAATTCGGTTTATTAAGAAATGAATAAATTCGTAAACCAAATACCATCTTTGGTTTTTTTGATACTTCACAAATTTAAAATGCTGGTCCTCTAAAGGTTAAAAAAATTGCTTCAAGCTTTTTTTTCATGAATGTCATTATAACGTTAGAGATTGTCAAAGTCACCAATATATTATAAATTTATTTCAACGCCATAATGTTTTTTCGATTATTTCATATTCATGCTAATTTGCTTCAGTTACTTTTCTTTTCAAAAAGTATGTACGATTAAACTTTCTTAGCTGGAAAAGTTCATGACAAAATTTTTTGAGCAAAATGAGTTTGGAATTTATGGTGGTGGTTGCGTATGAGCCAAAAGCATTCAAAAAATTATTTTTATTTTTTTCAAAATTCAATGTTTTTTGTTAGCAATATGCCTTTGTTTTGTTATTTCAGCCCCATGGACCCATCCGTATCCCCAAAGCACCCACCACAAGTAGTGAGGTACGTTTTTGCATTAGTTATGCCACGATCCATTTTTTATTTATTTTTTTATTTTTCAATCAACGAATCGATCTTTTCACTCATTCATTTCGATGTTAGACATAATCATTCTCGAATTTCAATGAACATGCTACCAAAATTTTTCATCGATCTTTTATTTTGCAGAGTAGATAATTCTATGATATACTGATTCTTTCCTCTAATTATGCACAAAATTTTTTTTTTTTTTAAGTTTTAAAGATCATAGCTTGTTTAAAAAATATATATGTCTTTTTTCTACAATTTCTTTGTAATTATAAATCGGTAAAGTTTGATTTGCATGAAAAGTAATTGATAGTTGAATTAGAATTTGTTAATAATTTATAATTAATTGATAATGAAATCGATATTATATGAGTCGAAGTGGAGATACGATCGTTAAAAGGTACATAAGATATTAAAATTGACATGAGAAACTCATTTTATTCAATTAATGATTGCAGTGCTGCGACTACTAATGACGAACAAGTTAAACCACGCAGTTTACGTTTCACGTGGAGTATGAAAACAACGAGCAGTAGAGATCCACTAGAAATTATGTCGGAGATTCGTAAGGTGAGAGATATGAAATTATTTAAAAAAATTCAAACATGATATTTATGAGGAGTCTTGTTAGCCAACGAAGAGATACTTTGACAAAAGAAACTTGGACAATGACGAAACGGACGTGTATTATATTTATAACGTCATTTAACCAATTCTATATTAAACATTGTAAAAATATGAATATAACTGTGGACTAATGAGCTTTTATCACACTTGGAGATAATAATTGAAGTATATTTTTTCAACGCCGATGATGGATAAAAAAATGTCGACACTAATTTCATAATTTTATCATTTCCAAAGGTATTGGACGCAAACGAATGTCAATACGAGCAATTGGAGCGTTTCCTGCTCTTGTGTTCGCACGGCGAGCACGACAGCCAAGTTCAGTGGGAGATCGAGGTATGCAAGCTGCCGCGCTTGTCGCTGAACGGCGTGCGCTTCAAGAGGATTTCCGGCACGTCGATCGGCTTCAAGAATATCGCCAGCAAGATAGCGAACGAGCTCAAGCTGTGACTGCCGGTTGCCGTGAGCGGCGACGATCATCGGCATCCTCGTCCTCCCGCTGGCGTTGCTCGTCTGCCGATAAGCAGTGCGGCCGCGGCGACGACTGCGGCTCCTGCCACCGGTCAAACTACTACCTCGATCCCCACGGACACAACAGCAGCAGAAGCAGAAGCAGCAACAACAACAACAACAATAACTACTACAACTACAACTACCACCACTACCTGCAGCGTCAGCGGCGACAGCAGCAGCAACGTCGTCGACGAAGACGATGCCGACAATCGTTCCGACAACAAGGACAACCATAAAAAGGCTAATACGACGACGCCAACGACGACAACGGCGACGGCGAGCGACGATAACAGCGCGAATGCCGAGAGTCAACCGACACGCGGTGTCGCTAACAATGATGAAGACGACGATCATCCATAACTAGTACTGCTACCAACGGACGACGACGAGTTCAGGCTCTACTTTTACGAGCCCTATCCGGCACCTTCCCTTTCGCTCACTACGACGTCCTCCTCCTCGTCCGCCTCATCTGACACGATAACAACCTCGTCACAAGAGATATTCGTTTGAATTTTTGAACGGAGTCGGTTTTGCAATGTAGATTGTGTTAGGGGTAAACGACGAAGCGCAAATCTTGAACTCTCGCAAGTTCTCGTTGATACTGTGGCTAAGGCTGCGATTCATAATTGTTATAACGCTGATCGCGCGCTCCATTATTATATGTACGATATATATAAGGTGCCAAAATTCCCTCGGCAGCTGGACTGAATAATTATTGACATCACTCGATGCGCGGGCGTATGATTAAGATGGAAAATAAAAATTATATATATATATTATATGAGATGTAAAATGTGTATTATAAAATGAAAAAAGAAAAAAATGCGAGAAAAGATGGTGCGGTACGCGGGTTTTTTAATGGTTGAATCATACGCGTCGAAATAACAATGTTGATCGATAGAGCAAACGGCGCGCGACTATTATGGACGCGTGAACATAAAATAATATTAAGCTGTTGCCACAGTATTATAATTACTATGAATTATTATAAACGCGAGTTTTCTCTCTTACTCATTTGAATGAGTTTTGTTGTAAAAGTGTACATTGTTTATCGAAGCTAATGAGAGATATAGTGAATGTAAAATGAATCATAGAAATGCGAGAGGAACTGAAGGCGAGGGAGAAAGAGTTGTGATAAACGTGAAAAAACTATAACCAGTGCAGAGGTGGTGATCGTATAAAGTGTCAACGGCAAAGACTATGTGAAACTAGATTGAAGACGAGACCAATGTTATCGTGTGCAAGTGCAGAGCCTTCGATTAACATAAAAAATGTCAAAGTAAAATTAAATAATGTTCAAGATTACGTTAAAAATGTATGTGATTTTCGACATTTTTTAAATTTTATTCTGGCTGCAGATTCGAATATTGTTTTTTTCGGCCGGAAGTCTACGAAAAACTGTACGGTGATTGACGATAAACTTCAAAGTAATTTTAAATATTACACACATACATATATTCACAAATATATGCATACATAAATATGTGTCGTTTGAAAAGTGTCGTCAATGTTTCTTTATTTATTGTGAATAAGGGCTAACACACAAACTTGCGAGATGCTTATGGGCAGATGATCGGTTGTCAGGAATGAAATTACGCGTCGTCAAAAGAAATATAAATATTTATAGATATATCAAGACACCAAATCATATTTTTTATTAAAAAAAGTAAAATAAATAAACGGTATTGTAATATTAAATGCCACTCGTGAGTCACCGACCGAACATTTGAGTGTCTTGTTGTTAGTTCGAAATCACTCGCGCGCCACATGTTCTCTAAGATCGTCGATCAGCCTTTTTTCGATCATTTTTACAATATGTTTTACTTTTTATATTAATATATAAACACACTAAAAATACACTCTTATAAGTAAACAAAATTGGTAAGAAAAAATGTTCGACGTTTAGTTTTAAAATACGTATGCATTAATAGTTCTCATACTAGAAAATTTAAAAGTTGATGATAATAATAATAACAATGAATGATCAGTTATGATTATTCTCGTCACATTAATATAAAAATATGATATAACTCTATGATAATTATAAAATAAATACGTGTGTGAGTAGTGCGAAATACAAAACGAATCTGATGTATAACGGACTATGATTGTATAAAAATATCGAGACAAACGATGATGGTTTTAAAATTAAAAAATCGGAGATGTAATACAATAATAAATGTAGAATGAAATGAGAAAACGTAGGTTCATGTCTCGAATGTGATTTAATAGTCGCATCGATGTAACGATTAACGTATAACTTATAAAAAAATACATGTGCGTCTGTTATGAATGTTACAAGTGGACTGTGTGCGATGTGGATAGTGAATCAGATTTAAAGTGTCAAATGATTGTTATTAAGTAGTTGAAAAAAATTAAGAGGCTAAGAGCAAGTAAAAACGCACTTATAGGAAACTAAAAAATAATTATTACGAAGAATTGCCACCAAGGTCTGCTGTTTCTACGTGAGATTTAAATAATAAATTTAGATATTATATATAAATAAACAATTGGATATACATGTAATATTGTAACTTTTATTTCATTCTGCGATAATATCGAGAAAAAGTTTTGCAAATAAACTTTTAAGATTTAAATGAAGCTGTAAAAGAAATGAACGCAGATACGAGTGTAAATAGAATATAATTTAATAAAGGTACTAGTTTAAAAATGAAATCATGTTTAATAAAAAAAATAAAAGTATGATTGTACAATGTGTACCATTTGAATAAATGTTGTAACCTTGTTTATGTCTGGGAGAATTTTATCTTGGGCTCATAATTTTCACAAAGATATCAAAGTTCTATTGCCTAACAACTGATCAATTAATCAACTTTGTTACTGTTAGAGAGACTAATTTATTCACACGCTCTGTATAAGATTGATTTTTTTTCATATTTCTTATATAAGTACATGATAATAAACTTGCTACAGATGATCAATTTCGATGAAAATTTAAATAAATGAAGCGTACAACCTTATTCACTCTTATAAGGCACAGCGCTGGGCATCGATAATCGACTGATAGAATCTAAAATATCGGATCCAGCATGCTGTGTCAAATAAGTTATCGGATTATTGATCATTTTATGATAATCTGTCATTTCTGATACATGATACAGAGTGATAATTGTATCGGAGGCACTGAAATTTCTTTTCATTGTCAATGGCTAAGACAACGTCAACATAAAATTCGTACTTGAAGCGTTACATATAAATATTATTTACATGTCTCGTGCATATGAAATCACACGCTACACATACAAGTTACATAAACCTTTTTTTGCAATCAAATGTAGTTCCGATTTAAGACTTGGACAAATTGAAACTATGTAATATAATAACATAAATCGCGATGAGACTAATTATGTCAAATACATTTTTCGAATTCCTTGTTAATAATAATAATGAATAATATATAGAAACATTGTAAAGCATCTTTGGTAGGCAATTGTAATGCGTCGGAAGCAAAAAATTAAAGAAACAATTACTAACAAATTCTGTACATCGTCTTGTAAGAGCAGAGGTGAAATTAATATTCAAGGTGTTATTACGTGCGATCTCTGTAAATTGTCACTGTTGTAGTCGATATTATTAGTGGTAAATTAATAAGACCCCAAGTAATGCGAAAAAAGTACATAAAACAAAAAGTCCCTAACCACTTTAGTAGGTAAATAATACATATATACATATTGTTATTCGAAAAAAAGTAAAACTACCATGCAAATCAGCTTTGGATGAATGTCTGGATAAATGTATAAAAGTTACAAAGTAAAATACTTATATCCAAGAAATCATCTGAATGACACTTGTTAATTTCACATGGAAATAACATAATAGGATGGCTGGGTAAAGACAATATTGAGAAAAAATCGTTATCTAGCCTCGTTCAATCAAGTGAAGTATATCGAAAAATTTATCCTTTGACATTGTTCACATTTTAAGTACAAGAAACATTTTTGAGGAGAAACTTCAATCAAAAAATCGAGAAAATTGACAAAACACTCAAACGTTCTTTTGTTTGTAGATAGGTATGCGAGTAAAAAAAAAAATTAATTAGAGCTTTGCTGAGTGTTATTTGGTGATTGGTAATATCTCTTAGCCAAAATGTAGCCGAAAAAAAATGATAATCGTTTATATATAAATGGTAACACATATTGTTTCTGAACTGCCATCTCTATACAGTCAAAGTCACCCATAATTGAAAAAATAAAAAAAAACAAAAAACTCGGCTATTATAATTAAACTAAAATATATTATTGTAATGCATGAGTTTTGTTTTGAAACGAAAAAATTTTATACAGAAACATGAGGCACAACAGGGATAAATGAAGCTAAAAAGACTTGGTGTTTAATCTAATACAAATATTGAAAAAAATAACAAATTATTTGTTATTGGTTTATTTTACCTTACCTTGTTACATTTACATTTGATTTATGCATTGATACATTAATCAACTAATTTTATGTGATTTGATTTTAAGATATCATAAAATTTTAATCTACTTGACTTATAATTGAATTTGTTATGAATTCAATTTATCTTAATTTTGTATTATTTTCATAAATACTGAACACATCAATGGAAAACATTCAATATCCCTCATCTTAGTGTTAAAATTTATTATTAACTTTGTACCAACTGGAGTACAGTGGTCCTTAAAGAATTAAGTATAGTATTTGATAGTATTCAATAGAAAATTAGAACCAAGTCATAACTGATATTTTTTATAATCTAAATTCAATATTTTACCTGGTATTTTAATAATTACAGATTAGATATTGAACAACATACCAAAATTTATTAAGAAACTAAATATCAATGCATGCTTTCATCACATAATTAAGTAAATCATTAGAACAGATCTCTATTTACTCATCACTTATACTTTCTTCAGATATTATTTGTTTATTATTAGATGGTTGTAAGCAGTAACAAACACTCCTCTCTTACTATTAGTCTGTAAAATATTTTATTTAGCCACTCAGCTTTTCAAAATTGTTTGAAAAATGTTGTAAGTAAATATGATGTCTTATGGATGGTAAAAAAACTCTCATGCATGCAAGAAAATATGTTACTGTCTTTTATTTTTTTTTTTTAAATAAAAACTAGCACTGAACTTTCCTTCTGAAAGAGCATCCCTCTGTCAGACGTGCTTTACCACCCGTTGGTGTGCACAAAATGGAATTGCAACCATCACATGGAACAGCTTTTTGCGCATGGGAAAAAAGTGTTTTGATTACAAAACAACCTGGGCATTTCACATCCATGAAATAACTGTTAGGTTTTTGTACCAATCTCTTAAGCTTGTGCTTCCTTTTTTCCTCTGCTGGTGCAGGGTGTAGATAATCTACAGCTAATGGCATTCTGAAATTGACACATTATAATTATATTAAATATTTATTATGTGTTAGCTTTAATAATAATACAATAATTTTGAATAATTGAATTAAGTTATATTTTCTTAGTATTAATTTATAAAAATTGTAAAATTAAAATTTGATTGATCAACATAATTGACAACTGTCAAGCAGCTAAGACATTTAGATAATATATTTTGATAAATAACGAAGGTCAACAATAAAATTTTATTGACATTTTAATCGATATGAAACCTGACTATATTATGCAAACTCAATTAAAGTAACTATTTAAATTATTAATTCCCTCATTATCAATTTTTAAAATGAAATTAAATGTCAAATATGCTAAGGTGCTATGCTCTCAAAAACACAGAGGCCACACATTAATAATCAATGGAAAATAAACATGAACCATATTTCTGAATAAACACTTTTCAATTGGACAACAGGACACTTTTTCAATCTAATGGTTAACCACAGCTCTTGAAAGTCTCAAGATTATTGTGGAAAATCTATATTGTGCCAATCATTAAAACGCTCCAGGTGTTTTTATAGATTTTAGCAATAATCTTTCACATAAAAGTATGTATAAATGTAAACATCAAGCATCAATTATTACATACTTGCAGCACTTACTTGTATTTATTTTGGTTTTGATATAGTTTATAATAAAAATAAGCGATGCCACGTGCTCTACTACAACCGCATTTGGTAAAAAAATGGTATTTTCATTTCAATCGGGAAGACAGAAATTTGAAAGTGACCTCAATCGGCTGTTCGTGGAACTATTCATAATCGCGAATTTCGGCATTTCATAATGTCAAATCGATAAAAGAAATTGTTGGCAAGTCATTGAATTTTTACCCAGTGTCATATGATTTTATTTAATTGTTTTAATTTTAAAGGTTTTTTAATACTTTGATTTAAATTGCTGCAACATTCAACAATAATTTGAGATGAGCAGCAGGTGGCAGCAGCTACTTGAGTCCGACAGTCAGCCGCACGTTCGAATCAGCTGTCGCCTGTCACACAGTCTGCTACTGCCTTGTAAACATCGAAGCGCATACACAACACTGAGAAATATTCGTACGCAGTCATGTCTCGACCATTCCGTTCCTGTGGTTTCATCATTTTCCGACGAGTTTTGCCAAATGTCGAGTACCTGTTGATGCAGGCGTCGTACGGCCAACACAACTGGACACCGCCAAAAGGTAGCACTCGCGGTTTCTTTCACTCAAAATACGAAAAGAAAAAAATTTACAATATCTCGATGCGTATGCTTATATAAAAAGGTTTTGTCGATCCTGGAGAAAATGACATGCAAACTGCTTATCGCGAGACTCAGGAGGAAGCCGGCTTCTCGAGAGAAGATTTGAAGGTTTACGAGGACTGTAAACTGGAACTAAAGTACGAAGTCGGAGGCAAGATGAAAACCGTGATTTATTGGCTGGCCGAGCTGCTCGACAAATCCAAAGATGTGCAAATGTCAAGGGAGCATCAGGATTACAAGTGGCTTCGATTGGCGGAGGCCTGCGAGTTATCCGGCTACAAGGACATGCAAGCCGCGCTGAAAAGCTGCGACGATTACATATCGAAAAGTGTACTCTAGCTTTCTTACAAATTTTAGGACTGTTGACTCCCAGTATTCAAGTACAAACCTTTAATAAATAAGCGTATAGAAAAATTCTGAAAAATATAATTCTACTTCATTGTTTTTAGTTCCCAAAGTATCGTTATTTGAAATATTGAATCGAATTTATTCAGCAGAATCGATAACAACGATTTCTAACTATTCTCTTTTATCGTACACTGACATAGCTGTGCTCTACATCGCTCGCCAATTCAATTTTCGAAACGAGAAATGACTTTAGAAATGTCAAGTACATTTGACACCGACGCGTACACCGAGAGATTTCGTATCAAATCGACATAAAAGACATCAACCAATTTAATTGAATCAAAATAAAATTGAGTGTTCATAATACTTCGGCTATTAGGCTGATCTTGCGACGGCTGCTTGTACCGCTTATTACACACAAAAGCATCTGCTTGTGATCTGGGTTTTTTCATCTCATCACGACATACTGACGCATCGCCGTTACATTACGGCCAAAGCCAAATGTCTAACACGTGCTGCTGAGCCTCGTTCGCGCAAACGATGATGGCGATGATGTTTTCCGCGCGAGCACGCGATAGGCGCTGTAATATACGTGTACGCAAATGGTATGTACGGTCTTACTGAAGAGAAAAAGACACTCGACTCTTGAATGAAGCGAAAACAGAATGCATGCGTACACAAGATTTTCAGCTTCCGAGCGTGAGAGGCGCGCGATTAGAGTCTCATTCTCAAGCTTGTGTGTTTGTCTCGCTCGCTCTCTATCTTTTCTTACATATATTTATAATTGAACGAGAGATAAGGGGCTTGACCCTCGAGCTACATTTCGCGTGACCCCGCGAAGACTCGAGGCAGCGGTGGCGGCGGCGGCCGCAGCATCAGCAGCCGTACGAGAGACAGAGCGAGAGAGAGAGAGAGAGAGAGATTACATACGAATATATATAGGCGCACACATGTGATCGTTTACTACATGGGTCTCGTCCGAAGAAAAGAAGTCGAATCTCGAGTGCGACATCGGCGTCGGTCCCGCGCGTAGTCTTTTTTGTAACAACATCTCGCGCGTGTCTCTGTGCGTGTGGGTGTGTGCGGCCTACCACTGTGCCTGCTGCAGCGAAAACTCGGCGAGGAAAATCGCGGCGTAGGAGTTGGCGAACTTGAGAACACGAGCGCGAGATAATAGGGGTGTATAGGCATACTGCTATACCGCAGCAGCGTCGAGAGGCGCGAGAGATAGCGCGCGACGACGACCCGAGACGCCCGATCCTTTTCTCTTTTGCTCGTTTTCTCCCACGCAGAGACGCATACACACATATACATAACGCTAATACGTACGTAGCGCGTCGCATATATCTACGTACGTGTGCTGCGCATAGACATCAATTGTACTGACACACATTTACGCCGTGGAGATAATCGAGCTGGTGTATATAGATCATGAGACGCTGGGATTTAACGGCGTCGCCGCCGTCGTCGTCGATCGTCGTCGCTTTACTCATCGCGCTGCATCTCTTTTGCAGCTGCAATGTCGCCAACTGCGGTAAGTCTTTAATGTTTTCGTTTCGTATTTTTTTTATTCTTCGTTTGTCTCCGTCGTTTATACTCGAACTAAACGAAAGACACCGTACATGCTCTCGGGCTTAGCGATACGATTGCGAATCGGATTTTTTTATCAAAAGTTTTTCAAAGATATCTGTAAGCAAATTTCGGCGTATGTGAAATGTATCGTGAGCAGGCATCGTTACAATGCGTACCGATTTTGTCATTCACAGCCGAGACAAGTCAGAGCCCGGCTAGCAGTGGCAACGAGACGACAGCGACGTCGGCCGCGGCCCAAATGGCCCTGGGCGAGAAGCAGCTCGGCGACCAGATACGCTCGATCCTCAAGCACTACCAGCAGGCGGACCCTGTGGGGCTGCCGGGCGCCCCCATACCCGATCCCATGCCCGTGCCCAACATGCGCCACTCGTTCTCCATGTTCACCATGAATCTCAACACCATCAAGGTCTACGGCCTGAGCAAGTTCCGCATCGAGCAGATCAGGTCGGAACTGGCCAAGATGCAGGTCTCGGTGGCCCTCGACATACAGACGCTCGACATCAAGGGCCTGTACACGCTGTCCTCGTGGATCTCCTCGTCGGCCGGCGACTTCATCGTCAAGTTGAAGGGCGTCAACGTCAAGGGCCTGGCCAGGCTCGAGGTCGGCAACGACGGCAAACTCCATGCCCAGGACATCGACATGGATCTGACCTTCGACAACATCGACATGGACTTCCAGAACCTCGGCTTCTTCGCCTCGGTCTTCCAGGGTCTCATCAATTCCGTCGGCTCGTTCATATTCGACAGTATCAAGCCCTACATCCTCAAGGAGGTCAATACCAATGTCAGGTGCGCAATCGACCCAAGCTCAAATCGCATCGCAATCGAGCGTTAGATCTTTAATATTATTTGGCCTATCTGCTGTTACAGGGGTGAGGTGAACAAGCACATATCGCAGCTGCCCAACTACTTCCCGAACTCGATCTCTCCGTTCGACATGGCGGTGGCCGAGGCCCGCAAGCAGGTCTCGGAGATGGGCTACGACCCGTTCAAGGTCAAGGACTACAGCCAGAGCATGGGCATGTTCACGATGACGTCGTCGCACACCTGGCTCACGGGCCTGGCGAGCTTCTATCGCATGGGCAACATCACCCTCAGCATGGAGAACGGCACGGTGTACGCCGTGATGGACGTCGGCACCCAGGAGATCGAGGGCCGCACCCACTGGGAGGTCAGTCTGATCGGCGGGGTGGTGTCGCGCGCCGGCACCGTCAGCTTCACCATCGAGTACTTCCGGGTGCAGCTGAATCTCAGCCAGCCGCTGGACACGCGCCAGCGCGCCACCCTCGAGGAGCTCGACTTCGAGCTGGGCAACATACAGGCGAGGATCCACGGCGCCGGGACACTGGATTATCTCGTCGAGGCCGGCGTCAATATTCTGCCCAACCTGCTCAGGTAAGCTGCAGCCGGCTGCGCTGGAGTTTTGCTACGC
This sequence comes from Trichogramma pretiosum, assembly GCF_000599845.2. Taxonomy (NCBI): domain Eukaryota; kingdom Metazoa; phylum Arthropoda; class Insecta; order Hymenoptera; family Trichogrammatidae; genus Trichogramma; species Trichogramma pretiosum. Next base: position 4,528,696 of record NW_019641698.1, read on the forward strand.
CCCGCAGAGCTGCGGATATTAAATATTTTCTCTCGCGATTCCTTCTCCCGACAAACTGCATTAAAAAACGCACACGCAAATCACGTCACAGGAACCAGATAATGGATGCCCTCGAGGGACCGATTCGACGTCGCATCCAGGACGAGCTGGATAAAGTCGACGTGGAAAAATTGATCGACGACCGCATACCGGAAATAGCCGAGCACGCCCGTCTCTTCCAAGGCATGTCGGCCAAAGACCAAGAGGAAGCTTTGGAAGCCGAGGAGGCGGAGGCGGCTGCTGCAGCGGCGGCAGCGAGCAATAGTCAATCCGACATCGACAATCAGGAGCCTTTCTCTGAGAGCGAGGAGGAACGCGGTGAATCTTAAATTCGTTCGTTCGTATATATACGTGATCGGAAGAGCACATTTCTTCATTTACTTTCTTGTTCGATGTTTTTTCGCATTGTTTTTTGTCGTCGTATTTTTTTTTTGTGTACGTCATTGTAAAACGAACTGTGCGGCTCTTGTATTCGATTAGCGAGTCGGATGCACACGTTTGCAAATTTTCTTTCGTTTTTTACGATTTGCGATGACATCTGCTTTTAGCATTATATTCTTTGTGCGGCCAACGCGACGTTTTTTCCTCGGCTATTTTTGTACATTTATTTAAAAAAGAAAAATGATTTGAAAAAACGTTCACGTTTGTGTAGCGACGTTTACATCTCTCTGTATCAATTTATAAATAAAAACTAAAATTGCAATATTTTGTTGAAAAAGTTTACGTTTGGTTTGCGTTACATAAACAATCTCGTAATACAGCGTTATATCGTTAATTTTTTAATAATTTGTAATGTCATTCAATTCATATGGAGCGTAGAGAGCAAATCAGCGCGTTCAACGTAAACGGAGAAAAAAGCGCATTTCACACTTTTCTTTATCCGTTAATGCAGCGGAATATCGTATCGCGTCACCTGTATTCTCGTTACAGCACGTATACAGACGCGCACAAAGGCCAAAAAAAGGGTTGATAGCCCGCGCACCAGCCACTATTGTGCACGTTAGTCTGGGTGCATATGCAGGCACAGTAGCTCAAGAGACACCATATTTTATGTAGAGACACAGTGTCCATGCGGAATAGCTCTGGATACCTGCCAGATACCCTTAGTTCTGATGTTCGTGCACTCGAGAGAAAGAGAGAAAAAGAAAATTGTCGATACCTGTGTAGGTGATATGTGTTATTATTATCATGATTATTATTATTACTATCTAGTGCATATGTCACGAGCATATTTTTCATCTAGTTTCAAAAAAAATATTTTTGATTCTTTTCGTCCTCTTTCCTTCTAAATCATCGCTCGCTCGAGCACGGGATATAAAAATTCATACGTTCGCATTCGTATGTGCATTGTGCGCCCGCGTATACGCGTCAGTGGATGTACTATTTAAAACTCGTTTGATTTCTCAAACAAATCATGACCTGCCCCGCGCGTTACGTACGCGCTTTATGTAGCCGAGTTACCTAGATATACGCGAAGCACGAACTATAATAGCCTCTGTCTATGGCGCATATACTGTACGCTACGTATATAATATAACTGACATTGTCCAGTATATGTGTATATTCATGTACGCGGAATGCCGACCGTAAATGAATTCGAAAGTTAATGGATTGAAAAAAAAAGTTGGTTGCAGCATCATATGGTACGCGCGTGGGTGGCTGTATGGAAACCATTTAGTTGTTGTGCTTTTCTCGTATCGCGTAAAATTCATAAAACCTCTCGCTCGCCTGCACACATATACACTATGTATACGATGCAGCTATATGTAGGCAGTAGGACGCAACACACTACCCACGTACCCAGTACCGTACGTAACTTTTGTTTTGTTTGCCAGTTCGGCTTTATTATGTGCGCGCGGGCGTATATATAATGCACACGTATACGCGTTTATGCACTCGAAAAAGGGTAAGCAAATTACGCGGCCGGGGGTGGAAAGGAGGCTGTCGATTCATCGCTCGCTGAGAGCAAAAGTTTCACGAGATTCCAACTGCATCGTGTGTGCGTATGGATAGTGATCGAAGCGACGCATCAGTTGATTTACATCGATTCATTTGTACGTTCCATCATACTCATCTCCCCTGTCTTGTTTAGAAACTTCGAGCTGAAATTCTCGTTTGTTTTTTTTCTCTTTTTTTAATTTATATAAATCGAGGAATCCTCGGCAATATGCTGAATTTCAATTGGAGCGAGCTGCTGTTTGAAATGCTATTTACTACAATGATACGAGATATTCCATTGTTCAGACCGTGACAGGAGTAATACGATGCAATAATATTATTCTATCTAAATGATGCATGTACATCGTACAATGTAACATAAAGTTGGCCGTATTGAATGTTGAAAAATATTTTATTAAAGTTTTTTTGGTGGCTTTTATTTATTAAATTTTTCAAAATAAAGGGGCAAACAAAGTAGTATCAAATTGAATAATATTTTGATTTTTGAAAATACATTTCAATTTGTATGAGTGATGGACACAAATTATAAACTATTCATTTCGTTTAACCCAATTAATAGGAGCTCTAACGAACTAAATACAACAATGTTAATTGGCATAATTGCGGCTTCGAAATGGGCTATTTTTCATCTCATAATTATTGCGCAACGCATTATCATTGTTTCAAATTCCAACGTTATCGATTCGAATCGCTAAAAGTAAGTCAATTATATCTATAACATATTAAATGAGAATTTCATTAATTATTTTAAAAATTTCATTTCTTTTGGAATAAAATTAAAAGCACACACGAAGCAGAGAGCTTCTCAGAGCTTTTTGAAGGCAGCTTAACGTGCTATCGAATTACCATTTTTGCCTTTCATACTTTCTCAAGAATATCTATACAATTTTCGCATTAAACATGGAAAATTTAAATGCATATCCACGTGGTTCTCTCTCTTCTCGTCAGCGAACATCCATCTTAACTTTTTACGTGTTGAAACATATAATCGAGTTTAAAATTTCCATTAAACATTGTCTTCTGAGAGATGATCAGTATTCAAAGCTGAAATAAGTTTACTATTTTTTACCTCCGGACTTTTGTGTGCATGATAAAATAAAATTCATAAGAGACCAGATACAATTATTCATCAAAGAGCAGCATCAGCTATATCATCAACATTCATGAAACTCTTGTGCGTATTTTTTATCCCCAAAAAGAAATCCCACGTTACATCCGTACGTTTTTCTAATTCTCTCTATATCTAGCTCGAGGGGAATGCGTGTGCTACATTTTAACCCTTATAAATACGCGCCGGAGGCTTATTCGTGCAAACCCCCCGGTATTAAGTTCGCGTTCAAGTCATCGCGTCTGATACGCACAAAGTGGATTACGCATAATCAGCCTTGTGCGACTCGGTTGCAACGTGAATAAGTATTACATAGTATTCCACGCGCGCTCGCATAGCTTAACGAATTTTCTCACGCGAATCACGCTTCGCTTTTCTTTTTTAGTTTTACGTTACACTTTTCGAATTTTCAACTGCGGCCCGTGACATATATTATCAAGCTCGCAACGTTTGCTGCAAGACTCGAGGCCGGGCATTTAACGTTCGAGCGTTTCGATAGTCACCCGGCGAGCTCTGGAGTAAAGCTTCTATGCACTTTGGACTTCCGGCTCTTGCTCTGTTCGTGTCCCTTTAGGGAAATGCCGGATGATCCTCTCCGATGGCTGTGTACAAAATTTACACTGGACTGGGGCACAGATTTTGACTTCTCGATCAAGTACGTGCGCTCTTACGAGAGTCAAATGTCGCAATTTTCCTCTCTCTTTTTTCCACTTTTATGTGAAAGTGGGATGTTTTTTTCTAAATGACTAAAAAAATACGATTGCTAATTCTTTGAACTCACGACTTTGACTTTCCATTCGAGTCGACATCGGTCGGTGTGGATGTGTCTGATCGCACGTTGATATTGTCTACTTGAACCACATATTTGGTTCGACTAAAAAGCACAGTAAAATAATCAAAACAAGGCATTTAAATTCAAATAAATTTTGACGAATATTATAGCAGCAAGCTATCCTTCGCATTTACTCGGAGTTTGAAAATTATAAGATCGCAGCTACGAAGTACATGTATAAACGTACCTCAGTCGCAATAACCATGTACTAAACGATTTGCTACATAAACTTCTTATCACGAGAACCTCTACTTCCTTACGTTATACTAGCTGCTGCTGCGCACCTTGACGGCGGCAAAACTCGACTGCCGCTGCTGCCGCTCGGTGCTTATCCGTTATGAGTCTCTTAAAGCTGGCGAAATTGCCACTAGGTCGCTTGTCCGACCGCAATGTTCGAGACCCGGGCTATCTTCTTCTCCCACAACAGCGCGGCGCAGATTGAAAGATAACGTACGATAACGAGGGAGAAAGAGAGTGAGGCGTCGGGAGGACGAACAATCACGACGGGGGCGTGCGGCAAGTTAAGTATTTTTTATACACCATCGCGGTTGCGCTTCTTTTTTTGCTGATTCTTGTAACCGATCGTGTCGATAAATTTTTTTCCCCGTAATTAAAATTTAATGCTTTGATTTTGCTGAATAAAGAACGAGAGACGTGAATTTTCTTTATGGAAGTGTAGGTTCGGATTTTTAATGACGTTGGTTTGATTATATGTATGTTGACCGTGGCGATCGACTTCGTTAATTTTGCACGTGCTGGCGATTTGATCGCAAAAGTTACACGATTTTCTCATCGATCGATTTTCCATCTAATGAATTGACCAACGGCTTGTGGCTGAGATAAAATAATTTCATACGTAATTCGGCACGCAGAGAAAGAGTTTTTAACATTAGCGGGTTGCTAGAAGAATTAAAATGTAAAAAATCTGCGATATTAAAACATTAAGACTTGCAATCTTAAATCTCTTATCCATTAATGAATAGTGGTATTCATGAAGTCTAACACATTTGAAATCTCCAGACTGACGAGGAGGGCGAAGCGTCGAAAAATGAAGTTTCAGCCGGCTTTTTGCTGCAGTATACACACAGACGCGCGAGGGGTTTTTTCTCTCTCTCACTCTCGGCCGCGTATAGATCGAGCGCCTTGCATAGTGCGATAAATAATGTATGCAAGCGCGATGCGCGACGTCGTCGTCGTCTAGCTTCTGCGAGTCTAAGCACCCACAGAACTTGGACGTTTTGTGCGCAGTTTGCGAGAATAAAATATACGAAGAAAAGAGAGACACGACGAGAAAAGAGAGAGAGAGAGAGAGAGAGAGAGGAGATAAAAAAAAACTAAAAAGACGAAATTATTAAACCGAGCAGCAGTGGCTGGCACGGCGCTCGGTGGACCCGCGGAATATAAGTGAGGAAGAGAGATGTATGAATAAGTATATACGGGAGCTACGTGCGGCCGTTGTATACAGCGAGGCTGAGAGCGAGATAATGGATTTTTTGAAGTAGAGAGAGACCGAAGCATGGGCAAATATTTTTATTATTCATTGGCATTAAAAGGGAACGAGGATGGGTCGCGCGCAACGATAAACGCGATATATACTCCGGAACGATGTAAAATTAAATGTTGAAACACACTTTTAATTTTTTTCCTCGGTTCGAGCTCTATAACCGATGTTGGGATAGGTGTATGTACACACATGGCGCTCTTTGTGCGCCCCCGCGTTACACGGTCAAAGAGTCGACTTTTTCGAAACGAAGTAAAAATCAAGCTCGTGCGCGCGTGGGGCGATCAATTAAAAGCGAGTTGCGTAGTTTTTCTACTTTTTGAGAGAAAAAAGAACTACGCGTTTTAAAAAACAGCAAAAGTTTCAAAGTATCCGAAGCCACACTGCACACACGCACACATACACGCTATACTCATCCACGACTTTGTGCGGCTAAAAGCGCTAGCAGTATCGTATATAGCAGCGAGTCTCGACTCTCTCCAGTTTTTACTCGACGTGATATACGACGCGCGACTAGCGGCCCTTTAAACTCGAAACACGTATCGCGTATAGCCATAGCGCGCGCACACCTCACTGTGTACCAGTTAGCTGTGTATATAGGTACGTGGAGGTATACGCCATTCCGCGATCTTGGTACGCTCGGCGCCTGCTTTTTTTTTTTTACTCACGTCTTCTTTTCTGGCCGAGCAAAAGCGTAAATTTCGCTATACACGTTAAAAATGTTAGATATATGTATAAATATTTAAGCGTCCGCCCGCAAGCGCGCGCGGGCCGAAACTCAAATTTATTATGGCGCATTGTTATTAGAAGAAAAACGAGACTATTAGCGTCTGCAGGTCCAGCAACAGCGGCAGCAGTAGCATGAGCAGCAGCTAAATTCGAAGCTTTCGCTGCTGTAAAGCCAAGAATTTATGTCCGAAGAGATGATTCTTCGAAATGTGCAGAATACGGGAAAAAAATTCAAAAGCAAATGTAATAGAGGAGGGGAGGAGGAGGAGGGAGCATCCACCGAACGATTCCGCGCGCTTTTCGACGCGACAGATGTATGGAATATTTTGTTTTCGAAAAAAAATATATCTGTGTGTAGGGATGGAAAAATTTGAATTTATAGAGGGATTCGTGACAAAGCCACGTACGTTTGTATCTTTTGAAATATTTTGATTTACATCGTCTAATTCAAATCGAGATGTATGAAATGACGCTTTTTTTACCGCTGAAAAGCATCAATCGATCACTATATCAAAGCCAGCTTTGCAATAACACGCACCGCGAAAAATATCAGAGACGCAAATTTGTGTATGCAGCTGCAGGGGGAATAATATGTATCTTCAAAAGACTCTCGATTCGCAGCTTTTTGATTTTTCAAATCAAAGCTTTTTTTATTGAAAATATTTTCTGTACACAAACGTAATGACTAAAAAGAAAAATTTGCCTCTCTCTCTCTCTCTCTCTCTCTCTCTCTCTCTCTCTTGATTACGTAAAAGTCATGGATCAATGCCAGCGTCGATCTCTAATTTTTCTTCAGAGATTGGCAGAGATAGTCGCCGTATTCCTTGTACTTGCGAGTGAGTGCCTCATTGATCAAGGCCGGCGTTCGTTTGAAAACCGGCTCGTCGATTCCGGCGAACGTCGCCAGGACGGTGCCACCGATCTTCACGTTCGATACTCTGATTGGATCGAAGGTGAAGCTGATGTCGCACTCGTTCTTGGTAATTCTCGCGGTTGACTCGACCATTACGCTCATCTTCCTCACGTCGATGTAGGCTGTGTTCACGCTCGTCGGTACTCCCAAGACTTTGAACTGTTAATAAGAACCGCATGAATTTTTTCGTCGATGTACGAACTTTCACTTTTCCACGAACGAGTTGTGCTTACCTTAGCCAATCCAAATTTGATTCTGATATTGGGGAGAACTACTGGATACCTGACCGTGATTGAATCAGCCCCGAATCGGGCGCTCGAGGGACCAGATCTGCGCATATGTCTTACGTCGCTGTAAATAGTAAAAAGTTGTTGAATGAAAAGTCTGTATTTTTCGCCTGTAATTTCGATGCCAAAATAATCATCAACTCACGAGGCAACGACTTTGTGCATATTAATGTACAAAGTACTGTCGAAAATGTACGGCATGCGCATCTCGTATTCTCCAGGAAACTTGAGGTTGCCATCATTCGCCATCAAGTCGACCTGGTGTTTTATGTAAGCGTCGACCGCAGCATCATTTTTCAGCTTTTGGGAAACACATTTCAAAAGTTAAAATTACCGACTTGACGCCTCGAACTTTAAACTACTAGAATCGCGAAATCTTACCTCGACCCGTTGCTTCAACTCATCCAGAACACCATCGTCTGAATTAAAAGGAAGAAAAAAAATTCCCATCACTTCGAAGTTTCATCTTTACCATAATTTCTCGTTTAAGCTCGTATACTTACAGTTTCCGGAAACAGCTTGAGCACTCGCGACCAACGCCGCAACGCAGATTAATTTAATAACACTGAACATTTTTGGTTGTATAAAATTTTTTTTTCGGTTTACAGAGAACAAGTGAATGACTAGATTGCTACTTTCCAACTGCATAGTACATTGACACTTGTCGCTTACTTATACGCATCGTACGCAAAGTTTATAATTGTTTGCTTATCGACCCCGCGCCACAAGTTTAATGGACTAGAAGAGCCACGTTTGTTGAAAGAAATAATTTGATGATTGTTCAGTGCATGAGCGGTGAGCGTATAAATAAATCGTTATGAAGTCGTAATCTTGAAGATATTATAACGTCAAGATTGTGTAGTTGTAATTGATGATTAATGATGGAATTGAAAGCTCGGTGGCTTGTTTCAATAACTAATAAATGAATCCTCGTGCGAGCAATTTTTAGGTGCCTCGTTTGTTTTTCGTTGTAATTGTCGGAAATTTCTGTCGAATCATAATTAACATAAACAGTAATGCACAATGACTGGGCTAATTGCCCTTCGGAAAATAAAAACATATTGACGCACCCGTAATAATTATCAATCGGCACGGGCGATAAACAACCGGAAAAGCAAACAAATTTATCAAATTTCTGTAGCGCGTTCGGTGCAGCTTTTGAAATTTGAAAGATAAAAACAAAAAAAATCATGAATTCACGTGCGCGAGAGCGGAGAGATAGAGGAGAGAGAGAAAGAGAGAGAGAGAGAGAGAGAGAAGAGTGGGCGTATAATCCAATTAAACAATAACTCGGTCATTTTGCGCGCGATGATAATTCGAGTTTGAGTGGTAAAACTAACTATATTTATATCCTGGAAATGTATAGGATATTTCGCTCGACTAAAAATACGAGACCTCGCGCAGAGCACAGTATAAGGATAGTTTATACGGCAGTGCAAACAGAGAAAAAGTCGAAGCGTTTAATGCGATATACGCAATTAAAGCCAGAGGAAAATTACAAGTGCGTCACGAATTTTCTCCGTATATACACGCCGACGTGGTAAATTATTTATTCATGGAAAAACGAACGCTCGAGCCTTGCAGCTGCTTCAGTCTCCCCGCGCGTGGAGCTTAATTCAAAATTCTATAATCGTTGCTGATTTCACGCGTTGTTTGTGTAGCTGCATTTTGTAGTATTATTAGTTTTTTCATTTCTAGTTTTTTTCTTTTGACAACTGTTGCAATACGAGACCACGCGACAAACAAATGTCAACATAAGCTACAAGAGAAGGTGCGTCAAAAGACGATTAAAAACACTTGCCGCGCGATTACGTAAACCGTCGAAATTTGATGTATGATCGAATTCAATATTTACATGATTCAATATTGCATTGAACTTGCAATAATGGCAAATTTTCAATGTTGACCAAATATTATGCTCTCAAAAATTGAGCCAAAAGAGAAGAGTAATCATCTTGAAATTTACCAAACAAAAGTCTACGATAATTTAAGGTTGATTCCGCTGTCAGGTGTTGTTTGCGAGATCAAACACTGTTTATTAGTGGCATGCGAATTCTGTCAACAAATTCTGCTTATTCACTTCCGTTCGAAGTACGCGACTACAAAAATAACGACCTGCTTAAAAAAAATACCCGTAAAATTTATATTCAATATTATACAACGATCGAGTGTTTTGTTTCCTCGACGCAATCGCAAGGAAGATTAGAAAGTGCTCGAAGGACGATGTACAAAGATAGGACAGCGGGATATCTGAAAACTATCCCGTGGCTAGGGGCTAGAATAATATTGTCCCAATGAAATTTCGCGGGCCAAGACATTGGTTTTATTAGCCCCGGGCCATTTCGATTCCGAGATTTTTCTTTCCCCCTTGTCCGCGAAATAACAATCTCGCTCGTGAATGTTTGTGAAAATTGATCGAAGCCAAGAAGAGATATCTATATACTTTCATGCACGATGTAAAAGAAAAAAAAAGCTGAAAAATGATAAGGCAGTGTATATGTAGTTAAGAGGGTAAAATTATTAAATCAGGAAGAAGGCGTCGCGTGACACTCGACGTCTTGAAAGATATTTGATGCGGTAGTCGCGCGCGCGCGGGGGTGCATTTGAATTTTTATCGAAATTAAAGTCATTCTGGCAGATTTCCAGGCCAGGCGCGGGTGCGGGTGCGGGCAGGCAGGCGAGAGGTCGTGCGCCGGGGAAAAAGGAAAAGTGGTACGTACGCTTTTACAGCATACATAGGTATATAATGTATAATATACGCGTGCGGCAAGAGACGCGAGGCTTTGTAGAGGTGATGCTATATATATATACCACGCAGCTACTACTGCACACGGTATAAATCGCTCTTTTTTTTTCTTCTTGCAGCTCTCGCGAATTCTAACTCGATGCAGTAGGTAGTGCAAAGACCCATGCACCGACGACGAGCGCAATGAATCTTTCATCATTTCTGATGTTTTCTGCCGATGAATAATCTTGACTGTTCAGGCTCTGCCATACTCTTATTTTCAGCTGCAGCTCACGCGCGACTTAAATTTGAATATCTTCCTTCTTTCTTTTCGCACTACATAGCACCGCCATGAGGCGTGAGATCTCGTGTGAGCAAAAAAAAAAAAATTATTCCTCGATTGTATTGTCGCGCGCTCGTCGTCGGCGTGTTCTCGGCCACGCTTCTCGCGCGCGCAGCTCGACTCTCGGCGTATGCCTCACACACGCGTCGAGGAACCCGAACAGCTCGTATGTATACGCGTATACGCGATTTATAACTCGGGGCGCTCGAGCTCTCGGATGCATTCCCCCAAGAGTACGATTCCGTTACTGCACACGCGTCAGCTCGTGTGTGCCCGAAGTAGTATGTAGTCTCTCTTCTCGCGTGTCGTACTACTGCTGCACGCTATACTACTCGTCTTTTGGATTCGCTTGGGATATGCGAGCCAGCCGCCCGGTGTGTTTCTGCTTTCGTATACTATATGTATGTCCTGTTGTGTGTATGTGTGTGTGAGCTATACACGCTGCGCCAACCCGGCATGTACACATCACTGATATATCCCTACGTGACTGTTTTTACTGAAAGACTGGATATTATAAATTAGTTCTATTATCTCTCATGTATACGCGTGTGAAGGACTCGTGCTGCGCGGTAAATAATCGGACCTGGCGAGTTTTGCTATTAATTATCCCGTGAATTGTACCGAATTAAAGGGGAATTTTTCTTTGAGGGTTTACTCTTTTCATGAAATAAATGATGATAAAAGTGACATGATTTTCCCAGAAAAATAAATAACCAATAAAATAAATATTTGATTGACGTTCATTCAAATTCTTATTGACAAAAACTGTACAGGTTGGAATACAATTGTGAATGAAAATTCATTATATCCTGTACAAATCTATGAAAATTAAAATTGTCACTCAACGCTATTTTACAAGCCACCTTGTTATGGGTTGTTTGCACGAATTAAATTTTTTAATAGCCATGAAAAATTAATTTGCGTGCACAAAAAAACCAAGACAAAAGTATCATAGAGAGCAGGAAGGTGAGGAGAAGAAAGAAAACATTTCAAATTGAGTTCAGGAAACTGGTCGCGCGCTTGACCTTTTTCACCTTTTATTTCTGCTTATTTACATTTTTAGACTTGTATAGTACGCTTACTTCTCTCTCTCTCTCTCTCCCCGCACGTCACTTAACAACTTATTTTTTATTTCTTCCGCGTACTTGACGTTTAATGCTGGATCCTTTGTTGGAAGCGCACGAAGTTATTAACTTAGTTTAATAATTTTAATGAGACTTTTGAAAGCTAGCCCGAGCATCCGTCGTAGTAAAGAACATTCCGCAGTTAATCGAATGTTCAATTAGTGCATTGCTTTAAAGGAATTCCAGATCAAATGAAGCTTATGTAGTAGCCTTATAACAACGTATAAAGTTGCATTTACAGCGCACGGCATGGGCTGCACAAGTTAGTCGAGAGACGAAAGCTATTCATTGTTTGAGACGCGTGCACTGACACAGTAGTGGCGAATTTTCCCCTCTGGTCACGCTTTTCTCTACAAGTTCGACCTAGGAATAAATGACGTGGACGAATTTTGAGATTATTCGAAAGATCTAAACGGTTGTGTACTCGAAGTTTTCAATGGCACAGTTATTGGAAACGTAAGGCCATTGTCGAGATTCTTTATGAAATTCACAGGACTCCATTCGCCGACATGAACATTTCCATGTTCATTCATACGTAAAATATCAATACCAAGAAAAAGTAAGAATAAAGACATAATGCTCGTGCAAGCTACAAAACCTCATAGAGGATAAAAAATTGAACAAGCCTTTTAAAGTCGCACGAGGACACGCGCAGAAAGTTGAACAAATAAAAGCCCTCACATATAATAGTGTATATGAGCAATTCTACGAGTTATCGGCAAAATGAAATCGAGATTGAAATATTTCTCTCGTTGATATAGTCTCGAAATTGACTGATAGTTATACCGCCACTCACATAATTAGCCTTTGCGATTTTTCTATGCTCGTCGCTAACCTGATATTTTTGGTCTCCATATTTATTTATGGTATTAATAATTATTTTTAATGCATGCACCAGAGCGACAATTTAAGTTGAAAAATGATACGCCGGTGCATAGGAAACGAAGTTCAGAAATAATCCTCGATTTAAGAACTTTAGTAGAAGAATTTTTTGATGCCAGAATGATAAGAAATTGGTAAAAGGTAAAAAATGAATGATAAGTGTAACAACAAGTTTCACAATGATTATTAAACAAACCAATTAAAACGACGATTTTTTTAGTAATAAATTTATTTGATAAAGATGAAAAGTCATGTTAAATTTTATAAAAATTGAAAATACTCTGAAATTCTTTTAGAAAATTAGAAAATATTATTGTCGAAAGTTTTAAAACATTATGATACTTATTTATGTTTCAATTTCTTGTGTTCGAAGATCTCAGGAAAATCGTATTATATGGAAAATTTACTACAATCTTGTAATGTAATTATATTTGCGCTTTTGACGTAACTTTGCGTACTCCACTATAAAAATTGCAACGATCATGTACCGTATTTATGTGAATTTTGAGGGAAACTTTTTGTCCAAATGATTTATGACAAATATCACATTCGAAGGGTTTGCTCCGATTATGTACTGTATTGATGTGAAGTTTAAGATTACCTTTGAGGTCAAATAATTTGTGACAAATCTCACACTCGAAGGGTTTGCTACGATCATGTACTGCATTTATGTGATTTTGGAGATGAACGTTTTGTCCTAATGATTTATGACAAATCTCACACTCGAAAGATTTGCAACAATCGTGTACTGCATTCACGTGACATTTGAGATTACTCTTGTATACAAATGATTTGTGACAAACCTCACACTCGAAGTTTTTGCGACGATCATGTACTGCATTTATGTGTTTCTTGAGGTTACTTTTGTATGAAAATAACTTGTGATAAGTATTACATTCGAAGGGTTTGCTCCGAATATGTATTGCATTGGTGTGAGATTTCAGATGACCTTTTTGGTTAAATGATTTGCAACCAATGTCACACTTAAAGGGTTTGCTGTGATCATGTACCGTTTTCAAATGAATCGTAAGGTTAATTTTGCAGGAAAATAATTCATCACAAATTTGACATTCATAGGGTCTAATATTTTTACCTATCGCATTGATATACTTTTTTAGGCTCTTTTCTTCTGAATATGTTTGCTGAAACATTTTTAACTCATACAAGGATTTTTTTTTAACATTTTTTCCAGGACTTTTATACTTTTCATCTCTAGCAAGTTTCAAACCGGAGTTCATATTAAATTGACAATTATTAACGTAGTTACATCCTTTTCTGATCAAAATTTGCTTCCTCATAGAGGAAGCTTTGTGACGGACCGATTTTCGACTTTCATAACTAATAATCGTAGAGTACTTTTACATATATATTCTTAAACTAGATCGAATTGCTGACACATGTCTGTATGTGTGTGTGTGTGTGTGTGTGTGTGTGTGTGTGTGTGTGTGTGTGTGTGTGTGCGTGTGTTGGGATGTGCGCAGTGATATCTCGATGACGGTAGTTCGTATCGTTACTGTAGATGTCTCATTTTATTCGTTTTGATGTAAGGAAGAAGCCAAAACATCATTTTTAGTTCTGCGTTAAGTATTTAAAAAGTTATGAGGGATTTTCGAGTAAAAAAATTTTTTTTTCGTGTTTTTTTTTTTAGTTTTGTCATATTTGTTCTAAAACAAACTGGTTTTTTTGAATAAAAGTAATACTTTTTTTAAGAAAGATCTTTTAACCTTTGATTTAAGATAAAAAGTGTGAAGATTCACCGTAAGTTTAAAAAGTTACGTTTTGAAAATGAAATTTGGTTTTTATGATTTTTTCTTTTTTCTTAGTTTTGAGTTGTTTCGTGTTCAAAATTTATGATGTGTCAAAACATTGTTTATGGATGGATTAGGGATGAAGCCAGAAAATTTGATTTAGCGATAAACGAACAAAAAAAACTTTTTTTTTTTGATTTTAAAACTTTTTTTTTTTCGATTTTAAAAAATTTTTTTTTCGGGAAAATTTTTTTTTTCTTTTTTTTTCGTATCGTTTGGTTGAGAAATAATTTATGATTGAGACTGTTTTGTGAACAAATTAGAAAAGATGATATTAATATTTCCAAATTATTTTTTTTTTTAGGGAACTACCTTAATTGTTATGTCATCGTGAAAAAAATCGATAAAAATTATATAACAAAGAATAGAAGATGTTGGCAATTGATTACACAAACAGAAATAATTTATGATTGAAACTGTTTTGAGAACAAATTAGAAAAGATGATTTTAATACTTCCAAATTATTTTCAAGTTAAAAAAAAGTATGAGGAAGCTACTTGCCAATACATTGGCAGCGGTTTTTTAGACTTTTGATTAGTTTTGCATATGCTAGTCGATGGATTAATCGGTTTAAGAACCACATTTTTCACTCAAAATCGATGGATATATTTTCACTTGTTTCAACGGTCAGATTTTCGTTCTCTACTTTTACAACTGTTTGATTATTTTTATACTCGGAGTTGCAAAGAGTTGTCAATGGAGATGTCAGTTCAGGTTTAACATCTTTACACTTAAAATCTATGATTAAATTTTTTTCTAACCTCTCTTGTAGTACCATAGTGTCATTCGCATGTTTTGCCTAAAATAAAAATTGTGGGCTAGTTTCTTATAGTCTAGATTAAAATAACATAAATCACAACTGAACTCACCCATAATTCATTAAAGAGTAATGTTTCAAAGTTTTTGGTTTTGCTACAGTCCACCAAATCGAAAAAGTAGTCTTCATTAGCATTTGTAAAAGTACCACTTTGTTCTTTTTTCACACTAGAAAAGGAATAATCGAGTTTAATAAGTGATCGCTAAAAAAATTATTACGGCAGTAATAAGAGACAAAAAAATTATACTTAGCTACGTTATTGTTGTTATCCATTATGTCCTAGATTAAAAGTATTCGCTGAATTTTCATGATATGCACTAAGAAAAAATTTGAGGTTAATTGTCTCAAGTCGCCGAATATAATTTGTAAACACTTGCTCGATACATTAGTTTTATACGAGCACACATCAATTGTGTAAGTGAGTATAGTATATTTTGTAACAAGTGCGCGAAGCAGTTGACTCGTCCAGGAGTTGTTTTCACCCGAGCGTAGCGAGGGTGCAAAGACTCCTGGCAACTTCCTCGCGGACTAGCTGCAAACGATATTTTTTAACTCTGCTTGTGAGAAACTAGGGTTTTCTGACGCTTTAAGGTTAGAAAACCCGTGTTTCGCGCACGCAGTGTTAAAAAAACTTTCCCCCTCTACCGTCAGCCACGTCCATAGTGTAAATACCTACGTGCGTCGCTGTGTTCTCTATATTCTGTGAGTTGATTTAAGATACTACTTTATTCTCATTTTACGCTTTGAGCCGAAGAAATGAGCAATTCTCCAAATCATGTTATTTGAGGGGTCCGAAAAGCTTGGAATTTTTTTATCGATACTGAACTGGTGGTGTGAAAAGTGCTTCTTGGGGCATCAAAAACAAGATAAGAATCGCGAACAAGGGTTTCATTTTAATTTTATTTTTCATTCATTAATTTTATAATTTTTTGTGATCATTTTTGGCAAAATTGTTGTATTTTCATAAATGTTGTAATACGCATTACAATTATTTCCTAGGTCAGTTCAAGAAAGTATTGATTATAGTCCTAGAATAAGTTTATGAATTCGAATGTTATAGTGAGGACGAGGTAGCGTGTATGCCGCTTTGGAGTAAAAGTACAAAAAAATCACGATTTTCAAAGGCAAGCTCACATATTAACAATTTCTATGTTATAGGTGCTGTTATATTTCAACTTTAAATGATACCCGATAACTTCACTCATAGGAGATGCAAACCGGTAAATGCTCAAAAGTACTATTTCCTATCCATTTTGCCGAAAAGCACATTTTTCTACCTTAAAATCCGATTAGGAAGAATACCTATAAAAAACTTTTGTTCGTGATTCTTTTATTGTTATTTTACATAAATTAAATATTTTTCGTAGCACCATGCGTGCGTAGAACTAAAAAATTTTCCAGTTTTTTTATCTTAATACGGTAGTTTTTTTGTAGAATCGCTCATATACCCGAGAATAAGAGAAGCCCGAGCTGAAACGAAAGTTGTGTAGGTCACAGGAGAGAGAGAGAGAGAAAAGCTTCGAAAAAGAAAGTCTCGAAGAATACCTTTTATACACAAAGTCTTATTTTCATCAATAATGTTCATTTGCGTAAATTATAATGTACGCATGCACGGGCGCGAGTGTCAAGAAAAAACTTTTTACTCTATTTACTCACTACTCTTATTTTTATTTTTTCACCTTTAATCAGCGTGGTATATTCACAGCTCTGTTTTTTCTCCTTTTATTTGGTAGACGATGGGAACGAAAAAACTCATGTAATAAAAATTAAAATGTGCTCTGGCAAGAATAATGATGATGAATATAAGTGTGTCATCCTTCGCTCGTGAAGAATAACGTTCAAATCATAACAATTATTCTATTCCTTACTGTGCATTTTTTTTAAATAGTCTTTTATAAATAAATCTAACTTTGATGAATATTATGAAAAAAAATAATTATCATTATCATTATGTAGACTTTACAATCATTGACTAGCATAGTAAGCTCAATAAATAAATAAATAAATAAAAATAAAAGTACTTGATTACATAGGTATAGCCTCAGCACTGCAGCTTCGAATACATTGGATTGGCGCAAAATAACATAACTTTTCGCTCACGTGCATTCACGCAAAGAAGAAGAAAAAGAAGAAGAAATAGTCCATCTTAAGCTCGCACCCAAGCTTCAAAGCAAGTTGTACGTTTCGCGTACGCGCAAGCAAGTTCCAATTGGATTCGATGGAACACGCGAAAATTTCCAATCGACTTGGAGCGAAATATCGACACGCGGGCTCGTGAGGAGAAGAAGAAAAAAAACCCTGTCGCGCGTGAGCTAGCTGCAACAATCGGCAGCTGTGTGGCGCGGTGGCGACGGTGCGTCGAGTGTGTTCCATGCATTATGGTCGCGGGGTTAAAAAGGCAGCGTGAGGTGCTCGCTGCACTACAGCAGCGGTGTCAGCAGTTCTCTCTTTCTCTCTCTACAGCCGCAACCTCGACCCAATTAGACTTTTCCCCTCGTGTGCAGGGCGGAAGCTTGGCTACTCTCGTGTAAACTCGCACAAGCATATGCACCTATACACATACGTTCGTTCGTCCTCCTTTTTTTTCACTCAAGCACGCGATATGATCTATACGCGAGGGGGCTGAAGAAAAAAAAAGAAAGAAATGAGGTTTTTCCCGTACACAAAGAGCACAGGGCAGAATAAAAATCAGGCTCTCGACGCGTGGGTACGCGCAAATACAGTCTTGTTTTCTGCAGCTTACGAATCAATTCGGCAATTTATTAACGGAGAAACAATTGCGAACGTTTAAAATGAGGAAAATCTAACTCGCGCGAGTGTAAAAGCAGCTTACGCGGCCGTGGCAAGAGGGTTTTAAACGGGAGAAAAGCTCATTATATTACATTTGCATAAAGTTCTTTAGACACAAAACAATTCCTGCTTACGCATTGCATATATAAACTGCATATAAATGCTTAATACGAATGCTTAAACGTTCAAGAATCTCACTTTTATGAAAATTGCTGTACGCGTGCTTGGCTTCTGAGCTTGCTTACAGCTTATATAGTTAACATTCAACACAAGCAAATTAATCATTACGTGAATACATTTTTCTTCGTTCGATAATCGAGATAACCTCGTGCTTCCGGCGAGTGATAATTGATTCGCGCTTCGAATAGACGGCATTTTTTTCCAATCTCGCTCTCGAACCGTCACGAGTTTTTTTTGTCGCGTATCGCGCGCGGATATTTCCTCGAGCTCGTCGAGATATGTCAATTATTTCGCAATCATTGGGAAAATGCGTGCGGTGCGTATCAGCTCTGCACGCTCCCATAGCTTCACAGACTCGAAAGAGAAATTATGAGGACTGATGTAAAAAAATTGACAAAAGTTTCATTGGGAATTGCGTGGGACGCGTACTTATTTTTTTTTATTCATTCTGTGCTTGCTTCGTCATACGTGTTTCAAAATATATCGTGGTACAGTACCAACCCCTCTCGTTCGATTTTCCCTCTTCTTTTAATAATTTTATTTTTAGTTTTCGTTTTTTTTTTCATTTCGATTGGGTTTTTTTATCATTCCACGCGTACGCGATATGTATCGATGAAGCTACTTTTTTCATCGGTATCGTGTTTGCAGAATATTTTTCGTATAGTTCATTGATATATTGGGTGTAGGTACGCACCCGATAGTAGCATGAACTTTGTGATATACGCACCTTTTTATCCGTAGGTATGTATCCGTGCGTAAATACGTTTCATGAGTGATTCGTTCCATGATAGCAAGAATAAAGTGTAAATTTCGATATTACAGTGGAAGAACAATTTTATTCAATACACGACAAGCTAGTACTTGAAAAAAAAGAAAATATCAAATGAAACCAATCTAAAATTACATACTTTTGACAACGCGTTACACAACCTAAAATCATGCGCAATGAAGCATTTTGAACTTTGATTGATTACTCATAATAGCTTGTTGCGAATTTCCCTACGTAAAACGTAGTAACTCGGTGAAATAATCGAAAGTTTTGAATTTGAAATCGTTCAGTCGCTGCATAATCCCTTCGCGAAATTCGGGTGCTACGAGAATAAACGACTTGAATTTTCTCTCACGTATCAGCCTCGTGCGCTCACACACCCGCGCGTGTCTAAATATTCATATGTAAACCAATATTCATGAACAACGGGCTTACGCGCGCGAGCTAGAGTTTTTCCCGCTTCGAGCCCGAGTTTTACCCTCACACACAAGCACACACACACACACACACACATGCAGCTAGCTATCTATCTCGCGTCCACGGCGCATCGGTCATTCTGCGCATAGCGGAACGTAGTAATGTTTAGCACAGTGCAATAGCTGATATAACGCGGAGAAAAAAAAAGAATTGGATGTGCGCGCGCGGCTGCAACTGCGCGTTATACACGCAGACGGAATATGAATTATTTTTAGCCTGCACGCGAATTCGGAGCGGTGCGGTATTTATACGTGCGCGGATTCGTGTGTGGAAACATAACGGCAGGCTCGTGTGATCGAGTGTGCGTGCACCTGTCGAGCCATTCGCGGAATATTAAGATGGTAGTATTTTCAATCGGTCCAGTCTTGCGTGGATGCGTGTCTTTGATTTCCGATTGTTTTACAATTGGAAATTCAAAATTACAGTGAATCGTTCGAATACGTGTTATATGGAAATTTCGAGTCTCGAGTCATCGCATAAAAATCATATTTTATTGAACAAATGGCGATTTCAATAATGCGCGAATGAAACAAAATGAAATGTATGAGAGCGCAAAACAAGTTTTCAATGTAAGCGCGCGGTTTCGTTCCTAGCCCATTTTAATGGAAAAATTTTTGTAGTATTCACACGAGTGGGCTTTCGAGCTGTAATAGATCAAGATGGATGCAAGATATTTTTGTAACGCTCGCTGACGTTATCTATCTCGACGTACCGACCGAATGTAAAGTAACCACTTTTCCATCTGCGAATGTCAAAAATAGTTTAATCGTCTTTTCTTTTACTGATCAATGATACAGTTAGAGTTTTTTTATTGATCGCAGATGGGATCAATCTTTTTATGCACTCGAAAGCGCGTATGAATCATGAAAAAAATCTATCTACTCTAGAGTATCAAATTTTTTAATTTGAAAATTTTTGCACGAAAGCTTCGCTTAATTTTTTATTTTAATTATAAATGGCACATTTATGGTTTCGTGTGCATTAACTCTTCAAGTTTACTTTTCTTAGGTCTATTTTAACTGCATTATTACTTTTTCTTTATACGAATTTTTCCTACATTTTTATCAAAGCCAACGTCAAGAAAGACGAGCACGCTGCAGAAGCATACCATTTGCACGTCACGCAATGGAATTTACTTTTGATCTTGCTCTGAGATTTTGGAACTATTTGAAATGCTAATAAGAGAGTGCAAGAAAATTTGTCAGCTGAACTTGACGTTACTTCTGCTTCTTCTTTTTTTTTAATGTTGCATAATTATTGTAGAGATGTATCATAAAAGTTTCGTACGGAAATATTATAAAGCGAAGAAGAGTGGTGCTGGTTCAATTTAATATCATTTAAGTTGCGAAGATAAAGTCAATGCAAATACCTCAAACAGTGGCTGATAAAAATATTTGAAAACTAGGACTTTGCGAAAGAAAATCACGATTAATACTATAAAGACAAACGGCGCAGATGAAAATGTTAAAGTTGCCCGACTCTTCGTATAATGAACAAACACGCGCCGGCATTTACACATAAACAATGAAAAAAAGTCCCTGTCTCGCGGCAAAAAAAGTTTATGCCTCTCATTTCCCCCGCCAAGTGTTATATGGCTCCCACGAGCGAAGTAACAAAACACACACAGTGGCTGGGGTGGTTGTTCGCCGAGGAGAGAAATAGAGAGAGAGTGAAAAAAGACCAACGCGACTATGAGCTGCGATTAACTTTGCTTAATTACTCAAATCGGGCGTGCTTCACACTACCCTTGATACCCGGGCGAGCAATTTATTATGCGTATAGATATTCATGTCACGCGTATAGTCAGTTGAATAATTTTTTACTACCTTTTTAATGTCATACGATACAAGTTGAAATGTCTTGGACAGGCCGCGTATTAATTGCTCGAGCTCCAGGTACCTGTGTTTGTACACACTAAACTCCACAACTCTCTCTCTTTCTCTCTCTCTCTCTCTCTCTCTCTCTCTGATAGCAATTTTAAAAACGCGTGAATAAATACGAGAATATAAAAAGCTCATTAGTTTCGCCATGAACGCGTGATTATAAGTTGAATATAAAAAATTTAATTTTGCATCTTTGGCGCTGCGCAAATAGGTACTGCACGTCAAACAGCATGCAATATATGTGACTTGAGCAATTGGGTCGAGATCTGCTGACAAATTGAGCTCTCTAGTTATATAGTTCACTCATAGTCCGTCTCTCTCGTTCTCTCTCTTCTAGTTCTAGTCTTTGAGTTTAACCCTAGGCAAAGCCTAGGGTATTTTTCTTTTATTGTATAAGTAAAAAAAGTGGCTCGTTCGTGTACGTACAAGCCCAACAAGCAGCGACAACAAACTACATAACTGACAGCATTATATATAACTAGGGGGTCTCCGCCATTTTGGCTGGCTTTATGTTGGGTATTGAACTATACTTTTATGATTTTCTCGGAATTTCGCAATAAATGGTTGTTAATTTTTAAAATTGTTTATAAAAAACGTTTATCCAACTAAATTTTACATAGTAAGATATGTATAATTTATTATAAACGATAAGTAAATAAAACCCGATTCGTTAAATAAATATACTATATTTGATATAGTGGCAACGTTGTACAAATATGCTGAGCGGTAATTATATAATATCGCTTTACTATATTAGATTTTTTGTAATGAAATGTTTCCCGGTTTTCGACAAAAAAACCATAAAAACCGTCGATTTTTATAGAAATGTTTTACTATGCAGTCGAGAGATAAATTTGGACGAGCTGTATATCATAATAATATAATACTCGTGGATTTGCGCATGTCTTACTGCTTCAAATTAATATATTCATATAAATCGATTCTCGGCAAACTCCTACTTGGGTGTACTCGGGCTATTTGGGTCACTTATCTAAGTAATCCAAGTAAACAATAATATCCAAAATAATTTCTTTAAATTGTTTTATTAGAAGCATCAATATCATGAATTTTAACATATTGCGTCAAAAGTGCATAAAAATGCATACAATTGCATTCCGATTTCTACCAAAAACTATACAGCACATTTTAAACCCTATAAGAATGCACCCTGAAAATTTTATGTGAATGAAAAAAACGACCTTTAAGGTATACTGGTAACAACAAAACATTTGAAGTTGTGCAGAGGAGACTTACGCTTCGCTCAGCGGAATAATAATTTCATTTATGCAAGAATGAGTCGAAAGACTAATAATTTGTGATGTGGTGCAACTCCTTCGTTGGATTTATTTCACGATACATGCAACACTTTTTTCAAATTTTTCGGCCGTGTTGTTAACTTTACAGAATAAATTTTATTATACATTCTATAGTTTTAAATTAAACGCTTATGTTTCCACTAGCCGTATATAATTAGTTGTTTATCAATCTGGTTTCTGGCTGGGTGTAAGGCAAATTGTACTTTTTACTTTGTACTTGTGAACTTATATACTTTCTTATTTATAGAAATTGCTGACTTATAATTCTGCAACTCGATTGACTCTCTTGTAGAAATTGTATTTGAGAGCACCGACGCCACCTAGCGTCAGAAGCGTCAAAAATATGAGCAGTTTTGCTGCCTCTTTGGTAACGCCAAGTAAAAATAAATTCTTACATCTATATACAGTATTGATATATCATCAACTGCAATCACTCGCGTATACGTGCCAGATAAATTTTTTTAATTTTTAATCGCACAAATTTCAAATTCACAATCTAACCAATTAACTTTCAAATGAAAACCGTCTTGAAATCAAAGATTAAGAACGAGTCAATGTAATTAATCTTTGGCTTTGCTACAACTTTTTTCGCTGCATTTGGTCATTGTACGGTAACTTTTCATTTGGCAGCATCTGCACGTATCTCTCTATACAATACAGCTGCATAAATGTCTCAATCAACTCGGTGGATTGCGAGCAGCATCGTGCACTTCAGCAGCAGGGCAAGAAGGAGCAGCAACAGCAGCAGCAGTAGCAGTGGTAGTAATGTTTTTGCCAGGAGCTTATTTGTGTTTTTTGAAAAAGAATATACGTGCTTAGAAAGTGACATTAACGACGCCTCGCTCGTTAAACCAAATGAATATAAGTGACTACTTCTTCTTCGTCATCGTCTTCTGCTGCGCGATTTCAGGTCGACAAAACAAAACGGTGAAATAATTACGTTTTTCGAGGATGCTTTAACGCTGCTCACGCGACAGATATTTTTAGCCTTTTCTTTTTTTGACAAATTCTTTTTCATCTCTGTTTCAATAATGCCCGTAGAGAGAATATCTAAATAGCTAGCGACTGGCGCTCTTTCCAATAATCATCTCCACTATAGATCCCTTCGTTCTATAAATTGCGAACTATTTTTACTAGGCCAAGCTCACTCCTTATGCCCGTTATTTTTGCTAATGATAGGATCGATTGGAGAATCATTTTATATTCTGCTCTACACTCTTGTGATGATAATTATTGGCCATCCTCTGCACGTGAACGTTTGTGCGTTGGTACGTGTATGCGTGTGTGCAAACACCAAATGAACTATTTGATTCTGATCGAATTTTCTACAATGAGCCATCATATGTATGAGCCACAGTTTAGCGAAAAACTAAACTCGTTCGAGTGCAATATTGATGCGTGTAATGGGCGTGCATGGCAAATGTGCATATTAGATTCTTCAATGTACCACAGCTCGTTTGACTTTATATGAAATAATTTTAATTTGGCAAAGGAAAGAATTAGGTATCGATAGCATTGAAACGACTCTGCTTTACTCGAGCGAACATAGTTATTGAAAGCGAACGAATTAATTCCCTATCATTATAATATCGATTATAAAACACGTCGAGAAAGAGAGAGGGAAAAAAGGAGACTCGTCATTGTTGGAAAATTCATTAAACCTTTTATAACTTCGTCTATTACTACTCGACTCGTTTTTTTCTGATTGACGCTTTTTTTTGCTCTTAGCGCAGCGCGACAAAGCGAACGGGTTCGAGCGGTGGCAATCCGAGATACACGTCAATCGATACACAATCGTGGAAGCGCGAAAAAGCGCTTAAAAAATACCTCTCCTTGTATATAGCATGGAGAGAGAGAGAGAGAGAGAGAGAGAGAGAGAGAGAGAGAGAGAGTATTCGTTTGATCTGGGGCTCGAAGTTAACGGCCTCGGCGCCTATCGTTATTTCAATCGGTGCATCTTTGAATCTACTCGATAATGTTTGCCTCCATTCTCTCGCTAACTCTTCTCGTGCGTTATATACGAGAGTTAAATGTCGTCGTAGTTTCACGAGCGCACGTGCTCTATTCCGTGTCTATGTACGAGCAAATGGACGCGAGCTAGCGTCATCTCTCGATGCTCCGCGTGGCTGCAGCGCAAAATGGAGCTCATTTCATTCATCATTATGAGGGTGTGTGTGTGTGTGTGCAGGCACCCGCGGCCGCGTCTACGTGACGTTTATTTGTACACAACGTTGCGTACGCCAGAAGTCGGGCTATGTGCAACTCGTACTAGCTGCGTATACGTATGCGCCCGAAGCTCGAAGTATTACACGCGTTTAAGTGCGAGTAGTGCAAGTGATGCTTGCAAAGCCAAGTAATTTGCTTATGAGGCGCGCGCGCGCACACACACGCGTTTATAGCCAACAGGAGCTAGCGGCCTGCTGCAGGCGAGAGTGCAGTAAGCAGCAGAGAGCACCCAGCCACGCAAACAGTATATTAAGCTTTTAATTACACCTTAACGGCTAGACGTTAACTTTCATTGCTGCACACCCGAACGCCCTGTATAGTATGTATGTGCCAGTGCGCGTATGAATGTGGAATTTACGCACGAGAGTCGAGTGGGGCAGCGAGGCGAGCCAAGTAATACGAAAAATACGTGTTACCGCGAGGCCGATGCTACTTTGCGCGCAACTAATTGATTTCCAAAATTTTGATTGGAATTTTACGACGAATTGTAGAGAGGCTCGGGCGTGTGCTGCAATTTTTGAATTTCATTGCACGACTTCGTCATATCTGATTTTTCATTTGACCCCGCTTCTTTATACACGTATGTGCAGGCGCGAGAAAACATTTTTTTCCTGAAGCTCCATAAATGGGTGCAATTTGTAGTAACGCAATTTGGTTAGAGTGAAAACGTCGAATAATAGTCGTGAAATAGCACGAAAGTTTCTCGTCGTTTTGTTGGCATTCTAAAACAGTCTCTCTCTCTCTCTCTTTCTCTTACCGACAGCTCATAATATTCATCGTTATATGAGTTATTCCATTTAATGGCTTGGATTCTCGTTTGCTCGTCGTTTCCACGACTGCAGTTTTGTCTCTCTCTCTAGCTCACTACTGGCTTTTCAACAGTCTCCTTTCTCCTGGGGACATCCTCCTTGTCGTCGTCGTCGTCGTCGTCGTCAGCACAACACGAACTACACGAAATGATGAACTTGTTTGTTGCACGGCTCGAAAACCCTACGCGCGTATATTTATAGCGTATAGCCGTTTATTCAGCTGCTACGGATAATTTGTCACGTTAAACAAGATGAAGACTCAGCTGACTTTGCTATTGCGACGGCACAACGACGACGACGACGCAACTCGATTCAAGCACGTTGTATATTTTATAAATAAAACCAGCAATCGCAGCAGTTATACTCGCAGGTCGTGATTTGCACTATCCTCCGGCATTGTTACCGAACAAACGTTGGAGACTGATTTTTGCGCAACGAATTAAGGGATAGTTTGCTAATTTATTTAGTTACGCGGATACATTTTTAATTTACATCTTGTTCGTGTGACCCGGAAAAGGTTTTTTTCGGAAATGTTTGTCGATCGATCAAACGGAGACAGGACTCGAGAAAATTAGCATAAATTACAATACGTAAATACGAAGGATATGTTCGTTTCTCAACCAGGCATTGCAAGCGGCCTATGCATCCTGTCGAGTGGTATTGGTCAACCGTCCAACTCAATATGTCCCCAGAAATAATTCAATTCCAGCCGAAAGTTTTATCATGAGTTCATACATATAAACTCCAATAAAAAAGTGTAGCCAACTCTTGATTAAAAAGGATATGGTTAATAGAAAACATTTATAAATGGATTCGCGTGCGATTTTAACCTGGAATAAAAAAAATATTACGAGCACAAAAAAGGCCAGCGATGTAGTAGCTAGCTTGAAAACGTTAAGTGCAGCACATATAAATGGTAAACCTGTTTATCCTAAAGCGCTTGATTGTTAATTTTATGATGTCAATGCCTTCGTGAAACGCGACAAATGCACGTAAATAATTCGTCCACACTTCAGGGTTTTACATATCGCGAGCCCGATGAAGCTTTCAGTATCGTATATTATTCGGGTAGTTTTTTATAAATACATTTTCGCGAAATATCGCGTTCAATTCGAGATGAATTGCTCACATATATATATTATATATATTCTTACACACATGTATAGGGGATCGCTCGTTAATATCATATAACACCGATGAAAACGCTTCATAGTCCTCTAGAAACTGCACAAGAATGTCGATGGGGGATGATTTTATTTGTCTAACCCTCGATTTAATTGAAAATCCAATAGGCCGTCATTGGCCGTGTTTGGCAGTTCGGTCGATTTCGCGCGCGGCCGCCTACACATATTGAGCGCTCGCACAAACACACGAGCTCGCTCGCACGCATTGCACTCTGAAACTCTCTCTCTCTCACTCTCTCTCGCCTCTGCTATTGCAGTGTATATACAGTTTGTTTAATCGGTAATTCGCAGCTGCTGTTCTCTCCTAAGGCTCTTCATAGCCCCCCTCTGCCACCGCTGTTGCTACTGCGCGCATCACACTATAGACTATTGAGCTCGAAATTTAAGCCCTGCACTATGCTTGATGCATCGTTTATTTAGGAGTGATGTATAATAAATAAATAAAGAAAAAATCCCGTAACGATGCTGGCTCAAAATCGCGAGAATTATTATACTCGTGTATAATACAATGAACAGAAATAAACAATGAATTTTGAATCTTCGAATAATTTAAAATTTGGCAGGCTTTTCATTCGTTAAAATTTAGAAGAAAATCCCATGCGATTATTTAATTTACGATATGTGCAGCGAGGCATCACAATTCTGATCCTACATCGTGAGGGTTTTATAAGATCGAGTAAACAAGCTTTTCATTAGTTTTCATTTCAATTATGACGTCTGCTGCTGCTGCAGCACAAGTGCGTTATACACTACTGGTGAATGCTCAGCCAGACGAAACTTGAAAAAAAAGGACGAAGAAAAAAAACAGCTGAACAAATTGCGAGGTACGACTCTTATTTTACGCTCTCCTTGATAGAGCGAAATAAAGGTAGTAATTAAAATAGATGTGATTTTATCGCTTGCGCACGTAGAGATGAGGAGAGAAGAGAGCGCAGAATTGGCAGAGCGAAGGGACTAGAGCGAGAGAGAGAGAGAGAGAGAGAGAGAGAGAGAGAGGAGGAGAGCAAAAAAAAAGACAAAACGCATGCTTAATACTGCAGCGAAAAACTTCGTAAATGCCACTTAACGATGCAGAAACTGCACACGAATATGCCGCATGAGATGCGTGAACGCGGATGGCTGTGTGCGCGTCGACAACGACATTTGCAAAGCCAAACATTTTGCTATTACATATGCATTCGTTTTCCAGCTTTAGACAATGGGTGCATTGTGTACACTTATATAGGCGGACGAGCAGTTCTCGTATTAGATTACTTTGTTGTTTTTTTGTCTCGGCAAAGCTCGAGTCCACGAAATTGTTTGCGATCGTGTACGCGCGTATGGGTGTGTGCTCGGCGGTAATATTCCAAAATGCTTGGATTTGACCAAAGCGAGGCGAGAGAGCTAGTAGAACGAGTAAAAGTATGGTCAGACGCCGCGCAATTAAATGGGACGACAACTTCGAAATTGACTCGCGTATTAGCTCTCTGATATTGCTTCATTCGCGTATACATGAAAAGCCATTTATATTTCTCAATTTTAAGCTAATTTGAATCCGAATTTATGGATATATTTGAAATAATTTCACAGGATAATAGCAGAAAAAACAGTATAGACAAGTGCACTGCTAGTACAGAATGCAAAGAGTCATGTAAGATTTCAACTAAAGGCCAATTGTCTTGTAAAAATTTAAATATCTTTGCCGAATTTCGTATACAAACTCTTTATTTCATAATCGAAATCATCGTCAAATTGGTTCGAGTGAACGAGCGCGTTACAGTAGATGCAGAGCTTGCTGTATAAATTTGCCGCTAAAGTGAGGCAGCCGAGCTTTAAAACATCGTCACCAAGGCCTAGGCTTTATATTGCACACACATGTCGCACAGTACGTATATAGTGCGCAGCAGACAAAACGCACCTTTGAATTGCTACACGCAGCGAGCGCGCGAGGCTTTCGCAGTAAGTACACACACACATCGTATGCATACACGCTCGAATGGTTATCGATTAACCTGCGAAATCAAGCCGCTCGGTACACACGGAGAGAAAAGGAGAGCGAGAGCTACACACACGTGAGGGAAGTACTATACATTCGAGCGAATCTCAATTTCTTTCTCCCAGCTATCTCGTACTCGTTATCTCATTCACACTTGGCAGAAAAACGAAATCGACCTGCCTCTTTTACGGATGGAGAAATAGAGTCAACACGATGGTACGTAAGTTAGCTCGTACAAATGCGTACGATTTTCACAATAACCTATCACCTCGAGAGGATATAATTCGAAAAGTTCGATGTTTCTACTACTTGCTGCTCCCCGAGGAGGAGTAGTTGTTGAACAAACGGCGCGGCTTGGCGCGAGTCTGCGACAAACGTAAAAAGTATCAAGTTAATAAGATTCATATAATGAAACGTCCTTCGCGCGAGACAAGTATGTAATACTTACATATTATATATATGGGTACGATGCACTCGGTTGAGCACGCAGCCCAGTCGAGCGTATAATTATCCTCTTTTAACTTTCGGGCTGCAGTCGATGCTGCTACACGCAGTCTCTGTATTATGTACGTATATAGTAGAGTAAAAGATAACTTTGACTTACTGCCATTACGCACTCCGTTTACCTGCAATCCTTTTCCGAGCGACACGAGCGCACGCGACGAGAAACTAGTCAGGCGCAGCAGGTTGACGTTGTTGCCATTGCTGCGCACTCGGCTACATCCGACGACGATATATACATTCGGCACGTAATGTACTTACTTACTTATTCATTAGACGCGCGTTGCGAACAAATACCCTCGACGTTTTGACGTTTGCGCCCCGTGTAAGTTGGCTAAAATATTTTTATTCAGCGCACTGGCAAGGAGCGAAGATGCTTTCGACAAACGAGATAACGCACAAACTTAGCGGCTTGTATATATTTTCTCATTTTGTGTATATGGAAAAGCGATAGGGTAGAGGTGGGGCTTAAAAGAGAAAAAAAAAAGGAGAAGCGAGAATTCAGCAGCACCCGTGTGTGTATAACTTTAAGGCATTGAAGATGAAACCGCACGAGTGTCTGCGCGCGAGCACTCGACTGCATCGCGAAACAGTAAATGTACAAGTGTCCCGACGTTTAAAACGAAAATAAAAAAGAGAGAAAAGTCGACTCGCAATTTCTGCCGTAGTAGCGCGTCGGCGGAATCGATATACAAGCGTGTCGCAGAGGAAGAGAAACGAGAGTAGAGAGAGAGGGGAAGCTTGAAGCGATTATGTATATAGATAAGGCAGGTAGAGAAGTCACGTAGTCAGCAAGATGGCACAAAATAGAAGACATAGTGAGAGAGAGAGAGAGGCGCAACGTCGCTCAGCAAAGTGACTCGCTGCGGACGAGTAAAGGGCCTAGCCACGGTGTATCGGATCGTTAACAAGCTCGCTCGCTAGCGCTATATTGCCGCCGTTGCTGCTTCGCCGTCGTACGTATACCGACTGACTGGCTGGAAAGCGCAGCTAAGGACCAGCGCGCGCGAGCGAGCCTGCGACTGAGATAAGCCTTACCTATTCTCCGCTGGCTGCTCTTTAACTATATATACACGTCCTTCAGACAAAGCGATGTCTCTTCCCTCGCGTCGCATCGTCCTCCTCCCAACCGTTCTTTCCTCTTGCAAACTGCGCGACTATGCGCCGGTTTGTACAACACATACATACGTACGAAAATATACGTATTTGTGTGAGTGAGTATGCGTAGAGAAATGCTGCGTCTGTGCTCAGAGAGAAAGAGAGAGAGAGAACTGGAGTATATCAGATGTGCACTTTCATCTGAGGCTCTCCTCGGAATTTTCCTTCTACGTCGGATGCCGTGTTTGCGTAAATGCAGAATGCAATATTCAAGTGTGTGTGTGAGCCAAGGGGCTTGCACCGTTGAGGAGACTCCCTGTAAATGTTCCTAAACGTACGCGCTAAATTGTGCGCGCTAGCGCAATGTCCAACGTATATCGTTGCGCAAGCACGCGAGTCCGCGAGCTTTTGCTGTCATCCGCACACACTCAGTTATACGCGTAATGAGCTTTTGACAGGACCCATCGTCACGAGAATCGATACAAGCGACAATTGCATTCATCGCGCTTTCAGACGTGCTCATAGGCTGATGCTGCTCGTTATAAATGATACATCCCTGGAGGGGCCTCGAGAGACTTCGACTCCCAAGAATGTGTTAAGTCGAACGTATTTAATGTAAATCCTCTGCGGGTGCAGAGCTTCTGCGCGCGCGAGAGCACAAGAATTATATCTCGCAATAAACGGCAGAGAAGAAGGAAAAAATAAATAAATAAACCCAAGAATGTACACATTTAGATTTGAAAAGTTGTGAGAGCTTGTTGAAAAACTTGCTGCGCGCGCGCGCTGGTAAAAACTTTTCCGACTGTTGATGTTACTTTTTTTCTGTTTTTTTTTCTCTTCTTTTTTTTTTCACCCAAACCAGAGAGTTGTTTGCGGCGAGCTCTTGAACGTTTGACGGGGGGTCTGTACGTATACATACAAGATAGGCATGTACACACAGAGTCGCGGCTGACTTTTTCCCCGAGCCCCAAGTTGTGTTTACATCTCCGCAAAAATTTTTGAAATAAATTTCTATAGATGTTGCACGCGAGAGCCGAGAAGAAAAAACAACATTCGGGCATATCTACACGTTCGCACGCAGACATCACGAAGGCATAAATAACGGAGTCTCACCAAAGTACAGTCGCACGTATATGGCACATACATAGCATATTGAGTCGATCGGCCGCCGAAATGGCTGCGATGCATGAAATATAAATCAGTAATGATGGATAAAATCATAAAAGCCACCTGACGCGCGAGCTCCTATTACTTTGTCCTGCGCCATGTGCCACATATATAGAGAGAAGACAAGCATACGAGTGCACGCCTATGTATATTATGTAAATATACGCGAGATGCAGCAGCAGCGGCAGCTGAGGCGGCCTCTATATGTGCAGCTGCAGCCACGTTCGGGGAGATGCACTTCTAGAACTCTCTACGCGGAAACTTGGTGTATTACCGAGGCGTCGTTTGAAAAATGCGACGCGACTTATACGGATGATTCGAAATCGATTACATCCGTGGGTAATACGGCCGCGGGCGCGTGTTATACGAGGTAATTTCATCGCTGCGGATAAAACATATCCATCAAAATATCGAGCTCGTGGAAAAATAGTCGGAGCTCTGAATTTTTCGGCAAAAAAAAACAAGAAAAGAGAGAAAAGAAAAAGAAAATTGATGACAATATCATTAAGCGCGTGACATCGTAGGACAGACAATCGGAGGTGGTCTCGCTAATGGGATTGCGCAATCAATGCTCACTCTCTCTCCGACGGAGCTGTAATTATGATTGATTTTCAATCTGGTATTAAAATGATCATTCATCGCAGGAAATGCTTTGATACATACAGCATACGTACACACACGCACATACGTACGTAGCTGGCGAGATAGGACATATAATATACGCTGGAAACAAGTCACACATGCCGGGCAATACATACCCGAACGTTCGCACGAGCTGTATAGTTGTTGGTAGAGTGGCGGTCCTGTGGAGTTTCGCGCGGAGCTGCGTGGGAATTAGAATTGACGAATCGAGGTGTATATCGAGGCTTGCAGCAGCGGCAGCAGCATCATGTGCAAATGCAAGTGAGAGAGAGAGAGAGAGGCTCGATGATAGATTGCAGCGCGCGCGTTTACGAGTCAAATAAATTTCAAAGGGATGAAGAGGGAAAATAGCAGCAGTAGTAGCAGCAGGAGGCCGAAGCAGCGGCAACCTGTACGCAGTCAGAGTGTGGGTGGGTATGTATGCGCGAGTATGACAATGAAATTTGAACTGCCAGCTGAGCAAATAACAAAGCGATTGTACGAGCTCGAGCTCTGAGAAACGAACGCGAGCGAGCGAGAGAGAGAGAGAGGGATAGAGAGGACGAGGCTGTGCGCTGCAGGAAAGGTCAATGCGGCAGATACATTTGCAGTATATGTGTGCAGCCAAGCTCCAGCCTCTATCTCTATCTCTATCTCTCTCTCTCGCTCTGCCTGCTGCAGCACACGCTTGAGATCATTTCATTACTGGCCTGGAGAGTACGTGCTAATATCTCAACTTCTATATACCGCGTGCCCCCTCCCGTATGGGTATTAACCTACTGCTGCTGCTGCTGCTGCTATGGCCTGCCGCTGCCGCTATCTGCGCGCTTGTAGCTATCAAATGAAATTTCACGCTTCATGTGTGTGTGTGTGTGTCTGTGTATGCACGTGAACCGGTGAACGTACATATATATGTACGTTAACGTATACAGTGTGTAAATTACGTCAAGCTCAAGTGCTGCTATGCCTCGCTGAGGGAAAGAGAAATACACAAGACGTCTTGCACTTAGAGCTTTACGCGCGCGCCCAGACATCCTTTCTCGTACACAACGCGGAACGAATCATAGGGAATTTCACAGAATCAAGCGTAACGTATGTACTAAATGCGATTCTTGGCGAACGAGTTAACGGGAGTTCATTCAATGATACGCGGGAAAAATGCTAATTAAATATTGGGTAATTCAGAATTTCTAAATAAATAATAAATTTCCCGCGGAACAGCTATAAGCATATTTATATTTATAGAGCGCAGCGGCAGCAGCACAACTCGTTCTCTCGACTCTGTTTTGAACATTTTCTCTCTATTACAACTGGGGCGTCGAGCGAGTAATATACAAGAGCAAATATCGAATATTTATCCCGTACGGCGCGAGTTGCTCGCACTTATTATATAAATGCGATATATATCCACCCAACGTTTCTATCAAGGTTGATGTATAAAGCTTATACACGAGCGAATTGTGCACTGCTGCCGCATCACGAATTTGAAAAGGCAAAAAATACTCGGCACCAGTATCATATAAATAGGGTTTCGAATCAAAAGCAAACATGCCGTGCGCATCACGTCCGGTATCAATATTACACAAACACATACACACACATGCAAAGTGCATACACACGTAGACACTTGAACGCAAAAGCAAAGCAAAGATATACATACACACACGCACGAATGCACGCAAAGGTACATAACAAACACCAAAGTATAAGGTACACATACACACACTGGCACACATTGGCCATATACTATACATCGCCAGAGAAGGGACGCAAAGGGAAAAAGCTGCGCGAGATAATCGTTTTAGAAATACCCGCATGCTGCCGATCGAGCAACAGTATAGTGGCGGGCCGGTGCGCGGCTCATACGCTGACGCCCGGCTCTATAAAGCTCACCTACACAGGTAGGTATACATAATGTTTATAAACATACCCTGGCATATATGCTGCTGCTGCGGAGCGACACGTCGAGCGGGGGCTCTTCTCTCGCACACACATAGACATGCTGCTGTATGTAGCTGTCTCAGTTGTATCGACGAGATGCCGTTATATTGCCTCGCTTGTTACGCGCTCGCGCGTACTACGCCACACGCATACACTGCAGCACATACCTACATAGGTATAGACTTCGCCGAGGTAATTGAGTTTGGTCTTGGAGCGCAGACAGGCTGGCAGGCAGGCGGCATCACCGACACCAGTGATAAGTATACAAGTGCCATCGTATCTAATGTATTGGTGACATCGCGTGTGCAGATACGACTGGAGCACTAATACAAATATGCATATTATACGTAGGCAAGTGCAAAGAGATAGTCCTGGACTGCGGTATCGAGAGTGAAAACTTATTTTGATGCATCGATGGTTCGGTAATAAAGGGCAGAGAATCTAAGCTTCCAAAGTTCAGCAGCACAATCCATTTTCCAAATTAGCCTCATTTATAACTTTTCGAAAAATATATTTGTCAGTAAAAAAAAGATAAATCAAAAAATACGTTGATACACATTTTTCCTCGCAATCGATCCATCCACACATGTAGCGTGTATTAAATGTAAAAGGTATTTTTGAAAAAATTTTTTTTTAAATAATTTTTTTTTGAAAAAAAATTTTTTTTTTTTCTTTTTTTATACTTTGCCGGCTAGGTGCTACCGCACCTCTTGATACACACATTAACGTGTGCTCGCGTAATCCTACAGCGCACGGCATTATAAATACCCTTATTTTTATCGAAAATCAGAGCTGGCTCATCTCCAAAAGTTTAACTTATACCTTTCAAATATTTTATACATACAGTGTCCGCTTGTATTTACGTATATGTATACGTACTATTCATTTTTTTTACTCTGTATATTTGTATTTGTATTCCGTGCATATATTCATGAATAAAGTAGTTCGGAGTCGAAATGCCGCGAGAGAAGCTTTTGCATACGCGCGAGAGCTGTATTATACATCTTTGGCATGCACTGCACCAACAGCTGTCGACTAATCTATTACTTTTGCGCGCCGTATGAAACTCTTAACTTGCCCTTGCCGATGTTTCGATTATGTATTTTCGAGGAATACAATAGGTACATACACGTAACGCGCCTAAGCCTAAATCCGTTCGTTCGATTTTACAAACTTTGCGAATGTACTCACATTTACCTGCAGCTGTATAACGATAGAACGTTCAATCGGCCCAAGTTGAAGATTCGAACGTTTACACGTTTAACGGCCCGTTGGATAGTTCATGCGATTCGAAGCGTTGCCTTGTATAATAGAAAATGATCTCTCGCGATGAACAAAACAGAACGCTGTAGCGCCAGTATTAAAGGTGCATTGTGTGCGCAGTGTAACATATACTACATTGTGCATCGAACGCACCAGCAGCGGTTGCGCGCAAATGTGGAACGAGCGACTCCTCTTACGGTCGCGCGATACAGGTATTTTGTACACACTGACATTGCACTACTCTGGTTCTACGTATACGCGCAGGCAGGTATATATAACAGTGACACAGACACACACAGACGCGAACTTCATATGGGCTGTATACACGCACACATCAAAAGGGGGTGGTAAAAGGTTGCACATATATATATAAACTAGCCACCACTGCTGCCGCTGCTGCTGCTGCTGCTAACGCGCTGTAGACCGATAGAAGAGAGAGAGAGAGAGAGAGAGAGGTAGAGGTAGGTAGAGGGTGGCGCCACTGGCGCGCGCTTCCGTCGAGTTCGAAACTAAGCCAGAGAGTCGAGACTGTGCGCCCGCATCGTACGTTGGGGTGTTCGGGCCGCTTCTTCAGTCGACGTCAGCCGGCGTGAAGGCTCGCTCGTTCGCGTTTTCCCGCCTTTCACTCTCGCCACTCGCTGCTCACTCACTGTGCGTAACGCCGTCGTCTTTATTTCCCTCCCCGAGCTCTCTTTTATTTATTTTCGGTCCATCCCGCACGCAGCAGAGTAGTAGTCGTCGTTTCATCAGCGATACGTAACGTACGAAACGCGCGAGTCGGACGGTTAATTTCGTTTTCTTTTTCGCGCGCGCGCGCGCTCGCGAGTGCGTCTCTCTCTCTCTCTCTCTCTCTCTTCGTTTGGTGGTGCATGTGCTGCGATGTTGTAATATGTGTGACACAGCTGAGCCCGCGACGACGGGAGCGACTCGAGCTCGCGGCCGGCCCTTTTACGCATAAGTAAGGCCACACGAGAGCGAGAGCAGCTATCCACAATCGGCAATTATTATGCGAGTTTCGCTGCTACTGCTCGGGGGCATCGTCGTGCTCTCGGTCACGGTCGCCCGAGCTCTGTCCTGCGTCTGCTCGCCCCTCGAGTGCGATCCCATCACGCTCGCCGACTGTCCCGACGGTCTCACCTGGGACCCTTGCAAGTAAGTCACGCAGTCTAATGATATACCTGCATTACATACACTGCAAACCAGTGTAGTGCAGTGACGCGATGCAATATAAGCGAGTATACACGCGTATTATCGCGAGTCAATAAAATCGGGTTTATTAGGATCGCGATTATCCTACTTTCGGGGCCTGCGTGTAATGTCAATGACTCGAGCCGGAGTTTTTTACTTGACCTCGAACGAGAGAACGCTTCGCAGCAGTTTGGAATTTTCCAGCTCGAATACTATCATCCTTCGAGTATCTCATCTGTGATCTAGCTTCGTGCTCCCGACTCTACTGCTACTGCCATTGCTACCTCCTCCTCTAGCTCTCTATGTATAGCGCCGAGATATACCTGTTTTTTCCTCGTGCACTTGAAAACTTTATACATTATTTAGACGTATGACATTAGCTCGATCGTGGCCCCGAATCGCTCGCATATAGCCACGTTTAAATTCAACTCGTTCGCTCTCTATCTGTCTATCCATCTCTGCAATTTCCTCTCTCACTCCGCATCGCTCGACTGTATTTTTAGAATAAATGTAAAATTTGATGAAAAGCGCAAAATATCCTCGGGTGTGCGACATTCGATGAAAAAGTAATTGGTTTTCGTTACATGTTTTCTCGCATTGTCAGTCGCGGCCACAAATAACACCTTCGATGCCGCAGCTGCTGCTGCTGCACGGTATCGACAGCGAGAAAGTGTTTGCGGCCACACGTTTATGACTTATTTTTATTTTTTTTGTTTTATATAAAAAAAGTATTACACCGCGATTAGCGCCAAGCGGATTAACGTCTGTCGAAGCAACGAAGCGTGTATTTACAATTGGCTTCGGAATCGCACACGCCGAGCACGCAGCATGAATGGAATATAAAGACCAGTGCACCAGTAGGTAGCAGCGCTGCTGCCGTAGTGTTGCTGCAGTATAGTAATGCAGTCAATGTGCACACTGCAAATTGAGGTTATACACAGACGATCGAAACGACGAGTGCTAACGCGGGAGGTAGGGGACACGACGAACTGCAGGAGGATATTTATCGGGAAAATGTTTTTCTACCCTCTCTCCGTCTGTGTCTGCCGCTGCGCGGCGGAAGCGGTTAACGCATACCTACCTGTGCATTTACCTGCCAGATGGATAAATAATAACCTGCGATTGAACTGCTTTATTCCTTTTCTTCGCTCACTCGGCTCTCTCTCTCTCTCTCTCTCTCTCTCTCTCTCTCTCTCTCTGTATAAATAAATGAATTGCGCGCTATTTTCTCCTTCTTTCTTGTTTTGAGCAAAAACTGCCGACTTCGGAGTTTTTCCTTTCTCTTTCTTTCTTTCCTTCTTTCATTCTTTCTCCGAGCTCTAAGTGGTTTGTTTTTATACCCGTGAAAAGCTCTTTTTTACAACTTGCGCGACTTTGGACCCCCCTCGTTTTCTTAGATCTTACACCTTATGCGCTCTTCCATCATATATAACTACCCTGTTGGCATTGAAAAGGGAACGAATAGTTTCTTGAGCTCGTGCTGTTTTTTTCCCTAGCTGTGCTCGGCGCTCGTGTAATGGAAAAGCAAAAAATCACCGCTAATTAAATGAGCTTGATTATAGCTGCAGGGGGGCCGAGTCTCTTTCTCCCTCTCACTTTTTTTCTTCTATATTTATGTGTTTACGTGCGCGTGTGTCCAGCTCGACTTTGTTCGGTCACGCAGACTCATAATGCATATAGTTTGCAAAACATTATTTTCTCTTTCTTTCTCTCGAGCTGGAGCTCTCATAAATACTCGCTTTCGAGATCGCGTATAATTGACGCTCGTGAAAATTGTATTATCGCCCGGATCATGAGTGACAGTCGTCGGTGTCTTAGAAAATTAAATCTCATTCAGCTTGCGAGCGATATCAGAGCCGTGTATAATAAACTTTCGTTTCGACGATAAACAACGAATGCACACGAATACGTATGCTTCGAGCGATGCGCAAAAATTAAAGTGTACACACGAGTTTACATACTCGAGTGCACATTTACTCTCCTATATATTATACACATGATATTAAAGTATGAATCAAATGGACATTTCCACTGCTGTTACAGATGTTGCAAAGTATGCGCCCGAGTGGAAGGTGAGCCGTGCGGCGGCCTCTTCGGCTTCTCCGGCAAATGTGCCGCAGGTTTACAATGCCTCATTAAGAACTTGGTGCCTCATCCACGCGAGTCGACCGTCGACGAGGGTGTCTGCACAAGTGAGTAATTATAACTTTTTACAGCCGCGACAGGCACTGCTGGGTACGCGGCACGGCAAGGCACAGCACCCCCTGCGCACAAATACTGCACAAAGACTCACGAACACACGAAGCTACGCAGTTGTATACATGTGCGGGCGACACGCAGTAAACGCGCTCTGTTTATCCATATAGCAGCAGCAGCAGCAGCAGCATTTGTATATCTGCACGCGGAGCCGCACGAGCAACTTTGCCTTGTAAATTACATCGCTCGCGCGCGCGGACTTGTGTATACGCGAATGAACTCTTCGTCTGGCGCGCTCAGCAGTATATATGTACCTACATATTGCGATGAAAACGTTGATTTTATTGCATCGCTGAAATGTATAGAGAAATTCAGACTCGTCGGCTTCGTGCTCTCGGGGTCGGGGGTGAGGCTGTTAAACATGAAGGCGCGCACATGTGTGCGCAAACAGACGAGAACGCGCTGTACACAGAATTATCAATTTTTAAACTTATATATAATACGATGCATACGAACGTACGCAAAAAGTGAGGAGGAAAAAAGTGTGTTTACACGCTTGGATAAATCAAAGCTCAGGGAACGTGGATAGTGCATAATATACTTATACACGCGTGTGCCGAGTACTATAGGCGAAAGAGAGGGAGAGAAAGCGAGAAGGACGGAGGTAGAGCATACGTAGAGATGAAAATGCATTTTACGTTTTTCAGTATACAAGAATACGCGGGGAATTCTTTCTCTCGTCGTTGCCGTCACCGCCGCCGCCATGAAAGAGAAAGAGAGAAAGGATAGTGTAGCGAGCAACTTGTAGAGCAGCTATATACATGGTGCTCGCTAGCTCATGCCAGCAAGTGCATAGTAAGGGAAGCGGAGGGGTGGGAGGAAAAAAAATAGTTATAAATCTTTGTTTATGATGTCGAGCTCGCCGCGTGCGCGACAACGAGAAAAGAAACTTAGCCTCGCAACTAGCTTGCGGAGCTACTACCATCTACAACTACTACTCGTTCTCGTTTTTATATTGGCTTACGGAAGCGACTACGACGCTCTAAAGTATTTTCGTTAAGGAGCCCTCGGTGTCGGGTCGTTATAGCCCGCCGCGCGTGTCTGTGCGCGCTCTGCAGACGTCGTATAGGAAAAATTGCACTCGCACACACGAATGAAGGGTATAGCGAGGGTGCGAGATTGCGGCCACGTGATTCTGATTATTTCATCATCTTTGTATCTGCGAAAGCACCGGTTACGCTGGCGCGTCACCGTACATAGCAAAAGAAATCCGCAAAACTGTTATGAGATAATAAGACGCGCGGCTTGGCTATACTAGTTTTTATTTTATATACGGTATATATCTGCCATGCTCGCGGCATTTCGCCATTATACTTCGAGCCGAGAAAAAAAGGACGGAGGATCGTGGACCGCCTAAACGTGTACTGTATAAGATTGGTTTCATTTACCTCGGGCGGCTCTCTTTTAGCTCGATGTCGCGCGCAATGATGAAACGTAAAAGTGCTCGTAAAGAGCTATATGCAGCGAGGATGGATAAAATTGTTCGGTGTATTTCCTTCCCTTTCAAACCGTTTATTAAAAAGGACATTTTTTCTCCGTAAGACTGCGCGCAAAGCAAAGCAAAGCTGTTTGGGTACAAAATGTCAAAACTGTTTGTTGGCTTTTGTAGAGGTCGGTTTAAAAAGAAAACGATCGCCGCTCGAAGCGAATTACTTTTGCGATTACCTTGTAACCTTTTACCGAGCCTAATGAAAACCATCAAATTATTAACCGTCAAAAGCACTCCAGCTAAATTCTTCTTAAATTACAAAATAATTAAAAATTCTTTTACTTTCTTCATCCTCTTAAAATGTGAAAATGAAAAAGGAACGGAAAATACTTGAAAGAAAACGTGCAAGAAAGCCTCTTTGCCAGTTCTCTGATCTCCCTCTCTCTTTCTCTCCTCTCACTTTTTTTTTTGTACACTACTGTACATTTGACTCGTCGGAGGAGCCCGAGTGGGTCGAGTCGGCGTCAAATAAAGAAGAGCAAGAAAAAATTATGACTCCGCGCGTTGGGGCTCTGATTCGATTGTCGATACAAGCCAAGCATCACAAAAGCGTTGCATCGATCGTATCTTTTCCAGGCATTTCTCAGTTTGATTTTCGCGTAAACTCGTAGAACATTACTGAGATATTTTCAATATTAAGCGCATCTAAAAACAAAGTTATCGTTTTTATCCCTTCTCTCCTTTATTTGTTCGCAAGAACAGCTTCGAAACTGTGCATGCCTCAAAGGCTATATACATGTTTTTTTTCTTTTTTTTTTCATCATATTGTTGCAAGATCTGAATTACTGGAGCGCGTGTAATGTCACTCTCTTACGTGCTCCATACGCGAAAAGCCGTGGAGAAAAGAAGGAGATTAAATTTGCGTTCACGAGTATTGCGCCCTTTTCTACGTCACTTTCTGGGGTACTATATAGCTCGCTCCTCTTTGTATACATACGCGCGCGGGGTTTAGCTGATTCTGCAGCAAGAATTCGTATAGGTATGCGCGAGCGCAAACTCGTAAATGTGTGCGTGTGTATGTGGGTATACTTTAAGGGCGCGCACATAAGTCTCTCTCTCTCTCTCCGTCTGAGGCGACGACGACGACGTCGGCGGCTTCTTGAGCGTGAAGAAAATTCGAAAATCCAAATGCAGATGTATATCGAGCGGGGAAATCTAAATATGTGAACGACGCTTTTCCTATCTTTATACCTATCGCTTATTTTTTCCTGATATCGCGCGGCAGAATGCATTATCGGGTAATGCGCCTTTGCGTGCATGAGTTTTGGGCAATAATTTCGCTTGCGCGTAGAAAGCTTTTTTCTGATTTTAAAAGGCGAAAAAAGCCAGCATTTTTCACATCGGCGATTTACTTACTTCAATGTACCGTGGCTGCTGCGTAGCGTAGGTACAAAGAGACTTTTTTATGATAATTCGAAAGCTCGTTACGCAGTAATGGGGCGCTGGAAAGAATTAAACGGAAGCTGAGGTGATGCGCTAATTTAAATGCGAAAACTATTGATACTCGTGCGTATCGTCTCGTTTACATGCATAAGTGAACAAAATGTATATTAGTGAAACAAAATAATACTGAAACGAACGAAAAGTATGGTGGATGAACCTTTCAAGGTATATTTCAAAGAACTGCTTTATAGAAAAGCGATGCAGCAAATTTCGTTGAATGTGCCTCTCGCACACGCGATCTTTATGAGAAATCGTATTGCACCATTCACCTGGCAAATACGTGAGAGAGATATATACTCTTACAATATTTTCAGCAGCAACCTCTTCTAATAATACAAAAAATTTTCATTTTTGAAATGCGTGTTTTCCTTTTTTATTTCCTTTACTCTGCGTCCTCTGGAAAAGAAAATTCATGTTACGAGCGAACTCTCTCGTTCGTGCGAGAGAACCTGGAAAACCGACAGTTTACATAAAACTCACACGACGCAAGACTTATTTTGATAAAGAACAAAAGAGCACGGCGAATGCGCGCCAAGTCAACCAACACGCTGGACATACCGAAAGTTGCTAAACTATTTCCCCCTTCTCGGTTTTGCAGAAATACCAGGCAGAATGAGGCGGCACTGCGCCGGCGGACCGATACTGTCGGAGGCCGGCTGCAACTTGGTCGGCGAGGGCTCCTCGACGTCCGAGCTGGACGGTTCGCAGGACGCCGGCAAATGCGTCTGCGGACATCCAGTCCTGTGGTGTCCCGAGGACCCGCAGCCCTACATGTTCAAAACCAAGCACGAGTGCGAGCTCAACTTGGCTGCCAAGATGGCCTATGGTACGTACAGACATGCATGCAATTACTCTCGCGGAGCACTTTCATGCACGAAAACGTGTCGTACATGTAAAAGTCGGCATTTTGAATCGAACTTAAGATACGCCGCAAAGATGTTGTTTGTGTTTCCCTTTCGCGCGCGTGCGACATGGGACGTCTAATCCGAACTATTGGTACTCTCGTGACCCACATGAAGATGAAAGAATGCGGCGTCGTCGTCTCGAGCGGCAACGCGACAAAGCTCATCTGTAAACATTATCCTGATGCAAAATCAAAGTTGTGACAAAGTACAAAAGCGGTTTTGCACGCGCGCGCGAAAGTAGGACAAAAAATGCGGCTCTCTCTCGCGCGCACCCCAATACAGACGTGTATGACTTGCACACACGCGCATGTGTGTACACAAAAGATCAAAGAAAAGAATCCTTCAACATTGCTCAGGGAGATATGAGAATGAAAAGAAGAGTTGAAGAGAGACTGGATTGTAGTTGGAACAAAGCTCGGTGTAAGCTTTATACTACTTTGGAAAAAAAGTTGGTGAGGAATAAGTTCTCCATCAATGCTTTTGGACCGCACGCGCGCGCGCGGGCACTTTTTTACACAAGTGTACACTTTGTCATTGTCCTGTAAATTGGGACTTTTTTTTGTGTGTGCTTCCCGGTGCGCGCGCTGCGTGCGCACACACATTAGTTTCTTTTAAGACGAAAGCCATATAAACGTACGATACATATATATATGTACGCCCGAGCGGGCGGGCATCAAACGAAGAATCTCGCGAAACAATGAGAGCCCGAGCGTTAACAATGTTGCCAGGAGCGCCCAGCCGCGCGCAGTTTGGCGTTAATGAAAAGAAAATACCGATATACAGCGCTCGACATGAACCAACAAAAAAAGTACATCTTTATCTTTGACGTCAAAGTGCAGAGCCAAGTTTTTTTAGCCCTCGTTTATATCGTGTAAAGTCAAATAGAACTCCTTTCATTCTTTTTGCCTGCGCTCGCTGCCCTCCTTTAGACCGCGCGTATAAATATATTTGAATTAATGGAATCAAGTCGATCGAGAGTTACAGTCTTTGGTTACCAGCGCATTGCTAACTGCTTTTAATTTTCCCTCGAGAGCGTCGGTGACAACCAGCCGCGTTATTATCGAGTGAAATCCGAGTCCTCGGCTCATTGCTCGGAGCTGCTGTACGTGGAGCATTATCTTACTGCCGACAGAGATACACGCACTAATAGTACGTATATAAACGCGAGCGTCATAGCCTCGAGTCGGAAGAGTTTGTATGCCCCGAGTCCTTGAAATGAAAAAAAATACGTATCTCTATCGACTTACACGAGAGAGGGAGGAAGAGAGAAAGCGAATTAGCCGAATTCGTAACTTCATCATTGCATCGGTTACTTTCGTCCATTGGCATCGGAATGCCTATATATACACACACAAAACGGCACAGAATGAGCGAGAAAGAGAGACTACTGAATGGGGAGCATTGTCGAAAATTCTAGCTTCATCGAACAAGTTGAGTAAAATGGATTATTCAGCGGATCTCCGCCTGGAACTTGTTAACACCCTTCCTCCCTCCCTCTCTCCGGCTCTCCCCGTTGCGAGCGTAATACTATAGAACGAAAGAGAAAGAGAGTCAGGTTCGGGTCATCGTTGCAACTAAAGTACAGAGAAGACTTGATTAAAACTCTAGCACCTGGCCAATATACGTGGACATTTTCCTTGTCCACTACCACGGCAACGCGACCGGGCAGCAGCAGCAGCCCCACTGCGAGGAGCAGTGCGAGCGAACAGAAGAGCTCTAGCCCCGAGACAGAGAGAGCGAGTAAGGGAAGAAAGCACTTCTTGGACGAAGAAGTAATGCACTGTACAAAACTCAGTTAT
Organism: Trichogramma pretiosum; assembly: GCF_000599845.2. NCBI lineage: Eukaryota > Metazoa > Arthropoda > Insecta > Hymenoptera > Trichogrammatidae > Trichogramma > Trichogramma pretiosum. The sequence continues at coordinate 4,573,043 of NW_019641698.1, forward strand.
ATACTTTCTTACCGATGAAAAGTTTCCCATTCAATTCGCCCGATGATAAAGTTTAATTGCACGGATGGAGCTGTTCACGCGCAACAATACAGCGAGTAGTAGTACGCGCCGCGCGAAAGCTACATAGCGATCATCGAGATTATTGTTATTATTATAAGCGCCCGTGTAAAGGAACGCTGCGCACAAATTTTTACCCTACGATTTCCAAAATCTAATAACTCGACCTCCAGCATCCATAGTGTAGCGTGGTAAGGTGAATAATTAACGGATCGTATATTAGATTCCCGAGCTCGAGAAAATTTTATGACAAATTCAATTTCCGCACAACGCATTGACAATTTTCCCAAATTAGTTTGCGCAAATAGCGAAATTCTGCAAGAGCTAGTGTAATTCCATTTGTGCAACGAGAAATCATATTTAATAGTTTATAAACTTGGATTTTATCAATTAATTATTTCGCTAAAACTTTCTTAATCCCATCAGATTTTAAAGTCTCTTTATAGTAACTAAATAAGGTGTTGATTATCTCATTCAGGAACAATTTGTAAGCACCATTCCTGAAGTTGAGATCATTTCAAAGGCGAAGTCATCGTGTGTTTCCAATTCCTTTAATTAGAGTCTTTTTTTTAACAAACTTCGTTGATTACACAAATCAGTGGAGCATGAGAGAGAAAAAAAAATTAATGAGCATTATGATTGCATATTAACCGGGTAAAAAATATCGGAGTTTGTTTATTCGTTCGGAAGCTCCGATGAGAAAAAAAAACAACTAAAATAGTCTCACCTATACGCATGAAAGGCAAACAGATAACGAGTCTTATAAGTTATAACTAACTCACTTATTCGATTCGTAATGCCCTTTTGCTCTCTGTAATCTCTTAACGGGAATGAGAAAGTTTTAATTTAATTGGAAATATTTTAATATTCATCAAAACAGATTATCTACAAATTTTCTTTTCAAGAAAATTTCGCAATACGTTTTTTTGAGAGCGAGCGATGATAACTCGGGGGAAGAGATTTTTCGTTGAAATATACATGTTAAACGAAAATTGGTCAGTATAACTGGAACTTGGTGTGCATGCGCGCGTGTAGTAGCCGAGCTTTCAACATCCCTCCGGTGTATGTAAGCTAACTGGAAGAACAGCGAGCAGCTCGCGATTGAACTACCCATAACATTTGTAACGTTTGCAGAGCGCCGAGCACCGTACAAGCAGCTCACAATCGACATCCCATCGCTCGCTCTCTCTCTCTCTCTTTTTGCTCATCCTGTTCGAATAATATCCCCTTTCGACGTGCGTGCTGCGCCTCGTGCGCAAAGGATCCTCGATCCTCGTATATTTTTGCCTGTAATTCATCGCGTAACTTTTTTTTCGCAACATTTTTTGCAAACCCGAATCCTGTGCTGCAGGCCGAACACCGGTGAAATATTCAAAGTTTTTTCTCGGTCGCTCGGCGCAGCGCATAACAAAAAGAGAGAAAAGCACGTATATTTACTCCGGGCCGGGCCAGAGGGTGTATATAGCGCGTATAATTCAGCGAGTTGAAAGTAAATTAAGCCATCGATGCGGAGTGCTCCAGTTACAGCTCTCGTGCATGAGCGAGGTAGTAGGTAGCTGCATTCAATTGGCTACTAAAGCCATTATGAATCAGTCGAGTGGCTGCCTTTTCTGTACGTGTGTATCGGCACAATATTAGGCAAAGGCACAACGAGGCATTCGCGAGTTCGATTATAAGGAGAGAGAAATGAGAAATCTGGAGACCCCTTTGAAGCTCGCTTAGAGGGAGAAAGATCTAAGGCGTAGTACACTTCTACTGCTGCAGCTCCTACTGCTGCCGAGCGTTTGACGTTCGATGATCTTTGAAAGCAAGAGCCGGAGACTGCCTTTAAGTCAGTATATATAATGATATACATCTATTCTCCGCGAGAGACGAGTGTCGAATCCTCCCGAAGATTATACATAAGCGCCTCTTGAAGCAACGATTAAACATTCTATCGCGTCATTTTGCGAAAGCAAAAATACAATTCTGCGTTATTTTCTTTTGCGCTTATGTGAACGCGCGTCCGCCGCCGTATGCTTGGAAGATAACACGTTAATTTACTTTGTTTGTATTTCAGATGGACTGTACGAGACCGCAGAAACTTCGGCAGATAACGGTAAGCTGGCTCATTTAATTAGAAAACTTGTTGAAGTCCGCCGCGAATCTTAATTAGCATTGTTTAGTGCTTATAGCCAATAAAGTCAAACAGATTGTGCGCGCTGCTAATTTTCTGCCGAGATAACTTTGCCAAACGAATTTAATGAGCAGACGTATAACGCGCGGAACGGCGCCCCCGCGCGCGTGCAATTTCGGAATAAAATACAACTCTCCGGGTATTTTCTTTTATAACTCCTGAGTGATATTAAAAACGGTTTTGCGTACGCCTTGTGAAAGATGCCGTTCTTTGATGCTTAAAGTATAAAGGCTCGTTGTCTTTTTTCCTTCCTCCTGCTCCTCATCATCATCATCTTTTTCTTCTTCTTCGAGAAACTCTTAACTCGAGGCTAATGATGCCGTTGCATCGATCGCGAAAAGTCCAATATTTCACCCTCTGCTTTGCAACTATGAGCGAAATTTGCGCCGATCAAGGACACTTATCGCTCGGTGATATATTCGGGCACACGTGTGTCCTCGAGCAATCGTGGCTTTTTAGGCGACGTACAATCGATACTTCTCTTTCCTCTTATACTTTGCGTGGCGCGCGCACGCGACGCGATCGCAGAGTCAAAGAGGGCAAAAAAGAATCCGAGCACTTTTCTCCGTAAACGCGTATATATTCGGAAGGATCCTGATAGATTCAAAAGAAAAGTTCGACTATCCTGCACACACACATACAAATAGAATTGATGATAAAAGACGTAGTAAGAGATGGGTGGCGCTAGCTGGGGTGCGGACAATCGTGTCGAATAAACTTGTAGTATGGGGTATTCGTACATAAGTATGCAAAAAGAATTCTTTCTATCAGTCTGATAGATCTCTTCTTCTCTTTTTCTTTCTCGATTTCCTTCCTCTATGGTTCTCCTACCTCTCTCTCTCTCTCTCTCTCTCTCTCTCTCTCTCTGTCTCACTATCTCTCTCTTTAGTTCACTCGCACATATCACTTTTCTTTCAACAAATTTAAGCGGACCTTTGAAGTTTTCTCGCTATCGAAAGCATTCGCTCGTACGTTGAATTACCACAAATACTCACACGCGAGTAAAGGAGAGAGAGGTTGAATTTCTCAAATTCCAAATGTCGGAACTGTGGAGCTTACTCTCTCCCTCTCTCTCTCTCTCCCTTCCTTTTCCACGTATATACGCGTATAACGCGTCCAGCGATTTTTTCGCTCGACCGACCGACTTACCTTCTCCAGCTCGTACAATATTCAGCAATGGCGAAAACGAATGGCTCAGGGTATACGAACAGACGAATATGAATTACTTTTCTCGTTTGAAATGCAGCATTTCTTGCCATAACGCAAGCAGGGCGAGTAGTATTATAAAGCTAGAAACTAGTTACGTTTACTTTTCCGGATACGCATCGTTCGACAAGAAAAATTACATCAAACTGTTTTCCTTTGCGAATGATCAATCGATATAGTCCGTTTGTCGAGGTTTTTTTACCCCGACTTATTTATGAAAAAATATTGAGAATGCTCCAATATAAAATAGTTGAATGGTAAATCAAACTAGTTATTTATGTAGGTACACGTGTGGACTTGTTGATCGTTTAATTTCAAAGCTAAGTTATGCAATGATATAACATGTTGACTTGTTGACATTGAATTTCAAACTCGCGCTCTAAATCGAATGAATATTTTTCCTAATTTATAAATCTGTTTGAAGAAATGCTTGGTCCACTGTGAGATTGTATTTTTTTTTTGTAACTCGCTCTTTCTTTCTTGATTTTGAAAACAACGTCCTAATTATTTAAACTTACAAAAATGTTCTATTTGATCTGATGTTACGAAAATAGTAAAATGATTGAAAACACATGTGAGGTATTTGTTGAAAGTTCGCTCTAATTTTATAAAGTTGTTGGCATTGCAATGAGATAAAGTCAATATCAAATTTAGTCGACTCAATTAAAGTCCCGAAAACTAAAATTCCGTCCTGTAATTCATGCAACAACTGACTTTTCTTTCGGGTTTCAGCTATTCTTTAGATTATACTCCGAGTAAATTTTGTCTATTCCAACACGCGTCCCGTATAAAATTATATTGTATCAATGTACCCCCTTTTATATAATATATAATACATACAACCAGAGTTGTGCGCTTCGCTACGTGCCGCGCAGGACACACACGCGCGACTGGTTTCGACTGTGGCAAAATTATGAACAACTATGGTATATATCGTATGCCGCAAGATACACGCCGGATACGTGACTGTGAGACCAAGTGCGCTCTTTCTTTTTCCTTTCTTAACCCTGCGCGCAAATTCAAATGATAGTTTACGCCTGCTCTCTCCAGTTTGTTTACGTGTCTTCTGAAATTGGTGTTAGGGCCGTATTTCTTCACCCCAAAATTACCTCGAGCTCTTTCGCTCTGGCGTAAATTTTTTCACGAATCAGCCATTGTTTCTTCGTTAAGAGAATCCAATAAACTCGCTCAAATTTCGATGCCACGCGCAGAGAACTAGTATAAAATCGCGTAGCTTCCCTCCTACCTCTGTAATAGAGCGAATATAAAAGAGAGAGAGAGAGAGAGGCCGAAAAGGTAGATGCAGTTATTCGTGCGATAAAGTTCTACATAAAAAAAACAAACTCGTTAGAGCTAGCCAACGACTAGTAAAGCCCAACGGCAATCGGTGTTTGGCTTGTTTTTTTCATCTTCTTCCATACCATTCGCTCTCTTACAAGCGCCGGCCTCCTGCGCTGCTGCCGTACGCTGAATTTAGCGCCGGACTGTTTTATGTATGCATAGATGCGGCCATGCGTGCATTGATTGGGACGTTACGATTCTCTTTATCAGCTATTCACAGAGCCGAGAGTAGCATCCGACGCGGGGGTAGTAAATATTGCGCCCCGAAGGTCTGCGCGCTTCGACAAATGCGTATTGCTGTGTTACTAATCCGGGCGCTCGACATTAATAGTTTTCTGCGACGCCTATCTGTACGTGGACGTGGTAGTCGAGTCAAAAACTGCCGCTACATGCGTTCCCGATGCATATTCAGCTTTTAAATAATTTAATAGTACCAACGTACGATATTAAATACAACGTATTTTTTCGGCCAATAAATGTGATTAATGTGCCGTATAGATTGAATGAATAACGTATTTTTTTTCCTACTTCGAGCATCGACTTGAAAGAAAGATTTATATTCGCACTGGCCCGTGGTGTACGCTCGATACGTGTCCCCGATATATGTACGTACGTATTTGCTCGGACTCGTACATAGTTGACATGAATTTAGAGCTTTTGAAGTGTGTACTTTTTAGCTTGCGCACCACGTCCATCGACGAGTATCTATTGCCTATCAACAATATGTTTCTGTTTCCAAAAAATTCATTTTCCCCGCGCTGCTGCCATTGCGTCGTCGTTCTTCATCAGAGGTTATCTATCATCAGGAGAAAAAAAATTATGACCGACTGCGCGCCGGGTATCTGTAGTTATCGTGTCGTTGTTAAATTTATGCCTTACTGCACTTTTATTATAATATTGCGTGCAATATTCTTGTCGAAGAAGGGGAAAAACCGAACAGGGTCATTAGTCGATATACAACGTCAAGAATGAGATGCGAAGCGAACGTCGTGTATTATATTACACTTTTGAAATGTCAATTCTGAGGCAATATCGTGGAAGTAAAGCACTGCTGTTTACGAGCTCGTAAAAGTCCTAGACGATACATTGTAGGTTGTTCCAAGGGTCGAGGTAAGCAGTGCGCGCGCGCGCTTTATGTATATACACGAAATTGCCCTTTAGCAGATTTGCCTCGTTTATAATTCAATCTTCTTGACAACGTGCTGCACTGCTAAATTATATACCGATGAATAAATAAGCTCGTCAAGATTTTTTTTCGATAAATTTTATGGTAAATTATGTAATTTTTAAATTTCAAGTTTTCTTTTTTGATTGATTTCCAAATGTACGATAATGAGAACGAATATTTTAGTCATTGATACTATTGTCTCACTTTGACCGGCTCAGCAAAGTTTTATATAGGTCGATACTTGCTGAAAGCCCTTTTGCATTTGTAGTAGCGTCGTGGAGTTGCTAAAAAAATTATTTATTTAATTAACACGTTTATTCTTGCTCGCTTGATTTAATTCTAAAAATATTCTTTGATTCAACACGAGGGTCGAGGTACGATGACTGATGTTACGATTATTTTACTACTTGAAAGTTATTGAACTAAATTTTGCTATTTATAAGAACGCCAAAATATCATCTAAATTTAACTCGTTAGAATCGTTTAAATCTAATTAATATTTTATTACGGCAGTAGCGCTCGGTATCATCGAGTTTAGTCATTTTTTTAACGATTCTCCTTGCAACCAATCAGTGAAATTAGCTAAAGTAAGTTTTTAACAGATAAAACTGCGGTTAAACAGTCGTTGAGCTGCTCGCTCGTTCCGACTCTCTTTCTCTTCTTCAAGTTAGTGAAGTCTGCAGAGAGAAAACGAGCTTGCTCTCTCACACGCGCGCGCGTGAGCGGTCGGAGCCTAGGCGAAACTTCGCGATAGGCAAAAGTCAAAACTCCAACGATCAAGAAATTAATAAGAAACTATACACGTCAGCGAGGACGCGCCAACATGTTTTAATATCTCCAAGTGTATATCAGAGTTATCGCGCGTTTTGTTCTTAACTTCTGTAATTTGCCTTCGCGTCGTAACTCATGTAATCCATCTAAGATTTTATCTGCGTGCGGACCTTGTAATTGCGAAATTTTTAATGAGAAACGTACACGAAATGCTTGCCTGCGCAGGCTCATGTTCGAGCGTTAACAGCGTTAGGTATGAATCATTATTTGAAATTTCTCTCCGTCATGGGTCGGAAATCCTGTGAAATTAACTGTTGAACTGTGTAAGAATTTTAATATTACTAACTCAATATCCTGATGATTATTCGAGTGTGAATCCAGTAAAAAAAGTTGAATTAAAGAAAATTGAACCTTATGTTCCACGAATGAGTTTTAATTCTGATTCACTAAACTTCGAATTATTTGGCATTTTCGGCACGAATTGTAAACATCCCCCTGTTTTTAAAGTAAACTCACGATTACGCGATTGGCCGAACCCGATTTGATCCATAGGCTGAGATATAATGCATTAGTTTATGCATGAATTCAAGGGAATCGAAAATAGTTTTGCCTTACGTTAGGGAGGCTGAGCTGACCTCATATCATATACGTTGGGATCTGCAGTCCTGCCTCCGCTACAGAATTGCTGCTTCAGCACGCAGATGTATGGAAATTTTGCCTTTCAACTTACCTTTAAAGGCATGTACGTGTTTACCAAGTATTTGCATCCTGCACAAGTTTGCATACATTGAGTCAAAGGCACAAGGTACAAGTTATTAATGCGTGGACAAAAGCTTCGCCATTGTGCGGCGGTTTCAAACTATGCTACGCGAGGTATTTTGAAAGCGGAGAAAAAAGAAATATCGATAAAAGTATTAAGGATAAGCTTTGTTTTCCCCGAATAATTTTATAGAATATTATTTCTTCCATTTTTAAATGCGCTCTCCTCTTGAATTAATTTTTAACTAAAACAAACTTTTTCTCCCGGGCATTTATTGGATATATTCGGAAAAATTGCGAAGAGAACAAGATTAACAAAGGTTGAGGGCACCGTATCCACTCGTTGCAACTTATCGAAATACCAAAATTATTTTTCTCTCATTTTTTAAATAAAATAAAAATTAATTATTCTCAAAAATTTTTGAAATGTAAAGAAAATTCGGCTAAAAATGCTTGTCATATATTTTTTTTATGAATTTCTGAAGTAAATCTGATGATGAATTTTTTATCTTGAAAAAAAAAAGAAGTAAGAACGAATACTACGAAGTTTTGCGATACGCGTGTATTTTCGGATCTAAATTGAAGGATGAAAAAAGTTTGTCATTGTTTCAAAGGGCATGATGGAATGGCTTGTCTATTATATTTCAAGCGATAATCGTAACAATAACGCGAATGAAATTCAAGTTCAATACAAAAACGCTCGAGTTCAAGTAACTAATCATAATTTGAGCTGTATCAACAATTTTTCAATTGATCAACTGTCAAAATTAAAATAGGTTGCTTATTTGAAAAAGGAATATTAATTTAAAAAAAATGAAAAGTAATCGAGAAAGATATTGAATTTTTTTACTCTGTAACAATAACGATATCAACTAAACGTCCCACGTGCCATGTGTGACGTCGGGACTGTTTATTAAATAATACCCGCGCACTTATCTTACTCAAACTGTACCAAAATCTGAGATACACGTTTAAGGTTTGAATTTTTGAATCCCGTATTACAGTGGGGCGATATTGGAAGAATACCCGAATTTGCGTAAGCTATCCCGTGACTGGCGCGTGGTATGATAACCCGTAAATTACAACATTCTTTTTATCACCCCTTTTTTCGCACGTTCATTGTTATTTTACTATGTCTACAGAAACGTTACATCGAAAAACTCGTGGTCGAGAAACAGCGTGACGAGACTCGATTTTTCGGATATGACACATGCATTATGATTTTGTTCCAACTTAGACGAATAACTAATTAAATTAGAATTAATATCTGTGGTGGAAAGGACTAACGAGATAACTCCATTTTTTTCGAAATCGAGTTTATGACATGAATTACCTATATGTTATGTCTACTTTAAGGTACAAGTGTCACAAAAGCTGAAAAGAGCACCTATCGTTCAATATAACACCGTGCCTAACGAGATAAGTCCATTTCGCTGCAAACGATTCCCGGTCAAACGAGATAACTTCACCTTGGCGAGCTCCAAAATGCGATTAAGAGTCTAGATTGATTTGAAAATGAAACACTGAGAAAAAAATTTCATTGATTCAATGAAACGTTTTATTAAAGACATTCTATAAAATAATTTCATTGATGTAATCTTTGTTTATTTCATCCAACAAAATATTTAATTGTTTTCACGAAGCGTTGGTAAAAACAATTAAATATTTTGTTGGATGAAATAAACAAAGATTACATCAATGAAATTATTTTATAGAATGTCTTTAATAAAACGTTTCATTGAATCAATGAAATTTTTTTCTCAGTGAAGAAAATGATATTCCAACATAAAAATGGCTCTCACACTCTTCGAATGTTGTGAATTTCACTATACAGTTGGTACATTTGATACAAGAGGGGCCATTTTCGCGATTTTCAGTGTGGCCTTTTTTCGTTGCAAGATCTGAGATCTGACACCAGTATAATGTTAAATGAGCTATTTTATCAATGTAAAATCATTAAATGAGTTTTTGATCACAAACTAAGCAAAATTATCGACATTGAAAAAAGTGTGACCGCTAAAAGTGGACTTATCTGCTAAGCGGGGAAATGGCTAACGAGATAAGTCCATAGTTTTTGCTCCGTATCATCACTATGATGCGCCTTTCAATTTCATAAGTACATAGTTCAAAAGATACCTCATAATAGGTAAAAATATCGTAGGTACAGATATTTAGTCGTCCGCGTCTAGCTAGGCCTTCGTGCGCAACTTCAAACGCGTTTTTCTCGAAAACACGAAAAATGGAGTTATCTCGTTAGCCCTTTCCACCACAGATATAAAAATTAATATAAAAAACTTCTTTCAAAACCGAATTTAGCTTATCGATTTTTTTATATTTAAGCTCTTGTTGAAACTCAAGTCTTGGCACATTTTTTGTTAGTCTAATTTCCGGAAAAATGTTTTCAAACGATATAAAATAGATATGAATTAAATCTGATTTAATATCAATTTAATTTGCCAAATGATAACCTTTTTCGTTTTTGTTTTGTAAAATCTATCTAAATTATTCTAGTTTGGTCGAACGATTTTTCAAAATTTCATTAAAATCTATTATTCAATTGTAATATTCATTATTAAAGATTGAAATATTCATGAGTGATGGTAAAAGAGAGACCGTGGGCAGTGATTTAACATCGAGAAAGAAAAATCATTTCGTTGCTCCTTTGCACACGTTAATCTCAGCGATTTAATCGTTCGATATTGAAGTCCTGTTCGAGATGGAATACGTAGTGGCAGTCGTTGAAGCACAAAAAAGCTTTTAATTTCTGCTAAGGACACATCAGTAATGCGCATAGTAAGGATGGCGTATATTCAGTCGTACTTACTCTCTCAATATATACATGTATAAAAGTCGAGAGTCAAGACCTCGAGAGTTTCTGTATTTTCTTCTCACACTTTTTGTATGAGTGTAAGAAAGTCGATAAAACAGGGCGCAGTGGAGTAAAAGTGAGAAATATATATAAGTGAGAAAGCAAAATATATATTTTTGCTTCTCGTAAATGATTGATACCAATGCCTGGGAGTGGTACCTCAGAAAAGTTGACACGGTAACTACGGTGACGAATGCGTCTATTGCATTGAGGTATTTCTCTTTTTCCTTTTTCTATTGAAAAATGGAGGCTTCATTCCATGAACTATGAAATCTTTTTTATTTTCTGATTTTGGCATCATATACTTACTTTTATACCGATTGCTTATTGACTTTTCAAGACGGTGTTTGATTTTTTTTTTTTTTTTGAAACAGAATATTATTATCCATTTGTTTACAATAGTAGTATTTTATAATATCATGAAATACGATTCAAATTTCTTGAGGAAAATATAGTACGGGCATTTTCATTTATCATGTATTACAATGTACATTGAAATCCAAAAAAGTGATACCGGAAATAACCGCAAACGTCATTTCTGGTATTTTTGGTTATTTTATTCTGTGAGTAGTCAATAAAATATAATTTTATCAGTGTTGCAGTATGATTCTCGGCAATTTCGCAAATAAAGGGTATTTTACTAATAGAATATTTACGAAACAGCCCTTGGAAATGATATAAATAAGAATAGAAAATGTAAAGGCTAAGTTTTGATGAAAAGATTTTGATATTAAAAAATCTGAACGATACTAATTACTGTTACATTAAAAATTCATTCAAGCTAGTATGAATATTAATTTACATTCAAAAAGCAGTCATCTATGTCAAAGTTTTTTTATCGTTAAAACTCTTTACTTCGCAATCTTCTTTGAATGTACACGATAACTTTCAAAAAATCTCTCACTTCGTACTTCCAAGCATCTTGTGTTATTCTCATAAAGTTTCCATTGTACTAATGTGAGTGCATAAAGATGAAATTGTTTTAAAAAACCATGTAATAAACAACTTCACTGGGAAACTCATAAATAAACTCTCATAAAGCTTTTGTATAATAATCTTGACAAAGCTTTTTGGAAAATTCGTATGCGAGATTTTACAATAAGCTTTTACGTTCAGTTATTGTGCGCCGTTGCGCTTCTCGAAAATACCCCACTTTAATGCAACTGTCACAGCAGTTACAACGGCGAGGAGAAATTCCTAGCAAATGTTTTTCTCATCGAAACAACATCGCCAGTCGGCCGAGATATTTTCTCCTCCGTTGAAATTCGGAGCCAACTCGTACTTCTCTAATATGTATATATCACTCGACTAAGCTCGACACTGCCCACGCGTGAGCTCCAGAAACGCTATAACTCTTGAAGTATAATTTCATGCGAAGGCACACATATGAGCCCGTTGCGGCCGGCTCTACGGAGTAGGTACTTTGCCATCTTCCCCTCTTCCCCATTCCACCTAAAGAGTTAACGAAGCTCACAGCATTAATTTGAAGCATAGCCGACTGTAAAATATGAACGACGTCGTTAATCAAAATTAAGTTTCATCTCTTGGCTCTTACGTATAGTGGTCGGCGCCATTTGAATCGATATACCTAATAAATTAACATAATAATCATATGCCGAATGGCTCCGATCAATATATCGAAGTCCACTCGAAACTAAAATTATGAACTTTGCTCTTTTGTAGGTGAAAGCGATAAGATTCATCGAGCGGCGGAGTCAGTTTGGCGGGACGTACGATCGGTGCATTAAGAAGTGATGAAAATTAGGGACTTAAACAAAAAGTGGACGTTTGACTAAAACGACTGTGTACAACTCGAAATTTTAGTTTAAACTTTTCAATAGGTGGTTTAAAAATTTTGCTTTTTTCGATGATTTGTGAGGATAGTTTTTCTAAATGTGCTGTTAGTATTCACATTGATCAATTCAGTTTTAAGTATTTTTTATTTCTTTATCGACCCGATTCATCGTCAAGCACGGACAAGCGAAAATTTAATGGTAAGTCAACAAAATCTAACCTTTAAAATACCTTAATTATCTCGAAAAGACTATTAGAACGAAAAAGAATTCGATCAGATTTGCTGGCTTCCCGTTGAAACTCTTGAAAAAAAGACGGAAGTCCTATCAATTAACAACGAAATAGTGCTACAGTACATGCAGTTGCTTTCTTTCTGCCGCAATTCGACCTCTTAATTCGAATAATAGCTGACCCATTTTTCACCGACAACATTACAAACGGAAAAATCTATCTTGATTCGTCGTGGTCATTTAATGTATGCCCAAAGTTTCTGCGAGCCCACATGTAGGGTGCGTAATTAACTTATGTTTTCTCTCATTAATTTGTTAGTTATTTATTGTTTCTATGTCTACAATATAGTATTTTATTTATTTTCTAACGAACAAATTGAATTAAATTTGCGATTTTTCTTGCTTGATATAACTTCAATAATTTGATTTTTTAAATACTTAAATATTGAAAAAATATAGCAAAAAATTCAATACAATATAATAAAATTGAAATAACTTTAGAAAAAAAAACCTACAAAAAATTAAAAAGAAAATCACAAACATTGGGGATGTAAAAAAGATTCTAGTTTTGAACAATAGTAATAGCATCGACGATGTTACTTTTGATTTATGAGTATATGAATTTGTTATAAAATCATTTCTTCGTGTCTTTTTCATGACAGTACATACAAGTATTAGGTTTAAAAATTATTAACGAAGCACGAAAAATAAAGCTTTGATATTTTACTTTTGATTTATAATTCTTTTATTTTTTTGTTCGAATTTTATATAATTTGTGCATTTGATTTTTGGGAACATTTTGAAGAAGTTTTGCTTAAAATTTAATGAATATAGAAAACTTACAATCTCATGTAGCACAAAATTCAAAAATTTTACTGGCTTAATAGCAGCAAAAAGTGAACATCGCTTGGTTGTGATGAAAAAAATTTCTCGATTGCGAATAGTACATTGAATTACCTTGAGGGGTTAACTTTCTCAAGAGGAAGAAGGGCGCGCCCCCGCCCTTATGAAAATTTGATAGAAGCTGCACCTTATAGCGCGTTCCCAGTGAAATATATTCAACATTCACAAGATACGTGCGTCTGGGTGAGGTGTGTGTGCGGCGTGCGCAGAAGTCCTCGTGACAAGCAGGTCATTCTTCCTTTTTTCTTTGTATGCGAGTTTGCGGGTAATGGGCTTCAAAATCAGCTACTAGCGAAAGGGAGAAAGTTTCTTGACGTTGCTGGATTCGTCTCGCGCGTCAAATAACTGCATCTACTTTTTTTTACAATTAAATGACCCTTGGACACGTTTAGTTAACCCAAACTAGTTTCAATAACTCTAAGTTTATTCATTAATCATTTTGTTTCGCACTGCACAATATTATCCTTTATTAAATTAATTCAACTTTCAATTTATTTTATAATGATATCTGTATAACATCGCTTGCTTTTAACCTTTCATTAATTATGTATATATCTCGCTACATTTATTTGACCCATACATTTTATTTAATCTATTCATGCAAATTTTCAATTAATCGTACTCAGATTTCACAAATTGAAATTTTTCGTTGCTAATAATTATTTTTGAAAAGCAGACCCACGCGAAAAGCTTTAATTTGATACATTTTGATTACCTTTTCAAAGTAGGGACGTCAATGATTGAATTTTAAAAGATGAAGTCTCGTTGAATGATAAAGCACGTTCCAAAACAAAGATGATCATGCTTCAGACCAATCTATTTACCAAACAAAGCTTTAAAAGTACTTTTTCATCTTAAACGATATATCAAACCGAGCATTTGTCATTTTCTCTCTCAGATTTACATACTTAAGATTCAAAGGGTTAAATTAACGTTACAAAAGAAAAAATGTGCTTAAAAGAACCTGAAGTATAATTTGCTTTTTCGTTTGTAAAGTATCCTTTTTTTCTGTCCCTCGTAAAAGAAAAAGCAGAGAATACCGTGCGTCTACGCGGCGAGACGTAAATTTCGATACAAAAGTAAGACAGAAATTATCCAGATATAATTCTAACTTTGAAAATGTTCTGCGGTAGCCAAGTTTAACAATAAATTGTGTTAAAGTCTCGCGCATTTTCTCGACGCGCACTTTGCCGCGTACGTATAGATACGCTATGTACGCGCGGCCACATACACACAAGCATCAGCCGTTGCTATCATAACTTTTGCTTAACTGGACTTAGATCGTGCGAGTAACTGCACGTATACTTGGATGTATCTGTGCCAGGATATATACAAGAATATGTAAGTAAACATTTCAATTAATAAAAGCAAAAACTAAAATAAGAATAGGTACAAAAGTAAAGGAGGTTGGTAAATTTTCTTATGAAATAAATGATTCATTTTACTTGAGATATAAAAAAAGTAAATGTAATTCAAGCTGGTCATTAAACTTTGAATTTTTTCATTTATTACAATTAGTATCAAATGTATAATTGACTTTACTATAAGACCTGAATTATTGGTAAAACTATGAATTATTAAACTTACATCTCCTGCAAAGTTTTGCTAAGTCGTTTACGTCGTTCGAGACTTTGAGATATAAGTGGCATTAATTTGATGGACACAAGATATACTCTATTATATTATTTTAATACAATATATTCGCTAAAAAAGTTCGAATTATCGCTTGCAAATAAACTGCAAATATCCATCACTATTTGTACCGAACTACAATACAACTCTTCGTCGGATTAGCTGAAAATGAAGTGCCCCGTGTATACACGCTTTCAACATCGCATGTATACGCGATACAATATAATGTACTCGAAATGAAATTTAATCTATTATAATCCAGAGGGTACACGGAGCTCGCGCGTGCGTAGGATTTGTCACGCGTTACGCGGAAAGCCTTTAGTTAATTTTCATCTTTGGCAATCTGGTTTCGCAATTATAAACGCACCTGTGTGTATGCGTGTGTCACGTCTGTGTAGGTATATTTACATGCGTGTTTGCTCGCACAACTAGACGCATGCTAGACAGTTTCGTTTTCCGTCGAAATGTTCCTGCATGCTCTGTACGAGAGCTCGTAAATCTGATGTCCTTTTTTTTTTGAACGCAACGTACAACGAATGACGATCTTGGATCTCTCTCGCTGTCTTTCTCTTTCTCTCTTTCTGTCTCTGACGTAATTCTCGTGGGAGCATTTGAATAACGCAGGCGCGTAATGAGGTTCGTTTTATTTTCTTAATTATCTGCACTGTTTCTCTCTTTCTCGATTTTACTGCGCCAGCTCGACGGTTGACTTGGCGCACGGACAAACTATATCTCTAGTACTTAATGATTAAAGCTGCACTCGACTTTTGTATGTGTGCGTTATACGCTGAAGTTCGCTGCAATTGTGAGGCACGTCGCGTGTATATTTCCAAATTCTAACTAAATTAATCAAAATAAATGATATTAAACGATTTTAAAGTAAATTGAAACATTAACAGTAGGACTTTCCATTTTACTTGATACGTGGCATGCATGGTTTGAAGTAGTTTGTCCAGATGACGAGCGTAGAAGTTAACAATTGAAAATAGCCTGATTGATATCTACACTCATATTCTTCTATTTTGTTAGTTTTTTTTCCAAATTGATGCCCCGAATGAATTTCGGCGAATTAGAATTTTCGGAACTCCATTTTATTATTTAATTTTATTTTCATATGAAATGTTTGAATCTCTCATTCATCGGTATACTGGTAATTTAATCATTTGTATTTCCATTATTTTTCATCTTTGCGTTAATAGATAAGAACGATTTAAAATACGAGTTTAAACAGCCGCCTGAGCGCAAGCAGACTCCATTATTACATGGAATCACGAGGCTCCTCCCGCTGATCATTCGGAACTTCTTAATCTGCGAATTATCTTTTTTTAGCGAGGTGGCAAACTTTTCTGTCGTATCAGCTACTGTACTGGATTACAGCGTAATCCCTTCTACGGCTCTTGCTCTCTTTTCGCGCGCTCCGTACAGCCACTGAATCGCGTCGAATATGATCATCGATCGCCTATATGCCCACTGTGCTTTTGGCCTCGCATTAGGTCATTATTATATCATGTCTCCGGAATAAGAACGCGAGGTGAGTGCGTGAATCGGGCATATCGTCATTAATGGCAATTGTTGATGCCGACCAGCCGCAGAGCTCCAAGTGAGTTTGGCTTTTTACACCAGTTGCCTACGAGATATAATAATGCATAATGCATTGTATCGAATGCTAATGAGGGAAAGTACAATATATAGTGGCTTACCGCAATTGGTCAGTGTGTCGCGGGCACGCGCGCGACTGCACATGATATTTGTCGTAATTCCTTCCGTGCCTATACATTGAATTATCAATGCTGCCGCACGAGAATCGCGCGCACTACTCGCGAAATGTTATAATTTTCTAAATCGACGCCGCTGCTAATTTATTAGTGCTTATTGCGTTTGAGTTTGTCGTTTTGCGAATTAACGCATATAATGTGATAACGATCAAATCCGGAGATACGGTGATTGTTGGATTTTGCCATATCGATCCACAATCGACTGGATTGTATTTCTAACTATTACACTATGAATTACTTATTGCGCGGATTCATGTTTATAGAGTGATTCTCAAACGGTCGCGCTTATGCGAATAATTGCGAATTCGGTCACACATTCCAAATTAATGTCAAGTAGTTTAAAATGGTACGAAAAAATAACGTCATTCTTCGCACGAAATTTTTCACGTTCATCTCGACACATTTATTTATGCGAAGGTAAATTTTTTTTTTTAAAAGCGTTTCACTCGTATTTTCAAAAAGTCAAGTTTTCTTGTATTCCGGCACGTATTTGATGCAAATTTATTCGTTGCACGAAGCTCCTAATTTCACACCAATGGCATGCGTAGATGCGAAATAAATGCATGAAGTCGGCGCGCGAAAAAAAGTTGAGTAGAAATAGTTGGTAGTCGACAGAATGTACTACAATTTTCAGTGGCAGCATCTTCATGTACTCGTGTTTGAGGTGAAATAACGTAACAAGGAAATGTCTCGTCATTCCGCTCAAAAAAAACATAACAGAGAATATTTATGAAACATCGATTGTGCATTTCGTTGCAATAATGGCTCCCGTTCTAATAGAGAACTTTTGTTGCAGTCGGTCAGAAGTAAAATATTAGATCTAACAAGCTGCCGACTTACTCATTCTCTCTCCCTTCAACCTATACATACAAAAATCTACAGTCGCTTCCAAAAACAGCGCAAAGTTAAAATCACACCAGAGTCGTATTTAAGCCAGAGACGGATGAATGATTAACTGGACTGGTGGAAAACAAAGCATGACTGCACCTTATAAAATAATGGCCTCTTTCTCTCTCTCTCTCGCAATTCTCTGATTTTACCGTACCGGTAATACGCCCCACAGTTTTGCGAGTGCCGCACACTATATACATATTTCTAGTTTTGCCAGGCTCGGTGGCCTTTCTATGATATATATGTAAGCTTGCTCAAAAACTGAGGTAATTAAAATGGATGCAATTAGTGTGCCTAGGTGTGTGTGCACGTGTGCTTGTATGTGTGTGGCTGTGTCGGTGCAGAGTGTACTGTAGCAGTGGCAGGCGGCGCATAAGGCAAGCTACTCGTAAGACCAGGAGAAATAAAGGGAGAAAAAGCTCTCGCCGTTGCTTCTCGACCAAAAAGCGTGAAACATTAAATATCACGAGTGTGTGTATTTGTGCTTGAAGGGAAAGAGGCGCGGAGAGAAGGGGAAAAAGTAGAAAAAAAATCATAAACTCACCTTCTCACAGACAGGTTAATTACAAGCGTGCGCATTTATTTATATGAAACTTATATATCGCAAGCCAAAGAGACCCTACGTCTATCTAGCCCGAGACTTTTCATGAATAGCCGCTTTATTTTCGCACGCACATACGCCTCCCTCTTTCCTTCCTTCTCGCGCAGCTCTCGCCTGTATACTACCCTTGAGCTTGATTTACAACGTTGCCATTTTAATGGCTTATCATGTTGCTAATCTTGACGTGCGTACATTACACTTTTTATTTCGCTCTCTTTCTCTCGCTCGCGCGCTATTTTACTGCCATGTCACTGAATTTCAAGCTTCAAGAGGAAAATTTTATAAGCGGCCTGAGGGCTCAACTCGTAATGAAAGAAGTTGTTAAAGTTTTAATTATTGAAGAATGTTTATTTTTGCCTGGTTTTGCTTGCGAGATAAACGACGAATTAATAAATGTTCAAAAGTAAGGTTATTTTAAAAATCAGAGTATATAAATTAAAACTCATATGTATATAATTGATGATTAATGAGGCTGAAGCTTCGGATGCTGAAAAATATTCAATATACATTTATCTCTTTCGATTTTCCCAAATTTTTTCGTAAATCGTTTATTTTTCGTAAACATATTTTGTTTACGTAACAAGTTTTTGCTTGTGTAAAAAGGTATTTTTTCTTATATTTTCATTATTTTTATTATTTTTAAATCTTACGCGCATGTTAGATTCCAATTTTAGAGACGTTTCTTAAATATACTTCGCAGTGCTTTACAAATACGGCTGAACCCTGGCAAGTAACGCACTGTGAAATTCACTGCCTTTTAAAACCATTATGCCGGTATGACAATGCGCTCTCGATGCACCGCTTTATATGTGTGCTCCCACGTCTCGTGCATCGTACACGCATATAAAGGGACACTCGCGATGGAGGTTTATATATCCCATTCTTTCCGTCTGCTCTTCTGTATCATTGTGTTCTAGTCGATTCTTTATTTTCAGATAAACGCACCTGTGTGTGCTGCATGCGTGTGCGCGCGCGCGTCCGTGCCGAGGTAAAATCTGTAGGTTTTTTTCATTGTTTCCTTTTTGTGCAACGAAAAGAGTTGTAAAAAGGGATCCGTATATTCCTATGGTAAAAGAACATCGGCATTTGACGTTATTTGAATGATCTTTGCTCATATCGTAGTAGGGAATATTTTCAATGTAAAAAGAGGCTTTAGTGCTTGTTCAGGCTATGTGGTTTAATATTAATTGAAATGGTGTGCTGAAAAAAATTGAATTTATTGGCTTCTTCTCGCTGTTATTTGATATCATTCACCGTGTACGTTTTTTTCGTCTAAATTTTCGATTGAATCCCTATTTTTCGAGGTAGTACATTCTCTGCTTGGTTGGTATTCTCCAATACGCTTAAAATTACGCTTCGTTCGATTTCTGTGTATAAATTTACTTCGCACATGTTCCGATGAATACCGTAAATTGGCAGAGTGCTTTTTTTGCGCGAAATATAAGTTTCTTTTTGCATTTATTGCTACGAAATTCCGAGAAACTTGCGATCGATAATACCCAATGATTTTTTTTTTCAAACATGCCGAATATCGAATCACAAACTAATCTTTGCAAGTGCGGCGTACGGCGATTCATCGTGGCACACAAAGCGACGGCAAGACTCATAGTTATCACCTGGAAGACTTTTCATACAATTTCATCACATCTGAAGGAAATCTAAAGTGCCGCGCATTATATACGCACATCGAATTCGCATGCAAATCATTAAACTTTTCCAACATGAATATTTTAATTAAAAAATTATAAAAACTTTACTACTACATGCGCCCTCGTCGAAAATGCAATAAAAAGTTTTCAGGCACTAGAATTACATTTTTGATCCGATTTATAGGCCCTCACGCTACTTCAGTCCATTTTGCGTAAAAATACATATTTCTAACGTCCGGCCTGAACGAGACGTAATGAGAGCAATTCGGCCGAGTCGAGCATGCTTAAAATTGTCATAAAAAAGGAGACAGAGGGGGGGGGGGGGAGGGNGGGGGGGGGGGGGGGAAGGGAGAAAAAAAATAATAAACGCGACGCATTCTGCACTCCAACACATGATAATATTTTTTATTACTCTCGGCCGACCTATGTTGTCGGGCGAGCTATTGAATCGTCCCGCGCGCGCATCTCGTTGGTTAAATTTACGAGTCTACTGCCATGCATGATGTCCGTCCTATAATCGCGAGCGAAAAACAAGAGCCGTACACACGCTACACATACAGCTGCTCGTCGTTAAGTTCACTTTTACGCGCGGGTCATAAAGTAGCGCTCGCTGGCGCATACACGCCTGTTTTAATGTCGCACGAATTATGCTCGAGCTGCACCGTTGCTTCATTGCTCGCTGCCACACACACACACACACACACACACACACACGCATTCTCACAGCACTCACGCCAATATGTGGGTCGCGATAAAGGCGCATTCGCGCACGCTTGTGTCTCGTATATTACATAGCAGGTAAAAAAAAAGCAGCGTTTAGGTGACGCGCACGTACACACACACATGACTTCACGTGATGGCTAAAAACATCCTTAAAACTCCTTTTTGGAAAAAGCGCAAAACTATAAATTTTTACCGAGGCATTCGATAAACTGACTTTGGCATTAAACATGTAGGTCGTTGGTAGATGTAAGAACTTCTTGACTTTGTGCGTGAGCACACACACACTGTATACCTTTGCAATATAACGAGATCTGTCTGTGAATTACGAGCTCGATGTCACTCCGTGAAAACGGGAAATTTCAAGCTGTCTGATCAAGTCGAAGACACCCGAAGTTCGAATCGATTTCTATGGGCTTGATGTTACCCGGCACTCAACGAGAAAAATTTCATTATTCTAGATGAACGTATATAATAAGCGTTGTAGCAGTGAAAAATTCCTCGCTCATTTTACAGCATACGACGTCGACGTCGGTTACCCAAGTAATTCCTACGAAGGCTCTGGTATAGAACCTTACACGTTCCTTGGAAATTCAGCGGAGAGAGAAAAGAAGATGACACAAAGCTCTACCACATAAACGACATATAGGACTAAGATTGCTGACTAGGCAGGAAAAAGGAAACGAAACTCGGTTGGCCGCACTACTGCACGGGACCTCCGGTCCGAAGAAATTGACCGCTCAGGCGCGGTATTAATGTATGCAAATGAGCGGATGATGCTGCCGCTGCAGCAGCAGCTTTGCTTACTCGGCGGACTAGAGCTGGCCTCTGCAAGCCAACCTTGTGGTCAACCAGATTTTCAAGTTCTAGCTCTCCCTCTCTCTTTCGCTCTGAGCTTCTCTCTTGTCTTTGACGCGTCCGCTGTGCACCCCGTGGGGACTTTTGCGGTCATTTAAGATACTTGAACTATTCCTGTCTCATGCGTATTACTGCAATTACAGCGCTTTGCATCGTTTTTACTTGGCATCCCAAAAGTGTCTCCAAGTCCGAGCTGTGCTTTCAAGTGAAACGTCGGACAAGCTGGGAATTGCCCAAACGATTGAGTTCACTTGCAAATATATAATCCTACACAAGCGTAACGCGCACAATTGCGAATGAAGACCTGTACAATTTTGATCTCGTTAAAGCTAGACCCAAACAAATTAACATATGAGCCGGGGCAAGTTTGGAGCGACGGGTTTGAACTTTCTTCTCTCTCTGTCTTCGTCTCTCTGAGCGTTTGAGTTCTCTCAACAGAAAACTTGAGCGTTGGCGTGATTAAACGCAATTTAAAAGACATTTTGGACTCTCAAAGATGCGAGAAGACGCCGAGAGCCTTTCAATGTGGTTCTTAACGAGTTTGACAAAATTCCCTCTGCCACCTTTTTTCTATACATATACTCTGAGTTACGTTGAGTTTTCTTTTTCTCTTTAGACCAGCGCGCGTAAAAAATCCACTCAATACCACTTGTGCTCGATGACCGATACATTAACGAATGCGTATTACACATCGAATCGAAAGCTCTCGGTGACGATCGCTGTGGGTATATAAACGCGCGCAAAAGAGTAAGATACTGCGAAGGAGACTTGGGGACTCTGGGGAAGGACAAGGCAGCGCCGCTTACCTATACCTATATACGTATAAAGCGCCATACACGGCTCACGCGCGGGAAGTGCAACAGTACCACATGACCCATAAAATAGGCAGTTTCCCGCTTGTGTGTGTGGGTCTCTCTCTCTACATGGACGCGTACCAACTGCTGCGGCGAGCTTGCATGGCTCGCTGTATATAGCAGTATAAGTATCGATTTGCGCTTGAAATTGCCCGTGCGCAAAGTTACATAAATCTTGAACGTATAGTACGCGCGCGTCTCTCCATGTATATGTGTGGGAGTACTGGGTGCGTGTGTAATATGATAGCACCGAGTGACGCAATAAATCCGTGGAATATCCGATGTTTCAGTCAAAGTCTGTTGGCTGCTCGTTTTATTCTGATTTCAACGGAATCTACGCGACGAAATTCCAAGCCTATATGAGCAGTTCTTTAAATAAAACGCATTTTTTGAGGTAGAATCGCGGCAAATTTTTTTTTCAACCTACGCGGATACGGACCCCCGGGAAATGTTTTTGGGGGTCCTAGGAACATGTAACCACGTAGGAACCATTGAAATTTCAATAGTGCTTATTTTCAGAGCTACTTTTGTGATTTAGGGCCGAAAAATCATGTTTTCTCGTAAATACGGCTAAATACTCAATTTCTAAGTCGCTGAAAAAGTATCAAAACTCATCTAAAAAAAATAACTGGCTACTGTGTTCGATAGGAAATTTTCTCAGCTTTCCAATGGTGGTGTCAGATTTGCCGATAAGTCGCACATTCACCGAGAAAATCGCCATCAAACATGCCAAGCTAAATATCTCGAAAAACTCGGTACGGAAAAAGTGATCTTTGAGGTTTAATTTCGATTTTTCCTCGTGAAAATGAAATTTATCGAAAAATCTGAATACGCTATGAGAAAGCTGAGGAAATTTCCAATCGAAAACATATCTTGATTTATTTTTTCAGTGGAATTACGAGCTAGTTTTGATTGTAGCGAGCCGAAAACCTCGCAACCGCGCTGAATCAGCTCGGAAACAGAAAACAGCGAACAAAGTAAAAGAAATTCCCATGTATAACATTGTAATTCAACTCAAAAAATAAATGAAGATATTCTTTCGATAGAAAATTTCCTCAGCTTTCTCATGGTGCAGTCAGATTTTCCGAAAAATCTCATTTCCAACAGAAAAAATCAAAAATAGGCATCAAAGATCACTTTTTCCGTACCGAGTTTTTCGAGATATTTAGCTTGGCATGTTTGATGGCGATTTTCTCGGTGAATGTGCGACTTATCGGCAAATCTGACACCACCATTGGAAAGCTGAGAAAATTTCCTATCGAACACAGTAGCCAGTTATTTTTTTTAGATGAGTTTTGATACTTTTTCAGCGACTTGGAAATTGAGTAATTAGTCGTATTTACGAGAAAACATGATTTTTCGTCCTCTAAATCACAAAAGTAGCTATAAAAGTAAGCACTATTGAAATTTCAATGGTTCCTACGTGGTTACATGTTCCTAGGACCCCCAAAAACATTTCCCGGGGGTCCGTATCCGCGTAGGTTGAAAAAAAAATTTGCCGCGATTCTACCTCAAAAAATGCGTTTTATTTAAAGAATTGCTCATATAGGTACGTAGCAGCACATTCACTAAGCTCTCTTGGCCATTATTTCACCGATGCCTTGACAGAGTACGTATGTGCGCGCGCGGGCCTGTACGTATGTGCGTCATATACATTTACATCTAAAAAACACAAAAGATTTACTTTTATGAATTTATATCGATTTTCAATTTGAACGTAACAATGACGCTGCTGCTGCTTCACTCTGGCGATGGTTTAGTCTCCGCGAAATTGACTATTTCAAAAGCCATTCGGGGGACACAGCACTACTACGAACGAACAAATGAACGAACGAACTCGCTCCGGAACTTGTTATTTTCCTCCCATATTCGTATACATGCTCATAGTTTTTTTTTTTTTTTTTAATGTCAAAATATTCTCTGTGGCCACTTTGGCTTCAGATATATATAGATGTAAAAAAAGTAGACGTGAATGCGTGTACAGGTAATACGCGCCCGACACATGTGTAACCAACTGGTCGTAGTACATGTGTATATAGAGTTGTGCTACACGGGAGCATTTCCAATTTCGTTGTTGACGCCCGTATATACACGAATGTTCCCTTTTCTCTCTCCCTCACTCCTCTCCATCTCTGTAGCTATATTTTTCCCATTTTCATTGGTTACTTTAGCCTCGAGCACTAATATTCCGTATAGATGCGCGTTATCTCTCGCCTCTGTTGTTATTGTCGCGTTTCTATCTTCTTTTTTTCGTCCCTGTAAAAAAACACCTATTTTTATCTGCATTTTATATTTATTAATATTTATGAATCAAGTTTGTGTAAATTAAATTTAAGGAATAGTAGCGCACGAAAGTCAATAACCAAATGAAAATACACACAGAGCGCACAGAAAGTTATAGCGCCGAGCGCTGAAAGTTAAAAGTCCTTATGTATATACGTATACACGGCTCGTGAACGTGATGGTTACTTGATTTCCCTCGAGTATGACTTGCTTCTTTAAGTGCTTCAGCTACTTAATCGTCCGGATGATCTCTCAGTCTCGGTGCGTTGATTACGACGTTGCTCCTCGCTCGCTCACGCGCCTCGCCTCGCCTTAGCAAGGGAAGGAGAAAGAGGAAGCAGGGGGCACTAGACACGGCTCTTTGGAAAGCGTTATTATTCTACGGCGTTGCGCGCGCTCTTTTCAGCTCCTTTATATGAAATCTCGAGCGGGCGCTTTGACGAAGGAACACTGCGGGACGGCGACGCGCCGGGCCTCGTGGCGGTGGCGCACGGCCTCCGCGCGATATTACAATATTGGATAATCGCAGCTAGCTATAGGTAATACCAGCGACTTTGACTTTGAAAATTGTTATCGAGTTTTCGCATTAAAGAGGCTTTGGGAAAAGCCAAACGATCGAACTATCGATTATTCCCGAGCGTATGCTACAGCGCAGTATGTTGATCAAAACGCGAACAGCTCGACGAGCATCATCCTTATATTTCCAATCGTAGAGAATCGTGTGTGCGCGCCTTTGAAAGTTGTTTGCATTTTCCATTGTACTCGTATTATGGCTATATACTGCATTCGATCTGCCATAGCGTACATGACACGTTTACGCAGCTCGCAAGAACATGTACGCGACGCGCAGGAAATAGAAAAATCTTCTTAGACGCAGCCCCGCTCCCTCTCGTCCTGGAAGTTTCTCGATGTCGCGAGCAAGCTCAAGCGCTTATCCACGTCAAAGGAAGTTAACCTCTTAAGCTACGGATACGTCTACCTGCAACAGGAAATTCACTTCGCAGACGTTCACCCGATGTTCTGTGTATAATATGCCTCGTCGAGTCTTCATTGTCGTCACGCAGAGAGCTGCTGTTCTTATTCGAGATATTATTTTTTTTGGGGATAATTATACATCTTATAATACGAGAACGTGCAAAACCATTTTATCATCTCGTTGAGTAGACGGCTGCTGGACGTCTCGCCATTACCGCGTTTCATTTTTCATCGTCGTAGAAAAAACCCGCGAATCGCTCGAATGAATAAATCCTCCGCGCATCGCCGTATACCGAGAGAGCTTGCGAGCTTTTTCAAACCTGCCTCATTTCAATTATCTCTCTCTCTCTCTCCCAAATCCCACTCGTTGAAATATGGTAGATTATGGCGGACGGCATCATCCTCTCGCAAAAGTCAAAGTTTATTTATCCATTGCACCGAAGAAAAATAACAATTAGCGCGCTCGCTTCGCGGTAATTAAACGATTATGTATAATTTTCGCGCGATTATTCGTATATCGCGAGAGTTAAAATTACCGCACGTAGCGGCGGCGGCGGTAGCAGCAGCGGTGCCCACGTTAACGCAATTTTGCACTCGTCTACTATTTCCAGGAGACTTGGCGCGGTATTTCGCATGGAAAATTTTATGCTGAAAATCGTGAGCGAATTTCTGCTGATACACGCGGACGCGGCAGCGAGAGTACCATATCGAATGTGTTCAATGTGGCATAACTTCACATCCGCCGCCACCCAGTATGTGCACGTATGTAAGTGCACGTGTGTGCGTTAATGGAGCAGCAGCATGTAGCAGCCTGGTAACTTTGTAATGAAGTAACACGCGTATGTGCGCGGCATCGATTCGAATTTCAATCTTACGACTGAATCACTCCGGTGGTAATATTCCCGGGCGCGCGCGAGCGTGGCAAATTATCGCTCGCAGTTTATAAATCGATGAATTGAATTATTTCTGCAGTCTCTGCTGCTGTGCCGTTGTATCGCTGATAATTATTATACAGTCTCTGCCAGGCAAGATTCGGCACTTTTTAACGAGCGATACCCTCGTAATTTATCGATCTTTTTATGGGCCATTGATTGTTCCCGCGAGCGAAGGGTATATATTGATATAACGACGTTGTACACGGGTCAGTTAGTATCGCGAGCTCTTATCTACGCGCGCGACGACGCTATATTCCGTTTATTGTGCAGCTCGATATCTTTTCTCGGAGTTAAAATTACTGGAACTATTCGAACAAAGAGCAAAAAAAGAGAGCTTGAAGGAAAAAACGACGGAGAATCGCTGCGAAGCAAAAAGTGCAGCAGCGGCAGCGCAGTGTCGAGAATCAGTTTACGAAACGAAACTTAAGACATCGCATGAAAATGAAGTTGCCGCGCATATAAATGTGCTCTCGCGCGCGCGCGAGAAAGTTTGAAAATTAATTTTTCCTCCTTTTTTTCTCACTGGCAGTTGGCCGCGCGCTACAGTAAAAAAAGCGCGCGCGAGAATGGAGAAATCGGAGAAAAGTTACGTATGACAAATGAAAAGCGTATGAAATATTAAACATCCGAAGTTTTTTATCCCCGTAAGTACGCTATACAGCTACAGCGAAAGATAAAGTAATCGCAATATCGTCACTCTCGCGGGGAGTCGTTCATAACCCACTGACTCTCTTTTCACGAAGACGATCGGTTAATAGTCAAAATGTTTATCTCCACCGAACATTGGCGTCCGCGTAGTGTACAGGGGCGGGAAGCATTATGATCGCTATTATCATTCGGGCATCGTTTATCTCGTTTGCGCGCGTTGTGTTGTGTTGTGCGCCGCGTCTATTGAGAGACGTCATTCATTCGGCATCCGGTGACAAACGCGACTACTATAGGGGTACGCCAGCAGCTAGCTAGAGCCTGACTCGCTCTACGAAGCTAGCTGCGCGTCGAGCTGCACACACACGCACACAGTGGAGGAGGTCAGCATTCGGTCAGGCATGTGCGGCACGGGAGATTTCATTGTGCTGCTCCGCTCGCGCGTGTATCAAGTCGCATCTCAAGCCAAGCACGTGTTAATCTCAAGCGTCGCGCTGAATACCAAATGAGGGGCCGTCGTAATTCTATACACGCGGCCGCGCGTCTCTCTGCCCCGCAATCACAAACACGTGCCTCGTCTTTCATGCGGATCTCTCGTCATGTACCTACGTCTGCGTTTGTGCAGCAGTGTACCTATGTTGTAGCGTATAGCTTTTTTTTCGGCGCTCGAGCTCATCACTATGCTTTTGAAACGTGAAACATAGTCAGCAACTCTTTGCGAACGAGAAAAAAAAAAGAAAAAGAGATCCTCGCAGCTGATAGGGCTTCAGCGTGTAAACCGTATACATGCGCGGATTCGGATCTTTGCCTCTCCTTGAAAGATTATATCTAACGTTTATTTTGGATGAGATAGCTGGGAGAGCTTGCGACGAAGAAGAGAAAAAACAGCCTTTTTTGCGAAGATAATCTACAGCCTCGAGGTGCTTGCAACACACCACCGCGCCGCCGTGTCTTACATTAATCGTCGGCCTGAACAATAGGCTTAATTAGATTAAAATAGATAAATAATGGTAAACAAAAGAGCTGCGGCGCTCCCAGCACTGCGGGCACTGAAACTTTCGAACGTGTTACGGTGTACAGGTTCTTTTTGTTGCATACGGCGTTTATAGATAAGAGGCCTCGGCACGCTCGACGACATTATTATTATTATGCATCGAGCGGTATACACACCGAACGAGCTTATGTAGCTATCCGCGTGCTTTCTCTCTCTCTCTATTGCGACGAACAATGCGTGGGGGCCGAGATGTATAAACTGTTTGTCCATCCTCCGCCACTTTATTGATATTACTCGAGGGATAATTTAGGTCCAGCCTGATGTATACAGAGCCCATCGATAGTATCTGCTCTATCGGAGCTGTTCATATTTCATTTTCATCCTAGAATAAATCACTCGCGCGCTCGTTGTTGAACTTTCATTCGGATGGCTGGGCTCGGGTAAATAGGAAATTTAAATATAATGATAGCACTTATCGATGATTCAAATAATTATCCAATTTTGTCATCTGCAATCGCTTTTATTACGCGTATAGCTTCGAATATCTGCAACTCCAATGGTGTACGTATAGCAGTGGCAGTATTAGTGTAATAGAGCTGGCTATTCCACGACGAGCGTCGAGCCGTGCGATGAGTCATTCGAGTAAGTGCACTTGCTCGCATGAATGCGAGGGTATTGATCTCGACTTTGTTTGTAAACGAGTAACTGAAGAAAAAAAACGTTTAATGTATATCGCTTATGATTTAAGTTCACACGAGATCGTGCGCGATAAATATTTAGTTTTTTTATTCGCGTTGGAAGATAATATTTCAAAAATTAAAACTTATTATTTAATTAGGTTTATATATACAACCTTACTTTTTTTGAAACTTACTTTTTTTGAAAAGGTAACATTGCTCGCCTCAAGAGAGTTCATTTTTTTGCGACTTTAATAATTTTAATTCGTTTTTTTTTTGCATAAATGAATAAACAGCTCTTACCGTTTAAAGATTTCGCGAATCACGTACAAAATTTCGTTTTGTAGTACTTACTTCATGATCGAGCTTAATTAAATAAATAAACGAACTTTTAGAAATAAGAACTTAATAAAAATGATCGAAAAATTGAAATTTTAGTCACTGATCGAGTGCAAAAAGTCGATTCTAAAGTTACATTCGGAAAAAAAATCTCGAAAAAGATTGATCACGAGCTTCGCTCGCGTGAAATAACGTATGGACCCATCGCTGGTATTCGGCCTGCATAGCGCATAATTCATTTATGCACACAACGCACATACGACGGCGAGTCGATTTTCCGCCCGCGAGAAGTACACTCTCGAGCGCATACAACTTTTGCTCCAAATAAATAAACAGCTCTACGTTCACGTATATGTCTATGGATGTGTATATGCTATCACGATAATCTAATCCACTTATCAGTATCAGACACATGCACTGATACTGCTTCTTGGCTCTCCTCGCCGATGCCGTATACGTATATATAATACACGTAAGATTCCGATATGTATAATGTCTGCCCTCGTGCGCACAACCACACAACACACACACATACACACTAGAGCGCCTGTATAGCTATAGGCTACGAGTGAGAAATAGCGTATCTAACGTGATGTGAATACGAAGTAAAGCCGAATGTATGTACGAAAGAGCTCCGACGGTATATAGCTGCTGTATCGTTTTCTCTCTCGCTCTTGGTGCTCAGCTCCGTGACCGAGGAAAAGCCCCCGATATTTCGACTCTCTTTGCTCTCTCGGTTTGCTATTATAATGTGTATATACCCTCTCTCTCCCTCTGCCTCTCAGCCGAACACAAATGCGCACCATGCACAGTCGATCGTGTGGAGCGAAGAAAGAAAAGTAGCAACCGCCGGGGATGCAGCAGCAGCAGCCGATTCTTGCTTTTTTGCTATTTGTATAAGGTATCGAGTATTCTTACGGCATTTACGACATTATTTTCCCCAGTCTAGGGGTTATATAGCTCTCGCGCCTGGTTTTCTCTCTCTCTCTCTCTCGGGTTACTCGCAGCTTACAGCAGCACACTCTGCGTTATATACTCGTGTATAGCTAGCTATATAGCATTGGTATCCAAAAGCGTATCACGTAACACGAAAATCAATGAAGCCGAGAAACAAGATTTAAAGGAGCGAATACGGCTTGCATGAAAGATCTCAAAGTCGTACGTATTAAAATCTCCCGCGGCGGAGATGCATATTTTTCTTTCGTTCTGTTAGTTTCCCCTTTCCTTTTTCTACGCGCGCGACATCGAGAGCTTTGAGGAACAATAGTTTTGTTTTAATACAAAATTGTTTTCCACATTTTCTTGCGGGAGAAGAAAGAGAAAGAGAGAGAGCGCGCGAAAGCTATAAAGGAATTACTCGAGCTTGCGATCGTATTCCATACAGCGATATTCTTATAAAAATTTTTTTATTACATTCAAGAGCAGGTAAAGAGCTCTGTGCTATGCGAGCCTGCGCAGTTCGTTATATATGAAAAAAAAGGAAGAGAAAAAAAGGCGGCACGCAATTTTTCCTCTCTCTCTCTCTCTCTCTCTCTCTCTCTCTTGCAATTGCTCGCGCTTTGTTAGTTCACTTGCGCTGCACTATATACAGTGTACGCGTGCGTGTCTATATAGCCTTGCGTCTATAACACAGGCGCAGGAACAGATCGTGCCTTCAGACAGAGAAATATAGAGACAGAGAGATCGGGTTGTCGTCGCGCGCAGTCGTCGTGGGTAATATCGAAGCAATCTTGTCTCATTAAACAGAGATTTTCATTGTGTTCTCGCATTTTTTGCAAAAATAAGAAGAGTGAAATATTTTTTCGATAAAATGTATACTTATTCCTGGGCTATTATACAGACGACGCGCTTGTATACGCCAAATGAAAAAGCATTCGCGAGTCATGCATTTCGTTTAATATCGACGAGAAAGTAATATAGATCTGCTATGTATAGTATACATACATATATATATATATATATCTGCTATGTATAGTATAGTATACATTGTATACTTATTATTACATTTCATAATGTGATTTGCAACAATAATAACTGGGATATTTTTTTCATCTCTCTTTTTCCTCCTTCCTCCGTACCAATTAGAAGCAGGGTATAGTTTCGCCGTCTCTTGCGAAATTTTTTAATTAAATTCCTTCAACACGCCAAGCTAGTAGCGGCGAGTCCAACTTGAAGAAAAGGTACTGGACTGGAGTTGTTTAGATCCTTCGAAGTATCGTCGAAAGAAAAAAGTCCACCGAGGGTTTAGCACGTAAGACTGAGATACAAGCCAGGGCTCAGTTCATCTGACTGGCCAGTGTCCATATCGGAGAAGATCTTGTCCGCTCCTACTTCTTTTTTTTCATTTCTTACATTTCTTATTTTCCCTTACATTCTAAGATAGTTTTCTCACCTCATCGGGTGTTCGCACTCGCTTATGTATGTGAGAGGCTTTACTATAGGATGGAACCTTTTCAACCCCTCGGTTCTTGGATTCAGCTGAAACTTTGATTCTCTCCTCTCGAGTATCAAAAAATGTGAAAAACGCCTTACTGACTTTTGTCGAGATATAGTGACAATCTCTGTCGAGAGAGTAAAATGAGGAGAGAAAAAAGTTTTGACCTAATAACTCGAATCCATAAAGGATTTAATAATTTTTTTAAATTTCTGCTCTTATCGGAGAAAAACTTCTAAATCGAACGTACGTTACTTTATATCCGGACTTTGAAGCCGAAGTAATTTTCGGTCTAACGAAACATTTTCAATTCAAGCAGGACGCCGGCGTTAGTCCATCCGACTGGTTACAGCTCTGTATCGGTGAGATCTACTTGCTCGTTTTTTCTTTACTTTTCTTATCCTCTTACATTCTTGGATAGTTTTCTCACTCTATCCTTCGTAAGAGCTTCGAGGCTTAGTCTTTTATACAAGAAAAAAAGGGGGGGGGGGGGGGAAAANGGGGGGGGGGGGGGAAACTTTTACCAGATGTATAAGCAACAGCGGCAGCAGCAGCAGCAGCAGCAGCAGCTGACTTTGAGAGGATTTTATCCGCTGGATTTTTTTAGTTAAATCTTTGTTTCTATTTTAAGAAAAAAACTCCCATTAGAAAATGCTGCTTTGATACAAAAATACGTTGATTTATGGAAAAACTGATACGGACTCGAGTAATTACAAGAAAAGAGCATAATGAAAATTCTTGATAATATATAGCTGCACGAACAGCTCGTCGACCGCGAGCTAAGCGTGCGGTGGCGGCGGCGACGTGCGCGCGACGTTCATAAAAGAAACACATTCAATCGAGTCAAGTTTGCAAGCTAAGCACTTCTCGATAAGAAATAACGACTTGCGGGAAGAATTATTATAGCAATAATAATCTATACGGATGAAATATAAAATATATGGCGACTGCTCGTGACGTTCTCTAATATTAATTTTTCAGTAGTCACGAAGCGATTTAATATTTTTTTCCCCCGCATGGCACGACGTTCAATTGAATCGTTTTCGAAAAGTCCGTCATTTTCTCCGAATGTATACCACGTGGGCACATAATAGCGCAAACTTCTATATACGTAGCTCGATGCAATAATTCTATCTTTCATATTACGACGTCCTTTTTGCCGATGCCCGCTCGAATGTCATCGAGTCCCCACCTTTTTTCGCACTCCACACACTCCTCCTTCATTTCGATCGTCGCTCGGACACATGTGCATACGCGTATATATATTTTATGCTCGATCCTCTACTCGCGCCCATCAGTTGGCGTTTTCAGTCTGTCCGAACAATTTCAACAAGTGCAGTGCCGTAAACCAACGCTCACACGAGAGTCGTCGAAATATTTTTTCACCGAGTTCCATATTAATTGTCGCGAGCGTGCACGTGTGTGTATGTCAAAAAAGCTGAGTTTTGGAGAATTATACGCTGGATCATCGTACAATTGAATTTTCATTAGTCTTAAACGGCGGTTAACACAACGTGAGTATTCAAACATTGATGTGCATTTTTTTGTTTTAAAAATCATCATAAAGTTAAAAATTTGACATTTTTTTTCCTCTCTCTCTTTAGAAGACACCTTCTTCTTAGAAGGGCCTGCAGGGGGCTTGGAGCCCGTGCGCAGGAAGAGTTTTAACTACCCCCCTCCCTACTGTCTCGCATTTGCTCAGGCCCTAAGACCTGTGGGACAGGGGAAACCTGGGGGTATATTCGAGAATTTCTGAACCTAGAGCTTTTATAATCGTTTGTTTAAACTTGGTATTAAAAGCTCGAAAAATCACAACCTTATTACAGATGGTAGGTTAAATAAATGCCGCGCGCTTTAAAAGCGAGAGAAAGGGAGCTCGAGCTCGAGCACTCGAGCCTTTCATCTTGGAACATCTTCTCGGGTAATTAATCATTTTCCGCATTGATGAACGTCATTTACTCATTATGTAAACTCTATTGTTGCAATTAAACTCGAGTAAGAGACTCGGAGAAGCTGCAGCTCTTTTCTCTCTCTCTCTCTCTCTCTCGCTCTCCTGTACGAATCTTTATTTTATGCACATTGCATTCTACCGTCGTATAACGATGTTAATAGTAACAGTTAGATAGGTAGGTCACACACATACAGACAGCATCCTTAATTAACCAATCGCACGCGTCGAGTCATTAGCTAGCAAAAGTTTACGACACACCGGCGGTACGGTGTCATTTTAGCGTTCAATTACAATAGTCTAAATGATTATGCGTGCACTCATTGCTCTAGATGTAAGTAAGTGTTAACCATCGATTAGAAACTGTCAGACGTACGGCAAACTTTTCCTTTTTTTCACGTGATCGAGCATTGTACGTTCAGTAAAGAAATGAGCCAAGCTATGCATTTTTTTGGCGACTAATTAATCGTCAGTATTTTTGTTTGGTTATTATTTTTTCTTCCATTTGCAACTTCGGCACGCATCGAGCTTATTTTGCGAACGCAGTTTGAAACATGGCGAAATTGTTCAGGAATAACGCAGAGCGCGTACGACACGCTAAGTATATACAGAAAATTTCGTGCTCGCCGGCGTGTCAAACTTTTCAATACACCACTTGGAGTTTCATGAAACGAAAATTTCTTTTATACGTGGACAGGCAGGTGACGGGGGTTGAAGGTAGGGAAAAAATCACGATTATTATTATTTTTCAAATCCGGTGAGTGAAAACGATTTTTTTGGCTCTCTTGGAAAATTCATTAATTAACATTAAAAAAAGAGATTCTCGCGCAGCAGGAACGTTAGGTTGATTCGCCTCGCGCACGCATAATTCTAATACTTTTTTTTAGCTGAAAGTTCCACTCCCTCTTGCTTGACGCGCTTTCGAGATCGCGTATATAGCAGCTGCAGTTGGAAGCGCAGAGTGTGGCTTTTCCTCGGTGCACGTATATATACATCTGTTTAATATTCATGAGATCACCGGCCTTTAAGCTTAATTATTGCTTTAGCGCAAAAGTAAGAGTGAGGGAGAAAAAGAGAGACAGAAAGATGTAGAGAGGAAGGTAAGGAGAGCACAGAGGCCGAGCTTTAGGCTATGTGCGAGAGCTTGCGCGCTGCCACTTCGTTTCTTTTGATCTCTCTCTCTCTCTCTCTCTCTCTCTCTCTCTCTCGGTACGGCAGCATATGGTTGTAGGCAAGCAAAAGTCTGCTGCTGTTGCTATTGCAGCTAGCTATATAGATAGCCATGTACACGTCAGTTTTACGTGTACACATACACTTAGGAGCAGTGTAGTCTCATCCGAATATCCATTTAGTCATGTCTTTGGTGCTATCAACATATGCATTCCCTGGGTGAAGAATTCAATTAAGCCTCCCAGTCCTTCCTCTCTCTCTCTCTCTCTCTCACTCAGTGTATGTATGCGACAGGCTGTTGCGCACCGGCGTAATCTTGAGCCAGTTTAAGGATAAATATATTCGTCGCTTGCGCAGCATGTGTGTACGAGTGTGTTTGATATTTATATGCTGGTGCAGGCTTGTGTACGCGCACCTTGTCGGAAACACTTTGTGGATAGTGCACAAAGGGCGAATCTCCCTCTCTCTCTTTCTCCCTCTTTCCCTTTCTCTCTTGACGGCAAAATGCAACCTAGCTTGGAGCGCAAAAAATTCAATGAAAAAAAAAAAGAAACTCTCAGGATTAAGTACGCGGAAAACTAATGAAAAAAGTGAAGCATTTACCGGGTGTTCGAGCTTTTTTTTGCAATTCCCCTGTCGTCGTCCTCTCTCGCGCAAAAGCGCACCCGTTGTTATTCGCCGATATAATTGAATTGTAATTTATTTTCAAAGCTTCTCGCGTGCACTCGTCCGTTTTGACCATAATACCTGAGAATTGGATTAATTTTTTTTTTCGGTCTCCGTGACATGCATCAAACAAAATGCATTCATCCGCATCGAGCTTCGTAAAATTGCGTAATTAGCCTCGCGAGTTCGTTAAAAAAGAAGAAAAAAGAAATGAAGAAAATTGACTTAACTTATAAAAATCATTCAATTAGTTTGTACGTTCAACTGTGCGCCGTTGCCACCCGCACCAACAAGATGGGCTTTTTTATTTTTCACTTATTTCTTTTTGCTCTCTTACAACGATCTTTGCTATTTAGCAATTGCCGCACGCGGCACTGAGATAAAAAAAAAGGATCGAGCTATTTTTCTCCCGCCGTCTCTTGGTGCGCGGCGCGTACGGAAAAACGAGGTACAGAGAGAATGAAAACAAGGTTTGCAAAAGCGGTATTTTCTGCTGCTACCGTCGCCGCCGCGTCGCCTAGCTCTCAACGCTAATGGCGAATTTATCGCGTGCAACGCGACAAGCATAATCAGCTGCCAAGAAAAATTTTCTCTCCTCAAATTTTTTCTCTCTCTGCCTTTTCGCTCAAGTTAACCTACTTTCCCGGGCGTTACATACACGCGCACACAGAGAGATGGAGAGGCTCGAGCTCGTATGAGCGAGTTAGTGTACGTACGTGTATTAACCACGGATGAGCTGTTCAAGTTAAGAGTTGACACAAGTAGTTGAAAGAACGCAAAGATAAAATGAAACTATGCTTGCAGGCGCGCGAGAGAGAGAGAGAAAGAGAGAGAGAGAGAGAGAGAGAGAGAGAGCTGAACGAACGCATTGATGAGACTTGATGGACTCGACGTTGCGGAGTTGCTACGAGCAGCCGACAATCATTAAGCAAATCTGCTTCATTGAGAATGAAAGTATAGTAAAGTACGATATTGCGCACCGACAAACACTGGCGGAAAAAATAATGGCTACGCGCGCAGTCGCTTGATTCTACATTTCACGCGAGCACTTGAAATCAATCATCCGATCGCGCTTTAACTCGCGGAATAATTTTATAGCGTGTATCGTATACGGTACAAGAATTATTATCGACTCGTCCGAATGATGTGCGAGTGTGTGAGTTATTTTGCTCGCGCGAAAATCCCTGGTGTCATCAAAATTTTATGAGTGTGCTGCTTCGTCGTCGTCTGACACAAAGCTCGCGGCAAAACGAAAATATACAAGGTCGCGCGCTCGACTCGTATACCTGCAGTGCTACGATCATCTTCGCCGCATTGTCGAGGCTGAAATTTCGATAAAAGGAGAAAGAGAGCGAGAGAAAGAGAGAGAGAGAGAGAGAGAGAAATGCGCTGCGCTCGTGTGCGAGTGCACCTATATCTACTCGGTGTACCAGCGAATTATACGTCGAACGCGGATGGCCGCGCGACTATATAGCCGTTGTTATTGAGCTCTCCCGCGCACGTTCATATAATACTGTTATAACCTTTTTCGATGCTCTCTCGCGGGCTCGTTGCGGTACGCTATATACACATATATGTATCTTTCTTTTTCGCGCGCGAACACGTTATTGAATTTTTATAATAGTCTACTTTTTAATGGTCTTTTGGCGCGCTCATACAGACACTCACACACACATACACATGTACCAAGAGAGACCGGGGAAAAAATAGCCTTTATATTGGATGCAGAACGGAGCAGTCAACGAGCAATTTCGCCGGGATATATAACTCGAGCGAGCGACTCGCGGCTTTCAATTTTTTAAACGAAAAACGCCGCTCTGCCTAAGCGAGAGAACCCAGAAAGAGAAAGAGAGAGAGAAAGAGAGGGAGGGTAGTTGGAAAACATTTTTTTGCATCCGATGTTGTTTTCGAACTTGGCGAACTTGGCAATCTTAGGCGAGTATCAATGAAAAATTCGTCGATGCTATTCAATAATAAAGCAAGCTGCTTATGCCAAAAATATCAAACAAACAAAAGAAATGGGAACGATTTTAACGACAAAAGAAAGACTGCGTTAATGAAAATTTAAAAGTCGTTGTACAAAAATAAGCCAGATAATGCCTCGTTACGTGTAATGAAAAAAAAGTCGGGCGGGCCGATATTCTGTTTTTCTCAAGCTCGTCGTAATTAACCGATTTTATAATTGAAGCAGCGGTGTACGCTGCGCCGAGAGACCGCAACAAGCCAGTGAGCTACATCGTGCAACGGCGCGTCTACTACATTGATTTATCGAGATTATGTATACGCATGCAACGGCAGAAAGACATCTCGTAAACGATAGCATCGTTCAGCGCAATGAGTTATGGAGACACTTGTATCGCCAGTTGGTCAATTTGTCATTGTGGATTTGGTCATATAATGCATCGAGCTAATTTTTTCGCTATAGTATCACGATGTATTAGAGTCAATTATTTTAAATGAACGTGGATCAATTCGAGTTCCTGCGAGTTATAACCAATGGATTTTAAAAGGAAAATTGTCACTTCTCGGAGCAAACAGGAAAGAAGGATCAGTCGCGCAGGAAAACGCGTATTATACATATTCTATATGAAACACGACTGCATAATCAATGCAGCATGGGCAACGGTAGCTTATCGAGCCATGTAATTTTTCCGCTTCTCTCTCTATTTCTTTCTGTCTGCTTTAAAAATACGTCGTGCGGCTTTACGATGGTCTGCATCCTGGCTAACGCGACTCACATGCACACACGAATACACACCTGGAAACGAATCGTAAGCTCACTCGCACGTATATTATACACATATGCGCGCGTTTTACATATGCCGCACTATAAATCTCCATCATATGTACGCACAATCTGTCGGAAAGGTGTACGCGCGTGACGACCAATGCGCGCTATCGTACAAATTGGCATGATTGTAGAGGACTAATATAGACGCCCGCGTACTGCTGCTGCTGCTGCGCTGATAACATCGTCGGCTCGCGTGCCTTCGCGTATGATAGTGGGTAGTGTGTATACGCGTGTGTCTATACGCGTGTGCAAGTGCAGTACTGTACGTATACGCGAGAGACTCCCGTGTATATAAATAGGCTGTATCTGTCGACTGGGATCATATCATGGAATCCGACGCGTTACTCATCTCCTGCGCTGCAGCACTGGCGGCACTGTATATGCTATACGTGTCACACGATGATGCCCGCGCGTTTACTTGCCCCGTGCATATACGTATATATATATATATCCACTATACGAATACATTATACAGTATACATTATTTAGTCGGTGGCTGTTGCTATTTATTCCGTCATTAATATTCAATGGCGCATCGGCTGGAACGATGCTTGTTGGCTCGTCGGCTCCCGCGGCCGATTATATTTTTTATCGCTTTTTTTTTTATATATAATATCCGTATACCCGACAAACGCGCGCGACCGCGTCGCGTTATAATACGCGCGTTATAATGCACTCTACAAAGTTTCCCGTCGATAAATCAGGCCATGGGTCTTTTATTTCGTTAATCAATTAGCAAACGTTATAACGTCGCCGCAGTCGACACCCGATCGCCATTGCGATGATTATTAAGTATTATATGCAATATATAATACAATGATCTCGACGGAACACGGCACGCGAAAAAGTTCATCGCTCTGGGCGAACATGCCTTATGTACATCGGTTTTCGTCGAGGTCCCGGAAAGTAAGAAAATGTGTAAAAGACAAACATTTTTATAGATATTTGGTCTACTGTTAACTTTGTGTTTCACAAGACAAAAATCGCATTTTTCCGTCTGTGTAACTAACTTATTCCGTGTTCGACCATGCCGAAAATATACAAAACTTCCTCTGACTCATTTTTTTGCTTTGAACATCAATTACCATAAATAAAATCCTCTAGGGTTCAAAGAAATGGCATTCTAGTGATTAATTATTCTTGACAGCGCCAATTCAATTATTTATCGTATGTGTGTGTCACTTTGTTCTCTGTACGTACACTGGTGGTCGATTGATTCGGATCGCGTATGTAAACAAGTTTTTAGTGATGTCGAATGATGCGCGACTTTTGATGAGCAATGTCAAAAATGCGTGTATATACAAATATTTATTTCGTATTTAACACTACCAAAAACATTCGAAACCTTCCTTTTGACTTTGAGACCCTTAAAGAAAAATGCAATAAGATTAAACTAAAATTAAGCTTTTCAGTTTTTCGCTTTCGAGCTACGTATTATCTATTATTTTCCGAGATCCCCAAAACAGAGATGACAAAAGACAAAATTTTCAATCGCGATTTTAGCCTCGAATCATAAAATATTTTATAGAATTG
The DNA here is from genome assembly GCF_000599845.2 of Trichogramma pretiosum. NCBI lineage: Eukaryota > Metazoa > Arthropoda > Insecta > Hymenoptera > Trichogrammatidae > Trichogramma > Trichogramma pretiosum. The sequence continues at coordinate 4,612,687 of NW_019641698.1, forward strand.
CTCGTATTCAGAAGAATACGATCAACTTTTAGCAGAAATTAATAAAACTCTTTTTTCTTAGGTCGAGAAAAAAAATTATTCAGTTGTATTCGTGCATGTACTGGCGTATACGGCTAAATTCGCGCGTTATAAAGCGCGCGGAAGAGAGGTAAAGGCAAAAACACAAAATGAGTGTTTGAACGGGGTTGAATTTGCATAGCCTCGAGCACTTGTAACGCATCCGCTCAAAGCAAATAGCCGGACTCGCTATTATTACCGCTTAGAAAGTAAGAGAGCCCGGGTCCTATACATATATTTACACACTACACGAGTGTATATAATAGAAATGCCAAGCTGTATGTACGTATATGTGTACGAGTCTGTGTGTGCATGTGTATAATACGTCACGGTCTGTGGCTGCAGCAGTAACACAGCCCAACATCCACGGAACTGTTCTCTGCCGCGCGCGCGTGTAGTACGTCGAATCCTCTCGCAATAAACGTCAGTCAAGCTGCTTAGGCTACAAGAGGAGAGGAGAGGAAAAAGGAGAAGAAGAGTGACATACACTTGCACTTGAAGGAACTCTTTCTTTATTTCCCTATACCTTGCGTGTGCAGGTAAGGAGCCTTCTTTTCGAGCCAATATAAGCTCGAGTCGCTGAAAAAAAAGTCTCACCTCGTTCGTCTTTTTAGCTCTTCTTCTTCTTCTTCTCCTCCTCCTCCCCCTTTTGGCCTCTTTTCCACCCCACGTTTTGATAGTACTTTTCCTTCGATACTCTCTTTCTCATTTCTCCCTCTCTCTTTTTCTCTCTTTTTTTTTAGCAAGCAGCAGAAGTAGCAGCAGCTTACGAACGTCGATTTTGGCGTTTTCAATCTCTGTCTATTTTACCCCGTCGCGCAGCTCCGACGCTTCGCCGTATATAACTCGGAAATTGCGCTATTCAATTACTCCAATACGCTGATCTCGTTTATATATACCTGCTTGCAGGCGTGTATACGTATACAGGCTGCAGCGAGAAACACACACACACACACACACACGCACGTATGTATACACACAAACACAAACCGTGAGCGAACATCGAACTCTTAACAGAATATCTCAATTAGCCGTAGCCGCGTGTCTCTGTTATATACTGCATCAATGTGCAAGCGCACACACCTACGTTATATATACCTATATACACAGTCCTCCTGCACGACGACGGTGGTAGCAGCAGCAGCAGAACGCGCGACAAAATAATTTTCGTCGCTCCTCTCGAGCGTCTTCGTTGTCGAGCAATACGTGCTTGGAAAGTTGTAGCGACACTCGGTGAAAATTTCGTCGAGTCTTTGGCCCCCTGTGCACCGCCGCAATCCTTCAACTCGAGCAGTGCAGAAGCAGCTGGAGCATTTCTCTCACGCACACACACACAGACACACGCACACGCTCACTCATATATCTTACGGTTGAAGAAAAATTGATAAATTCTTCAATTATTATAGCTGTGCGCGTATATATATCAGGCGTGGATGTTTAGCCGCTGCAGGCGACGGAGGAGGATGCGCACGGGTGCTTCTTCTTTTTTTGTGCTTTCTTCGTCGGCAGTTTACCCCGAGCAAATATTTGCCATAACGCATACTGCACAAAGGAGCGACGTGCATATACATACATACGTGTATATATAAGTAATACGTATTGTCGTCGCACACACGCAGCGCACAAGGGTTCGCAGGATAAATTCATCCATGTGTAGTTCTTCGTAAACATGCGAAGACACACGCGCACACGTAGAGCCAGGTATACACGTTTCTTTTTTACCTAACGGAGGCGATTGCTTATGTTTGTCACGTTTCGTCAAAAGCTCTGCTCATGCTATACTGCTGCTGCTGCTGCTGCTGCTGCTGCTACTACTACTGGTTGTCTTGTGCGCGTGGCGATTCTCCTGCAGCTATATACATTCGTATCTAGACATAAAAGCACACCCACACGTAAAATACAGGCAGTAGATTTTCTCCAAGATGTATCGATAGTTTTCGAGAGTAAGCTAACCTTTTGTCGGTTCTTCTCGGATTATATCGATAAAATATATAATCGAATATCATCGACTGCTCAACTTGTACAAAAAAGCTCGATTGATTTTCCATTTAGGTTGAGAGAGAAAAACAACATTTATATGTACACGGGCAAAAGAGTGAAAAATAAATCAATAAAAATATGTACAAAGACAGCCGTGAGATGTGAATTTTTTTATGATTTTTTCGCAGATAAAACGAAAATAAAATAAAAACACCAAAAAACCTTTTTAACTAATGAACTCAATTTTTTTTTAAATGTATTTATTTTAATGGTGTGGAAAGTCTGCAAAATTTAATGAACTCATATCTGAGGTATACTGCAAATATGCTTATCTCGAGCTTCTGCCTGCAATATGCCAAGCAAATATTACATTAATCTTTGTTCATTAATGATTCATCGTTGATCGTTCCACAGATCTTAATCGGCAGCCGGTAGCGCGTCAGCTCCAAGAAAGAATCCAATATTTAGATCCGGAAAAATCCTCTTGATATTATCTCACATAATTACACGATTTGAATTCAATTGTGTATTTAAATTGATTTATAACCAAGGTGGGCGCAACGTTTTTAAAACAACCTCTACCCTGTTCAGAGTATCGTCTCGAGGCGAATAAAAATGCTTCACTTCAAAAACGATTCGATTTTTATACGTCAACGCTTGGGAACACTATTTACGTGCATGTGCTTTTGTTGAAATTGACGATAAAAAACATTCATTCGATACACGTGCAGGGACAAGCCAACCACGCGGGAAAGCTGCATCAGCACGATCGGTGTCTGCAAAACCCAAGCATATACACGCATAATTATACAAGTTCTATACGTTCGGCTTTATGTATAGTGTGTAAGTGCACGCGCGCTCACATTCATTATGTATACGCGCTCGTGTGTATGAGTATAAGTATAAAAATAATAAAATATATAACCATGAATTATTTCGGATAATGCTCTGCTGAAGTTTGCATTTTAAAATTGAATAATTGCCCTGATAATACACGTCCTGCCCAGCAGCAGCAGCAGCCGCAGCAGTCGCCTCTGCGTGTACGCTCACTTTTGACTCTCGTTATGGATAAGCAGCAGCAACACCGCCATCGAGACCCATACAATAACGACGTGCATTATTATACGGCAGTCAAGCGGCAGCAACACAGCAGCCTGTATATGAATATTTTTGCGATAATTCCACGCTGTAACGCTGCTACTGACCATATACGTACATGAACATCGTCTTCTTGTCAGTGCAACTGCTGCTGCTGTTGCTGCTGCCGCCGCTGCTCTGTGTCTTGTAGATTATGCAAATACGCGGGCAAGGGCCACTCGCGCGCGAGCGACGATTATACAACCTGTTTTTGCGCCTTGACTCGCTCTTGTGCGCACGTACGGCCTACACGAGATTTAATGTGTACGTAGGTTAACAGTGGATAAAATAAAAATAAGCAGAAATTGAAAAAAAAAGCAACGTTCGATTTCAAGGGTAACAGATTGATTAACGGCGAGAGGATTTATTTTCGCTCACGTGCTCTCGAGGTTTTACCTGCTTTATAAATAGCAATAATGCCCGATGTTTATTAGCGAAATTGACCTCGTTACTTGCGCTGCATACGTGCACAGTATCGTACGAAAATTGTGCAGTCTAGAAAACTCCGAAGTGCAGGATATGGACAGCCACTCCGAGGCCCTGGCGCGCTACCGAAAATATATATCTAGGTACACGCTCGGCTGCTTCTTTTTTTTTCCAATATCAGCGATGCTCTTTCTTTTTCATATCTCGTCCGTCTTAGAAAAAAGTATTGCGCATAGCGGCAGAAGCAGCAACAGCAGCAGCAGCGCGCAGTCTGCAAATTTAAACTTGTAAAGTTCATAACTTCGTGTACCTGCCTCTGCCTCTGTCGTGCGCCCTGCGTCAAAGTTTATCCATCCGACACAATAAGGCGAATTACAAAGTTGCAGCAAGCACAACTTATCGGCGCGGGGGAGGGATAAAATGCTTATAGACAGTGATAAATTGGTCGTCGTTCACGCGTAGATAGGCACGAGGATGCCGGCAGCTGTTAATAAATCGATTTGAATGTTTTGCAAATTTTACGTCTCTTTTTAGTACAACTTTTTTGTACTCGAAATAACAGAACCGAATGCATTTTTTTAAAAATACAAACAGCTTGTTAAATAGAAACAAATACATGTTGTTTTTGAGTTAAAAATGTTGAATTATTGATTAGCAGTAATTGCTTTTTTTTAAATAGATTTTGTTTGTGATATGGTTGGGTTATAAAATTTCAGAAAAAGGTCAATTAATAAGATTTTAAATTATGATTTTTTGTGGATATTTTAATAGCCAAGTATCTTTACAATTATTCATGAATGTTTTATCATCGAGTTTGCAAATTTCATCCTATTAAAGACAACATTACTGTAACATGCGAAATAGCAGTACGTAAGATCTACAAAATCATTAAATTTAAAGTTAAATCTGGTTCATAAAAATTATTTTTAAACTTACTGTGCTGAAATTCATGTAATTTAATTTTAATATTTTAAACGGTCCAGCAGATAATTCACAAGGATTTTGTACCGCCAACATTATAAACAGTAATGTTTTTCTATTTTTATGTGACAAGTACTCCCATCCACAGTTGTAGCTAAAAAAGGTTGATATTATGACATAAAAAACTTTTCAGACCCCTTTTAACATATTTCCTATTATGGAGCTTCGAGCACAGTAATAGTATATCACAATATGTAAAAGATATTGAAGATACGTAAGATATTAATTATTCTTTTGAGCTTGAATTGTTGAATTTAGAGACTTATTTATATAATTATCATGAGAAATTTGCAAGAATAATATTATAATTATATGTGTGTATAAATCGGCATCCTTTTTTAGATTATTACCTGGAGCTGAAAACTATGGAGCTGCTGTTTACTAATATTTGTCCAACGTGATTTAAAAAAAAAGACAGTAACAATGCACAAATCCATGAAATAAGCATTTCCATAAAAAGAAACATATCTTTTTTCCACAATATAATCATCTGTCAGTAAAGAGCAAACACTTGATAGACTTGTATATTATTTTGCTGTAAAAAGATGGTTAATTCCTTACCATGGATCCAGTAAAAACCAAAGTGACTAGAGTAAGCACTGTGATGATCATCAAAATATCTCTTCCTAAGTATTCAACGATTTTGAACAATCTAAAAAATATTTATTACTCTATATTTTTACATTTGAGTTTTAATTTTGTAAAAACCATAACTTTATGGACGTCTTATGTTCCCGATGAATTCTCAAAAGTTCCTTCTTGCATTTCAAAGATATTGAGCCTATTGATTTACATTCATAGTTTTGATATTTATATAAGTTGTTAAATTGAAAACTAAATCATACAACAATTTGAATTATTATTTTTCTTTTTATAAAGCATTTAAATGCGCAAAATTGTCAACCAATACTCACTTAATACGTGAAAAATTAGCACAAATATAAGAAATTATATTCATGTAACAAGAAGAGGCTGCGACAACAACGCTAGCCCGCTTTATCATACCTACGAGAGTGTAAATGAAAAGGTAGTAAAAATTTCCTTCAAACTCCAAAAATGTTGGAAACATTTCCGTAGTACATAATTTTTTCGTAAAATTAAATCGTTTTGAAAATATAAATGAAACAATGCTTGGAAATACGACAGGCAGTACTGCCCACGTAATAAAAGAAGTAAAAATCACAACTGAAAGAATAACAATGCTCAGGTTTGAAATCTTCATGATTTAATAACATAAATAATTTAACAAACTTATAAAAATATGGTTTATCCTGTTCTGTTGTTTAAATTCATTGTCAATAATTTTTAAGTCGTCTATAGTTCCACTATTATAGCGTAATGAGTTCACTTCCATGACAATTAGCTCCAAGCATTCTTTTCCCTATATTGTTTGTGATAAAATAATATCTATACTTTTAAAATGTAAAAATTTTTTAAATACCTCTTTCTCGATTTTCACGAAGACAGCATACGTTAAGATAACTGTCGTTACTGTTGCCAATTCGAATACGTTTATTATTGCAAATTCATAATTAAAAGGCTTCCCTAACGTTTTGTAGATAAAAGCTTTTGTCTATAATGTAGAAATATTTTCTTTAGTTCATATTGTTATAATTCAAGCACATAATTTTTTTGGCATTACTAAATTGAAAAATTCAAATGTAAAATGTGAGATGAATATGCATCTTCCAGCAATTTTTACAGTTTTATTTTCATAAGGCCACAAGAAAGAAATCCGCATAAATATAAAAGTCCAGTATGCATGTTTCATCATAAACTTCTTGACTATATCTGCTTGGGTTTCCGTCATTGTTGACAAAAATTGTCAACAGCTACTTTTAACAAAATAAAGACTTTAGTTTCGAAATGTTAAAATTCAACTATAGTTCAATTTCGATCCAGACTATGTAAAACAATGCCTTTTTTATTTTTAGGCTTACCATAACAGATGTTTATTCATGAAATTCATATGATCTCTATATTAATAGTTTAAGTGAAGTATACATGAATTTCCGATGAATTCAATGTGGAACGCATACGAAATTTACATAAAATTGTCCAAGTTGTTTGTAAATGTGTCCAATTTTCAAACTAAATTACGAAATAAATTCATATTTTTAAAGATTTATTTGTAATAGAATAAAATGACATATTTTAATGAAACTTTTTATACATACTTCATTGACCTCATACTATATAAAAAAAATGTTCTATAATTTGTTGCCACCCAGTGTTGTCTGCTAAAATTACTTTAAAAGAATACGAAAAAAAACTACGACGGGAACGAATAAGAAAAACAATGTAAACAATTTTCGATAAAAAAAGTTCGATTTTCGAAAAAATGCCGCCATTTCTTTATTTTTCAACCAATGATTTTCATTCTAGTTCATTCTGAGCAGTAACATGGAAAGATTATTGTGTTAAAATTTCAAGGTGATAAAATTAATGGTTTTTTCTTAATCGTCCCCTCCGAGGTTTTTTCGTGTTTTTTTGAAATAATTTTAGCAGATGACTCTCGGTGGCAAAAAATCATAACAAAATTTTTCTACATAGTGTAAGGTCAATGAAGTATGTATAAACAGTTTGATTAGGATACGTCGTTTTATCATATTAAAAAAAAATCTTTGAAAAAACATTCTTTTTTCAATTTGAAGAAGGGAGGTCCCCTTAATGGTTTAATTTGAAAAATATTTTCCGATGAAATTCGTAAGTAGTTTTTATAATTTTCAATATATTTTCAGATAATATTCAAATATTTTTAACATAAAACTCACTTAAACTTTGTAGAAAATTCTCTTACAACTTGTAATAAACAAATGAACAGATTCCAGAGGATTGTGTAGACAATAACTTTTATTATTGGCTTTTTTGATAGGATAATCGCCTTACGTGTAAGTAAATATGTCGTGTGCTTATAATAGCGCCTGGAAACGGACTGGCAGTTGAATTAGGTAATCGCACTTTTTATTCGGTTACACTGAAACATGGGTGTGCGCGCGACGCGCTTATATACTTTATGTACTAGAGGTTTTATTCGGTAAGAAGCAGAAACCGTAAATATAGCGAAGTAAGGGCGATATCTATATCTAACTATGCACCATTACTAGTAGCGACGTTCGTTGCAAATACTGAACGAATAGTTCGATGATGTGATCTCTTTTTTAAATGCAGACAAATTTATGTAGCGATTTACGTATTAAAATTATTCTTCCGGCATTTTTTTAGCGATTGTGAGTGAGTCGAAGAGAAAAAGACACGGCGCCGGGCGTGTGTCGCTGCTGGCACATGCTAAAGAGGTTCGCGCGCACTGACCTTTAATTCGACTGAAAAAATAAATCAATATATGATTTCCATAGAAAATTTCCTCAGCTTTCTCATGGTGCAGTCAGATTTTCCGAAAAATCTCATTTTCAACAGAAAAAATCAAAAATAAACCTCAAAGATCACTGTTTCCGTACCGAGTTTTTCGAGATATTTAGCTTGGCACGTTTGATGGCGATTTTCTTGGTGAATGTGCGACGTATCGGAAAATCTGATACCACCATTGGAAAGCTGAGAAAATTTCCGATTAAACACAATAGCCAGTTATTATTTTTAAATGAGTTTTCATACTTTTTCAGTGACTTAGAAATTGAGTAACTAGCCGCATTTACGAGGAAACATGATTTTTTGTCCTCTAAATCACAAAAGTAGCTATAAAAACAAGCACTATTGAAATTTCAATGGTTCCTACGTTGTTAAATGTTCCTAGGACCCCCAAAAATATTTCCCGGGGGTCCGTATCCGCGAAGGTTGAAAAAAAAATTTGCAATCTGCGATTCTACCTTCAAAAATGCGTTTTATTTAAAGAATTGCTTATGTCATTAATACATTTTATCATTTCTCCATCTTAGAAAACACATTGTTTTGATAGATTTTTGCCTGCTCTTTCGATTGGTGCAGTTTATTTTGAAATCGGAGAACATGTATTTGATATAAATCGACTTAAACATTCAAGTCCAGTTTTAACCTCAAAATCAGTTTTTAAGAATTTTTGAAGTTACACCACTAGAAAGAGGAGGAAAAAATCGATCGATTTATGTGTTTGGATTTTTTTCTGCTTCTTGGTAAGAGTTTGTAAGCGAGCTGAAGACACGACACTTTCGGCCCAAAATGCCGTAATCGCGCAGGTAGGGTGGCCAGCTTATGCTGGACGCGCTCATATAATGTGAATTTCGGGATTTTTATTAAAAAAAATTGATTTCTCTAAAATATAAAAGATAAATTTACACTTTCTTACAGATAAAATTTAAAGCTACTATGTACAATCAGTACCTCAAAAATAAGTTAAACAACGTTAATGTTTGTACCACAGTGTTTCTTTCCTTATATAATTCCTTTTTAATCACTTTCTTATAACTAACGTAAAAAATATATTTAGATTATATTTTCCCACTTTACATTTCCATCCACTATTATTAAGCACAATATACGAATATATGAGTGTAGAGTTTATTTTATATAGAGAGAGAAAGAGAGAATTCAGACAAGCAGCTGCAGTCAATGCAATTATTCTCTACCCAAGTCATTTTAGAATATATAGAAAGAGAGGGAGTAAGAGGTCGTAGCGAAAGAGAAAGAGAAGACTTGCACTTGACTATGCGCGCAGGAACACTCGCGTCATTTCCTTGATTTCGAGACTCATCCTCGCAGTAAACTTTGCTCCTGTCGCTCTCTACTCTGCATGAAGGAGCGACATGCGCACTCCATGCATACATGTATAGATATATACCTAGACGTACCAAGTATACTCACGAGGCGAGGAAAGAGATGAACGACGAAAGAGCGAGAGGAAGAGAGAGAGAGAAAGATGAGAGCAAACACTCGACTGCACAGAATTTCACGTTCAACAATCACCTGCAGCGTGCGTTTGTATACTCGTACCTGTAAACGCAGCAGCGGAATTCGACCCCCTCCCGCTCCAGTGTCGCATCTTACCTGTATTTATAGTGTTATTGTGCTATTGTTTAAACGTCATATCTGCTCAGAGGTACCGATCGTCTGCGCTGAGAGAAAAAATGAAGTTTGAGTAAAAATGAAATTATGTTATACAGATAAGATCGTCTCAAGCTTCGGTACTTGAATTATTTTATGGACGAGTTCGAGCATTATCTAATAGAATAATTTTCTTTGATCTTGTACCCAACGTAGCAAGTGGAGTGGCTCATTGTCAAATAAAATATTTGCATTTGTTTAGCTGTGTACGCAAAGACGTAACGCAATTATGCGTGAGCAAGTAAATTCACTTTTTGCGCGAAATGCAAAGAGACCCTCTGACATCGTCTTCCGTGTACGCGCGAATGCACAAATTGCATTTAATTTATATTATATTACATGCGCAATAAACACGTTTACTTTTAATGGAAGAAAAAATGTTGTGTACATATGCGGGTACTAAATCAACACAGTAAGACACAAATTTACACGAGAAAATAACTTCGAAGATGGCATCTGACAAAAAATGTTTTAAACTTTAAAAAACTTACACATGCGTTTTGATTTTAGAATTGAATTTCTGCATCGAATTTGCAAAAAAGGTTGAAAGCGAGTCGAAGTTGTTACATTATAGTATTCAATCGGGCGTATGTGTGTATGGAACTGCTACATTGCATGTGCAGCTCCGAGACAGTTTGCTTAAGCGTCAACGGGAGAAACGCTGTGTATGTGTGCATATGCGTACGCGTACTCGAAGCGATTACTCAGCGTATCAACGTCGCTCAAGAGTTTGTTGGATTCGAGCCGATAGCGAATACGTTCGCGCGCGCGCACATACACAGACACATACTTTGCATGTCAATATTGCGAGCTGGCACTTACATGTAGCGACTGATTTAATCTTTGCTCGATACATATAATAAGCGAGTGAAGATAGTCGCACGAAATGCATCGATCATCTTGGCTATAATATAAGCAAAATTGATCAACGAATAAACTGCAGAAGAACAAATGGATCGAGCCTAGCTTATATGTATGGTAGCTGCTGGTGGCTATATAAGAAAGCCGCGCGCGACTCTCGAGAGACTTGACATTCTAGAGCACGTGCGTGAGCGTGCGGTATTATTCGGTCTTCCGGGGTAGAGGCGCGCCGCACCACACCACCGCCGTCGCTGACGCTGCTGACGTAGGTTCGAAAGAAACAGGCAGATAGAGAGTCAGAGTCGACCCAGTGCAATCGACGAGCGATTATATACCGATCAATAGGCGACGCTCCTCTTTCCGCATTACGACGCGGCCGGCGTGTGCACGAAGCTCCAATCTGAAATTCGATCGATGACTGAATGCTAATACTCGACGCACAGAGTTGTCCGCTTCTCTCTGAACGAGCGTATATAGATACGCGTCCAAGCATTGCTCTCGGTACCACGGCGTGTACATACGTTTCATGAAAATGACGACTCTCTTTTTTTTTGCGCATTCTTCGTATTGTGTTGGGTTATATCGACCGTACCTTTTAACACGGCTACGATGACACGACGTATATCGAAAAATCATAACGATGTTATAGCTCGGTCCTTTTGTTGTTGGACGAGATACGAACCGAACTGCCTCGCATCATCTAAAATAAACCATACGCTCTGGGTATATACAGAGCAGACAGGAATGGAAAAAAAACGCTTTATTGTGCCGAGCTGTCGTTTTGAATTATGTTCTAACGCCGAGAGAGAAGCCTTGACATTTTCGCTGTGCACGCTGCGCTGTTCTCTCTTTCTCTCTCTCTCTGCGCGCGCGGGCGCGGTGTACATAAAACGCGCTAAAATAGACTGTACGCGATTGCGAATGGCTTTGTGGCGCGGGAGCGCGAAAGGGAGCTTTTTTTAGAGCACGAAAAATTATTTATGTATCGCGTCGCGTGGCGCTGGAAGGCACTTGGTAATTTTCTCGTGTATGTGTGATGTATATGGATGGTAAACCATGATCGATTACCAGTGGCACGAATTAGCTCGACATTTACATCGAACGCTCGTATCATACGAGTGTGACGCAAAATTCGCTATTCAATTTTTGTACGATCGAAACGAAGAAAAAAATAATAGAAATAATCGAGTTGGAGCGTGCAAGTGGAGTATTCACATTCGATTAAACGACTACTGCTTGTTGGAATGGACTTGATCAACGAGAGAGAGAGAGAGAAAGAGAGACAACGAGCGAGAGAGGGAAAAAAAGCAAAGACATCGGCCACTTTGGAGCAAGAAGCCACTCCTTTTAACGATCGCATCTAGCCACCCAGACTTGCATTACTTCTTTCAAGGCTGCACCAGATGAGATAAAGACTTTACGTATCCTCCTCAACTGTATGTATAGCTGCCAACTTTGTTCGTATGTGTGCGTGTGAGTGTGTGCGTGCACGCTAAAAGACCACCGTAAGATATATCGCGCAAGGTAGCCATTATTATTTTCGATTGACTGGGCGTAATTAGCGATCGCGTGCGTATCGTCATTTTCCCTTGCAGCCTTCATTATTGATGAACACGTGAATATTTCATTCGACGCGAGCAACAGCTTTTTTCTTTTATTTAAAAAAACGGGAAAAAGTAATAACGATTCGTCGATTGTATATAAAAAAGTTGGACGCTTGCAGCAGTCCATTTGCACAGCACGAGCTCGAGCAGAGCAGAGAGAAACAAGTTGAGAGACTATAACGACATTCTGGCCTAGATACCGCAAACGAGGAAGAAGCAAACGCGCAACGTCAAAAGCTCGCAAGGCATTCAAAGGTCGTCTTCGGGGTCTTTTTTCTTTTACTTTTCTCCTCCCACTTGCTCGATATATTCGCAAGTAACTCGGTTCAATTTAACTTGCCTGGCGCAATGCCCGTATAATTAAAAGGTACAACAAAAAATTACAATTTTTTTAACGCATACGCAATTGTTGTGCTGACGGAATGAATTTTATTTTAATTTTTTTTTATAAAATAAATAAAGCAGGTGGCTTTTTTTTGATGAATAGTTCGTACAAATTAAAAACAAAAATCAACTAGAGCCTAGTAGAGATTCAATTTTCAAATTGTTAATAAAACATTAAGATCGATCATTACGGCGAATCAGCCAATAAATGGTAAAAAAAAGTTTCATTGATAAAAAAATATTACTTCGAAAATTAATGTAAATTTTTATTAAGATAGTATATTACTGCCCTAGGCCGCGAAAAACAGAAAAGTCCCAGAGCACGTGTAATTAGTGGCCGAGGCGAAGCCGAGGTCGATTAGCACGTGCACTGAGGCTTTCTTTTTTCCCGGTATATGCCAGTATACTATTTTTCATACACAGTGGCCCGAAAATCGCACTTCCCGCTTTGCGCAAGTCATTCGATTACTGACAAAATCACATCGAAACAGTGCATTATCGTAACAAACTTTTTGAATGTGACATTTGTCACAAATCATTTGGACGAAAAAGTATTCTCAATACTAACATAAAGATGGTACATAATCGGAGCAAACCTTTCGAGTGTGATATGTGTCACAAATCATTTGGCCAGAAAAGTAGTCTCAAACGTCACGTGAATACAGTGCACGATTGTTGCAAATCATTTGAATGTGATGTTTGTCAGAAATTATTTGGACAAAAAAGTACTCTCAATACTCACATAAGATTTGCACATGATCAGAGCAAACCCTTTGAATGTGAGACTTATCACAAATCATTTTCATCCAAAGGTAACCTCAAGAAACACAAAAATGCACTACATGATCGTAGCAGACCCTTCGAGTGTGAGATTTGTCACAAATTATTTGGCCTCAAAGGTAATCTTAAAGTTCACATCAATACAGTACATAATCGGAGCAAACGCTTCGAATGTGAGATTTGTTACAAATCGTTTGGACTTAAATATCACCTTAAATATCACATAAACGCAGTACATAATCGGAGCAAACCTTTCGAGTGTGAGATTTGTTACAAAGCATTTGGAAACAAAGGTAACTTTAACAGACACATGAATTGTACATGCTCGCAGCAAACCTTTTCAATGTGATATTTGTCGCAGTTCATTTGGACGAAGAATTAGCCTCAAATTTCACATGAATGCAGTTCATGATCACAAGAAAAGAGAAGCGTGAGATTTGTTCCGAAACTTTTAAACTCGACGAAGATTTCTATGCTTACATAAGCACATAATGTAATTTTAGAAAATTTTTCTCACGAATATCTTTCATTTATGAAGAACAATAAAATATTTAAACTGCTACTAATTTATTTAATTTGTTTTTTAAGTATTGTTGTCGAACCAATCTTTTAACATTCCAATTATTAGTTAAACTTTTCCCCAAATACCCGTCCCTTATTAATTTTAAATATTTAATAGAATCAGTAATCGATAAAAAAGCTCGAATACTTTTGACGATTCAGTCCACTCTATGCAAAATGTATCGTTTATAGAATGTACAAATATTATTTCTCAATCATCTTTCGACTAAATTCATAATTCTCTCGCGAAATTAAAATAATTATTTTTCAGGTGGCTTTAAAAGTTCAAAAGTTCATAAACTCATCAATCTTATTTTATTAATTTTTATTTACTTATAACCGAATACTTGTTATTTTCGCCAATGGAAAGCATACAAACATTTTTCTAAAATTTCTTATTTGAATATGATTTATTTCCCTGACAATTAAAAATATTTTTTCCAAACATATTAAAAGATAATTTTTCTTCATTTCCAGGTAAGTCACCCAGCACTAAAATCGCTGTATCGACGCTCAGAAGTTCACGTAAGTTCCAATTTTCACGATATCGCCTACACAGAGCGCGCGCCCGACCACGCGTGACACTTACACGTTTTGAAGCTCGCAATATGTCGATCGCTTATGCGTGCGCAGCGCACCTGCCAATTAAAGGGCTATACGCGAATCAAATTCGCGCATTCAGCTCGTTCCCGGAAATCGAGCTTACAAGAGCACGAGGCGCGTACCCGCGACGTTTGCGGGATACGCAATTTGTCAACTGTAGATACGACTTGGAGAGTTCATTAGGTTTATTCGCTCGCGAAACTACTGCTGCTACTACTACTACTACTACTACTACTACTTTAGGAACCCTTAAAGCAGCTGACGTTCCCAGACGTCAAACATCAAATTTCATCAAGTTTGATTGTCGTACGATCCTTAATGAATATCAGTTTAATATGATCTTCTCGTCTTGCTGCATTTCTCCTTGGGCGATATTGCGCATAGCCTAAGAATATATTACATATATATGTGCCCAAAACACACACACACACACAGGTACTGCGTGCGTGTCGCTGCGTATATAATATGCTTTTATGTAGAGGCGAGTGTTGCACTCGCATTATATATACTATGTATATATATAACAAGCGGGGTAACTCACACCACGAAAACTCGGCTACCGCCACTGTGTACAGCTCCACCGCGTGCGCACCATCTCTTGGATTAATTAAAAGCAAAGGACTCGCATGTCGATTCTACACATGAATTGCTGCTCTGTCGCTGCTGCTGTTGCCGCCGTGCTCTGCTCCGCTCCGCGCGCTATAGCCTTTATCGTTGTCTCCGCGTGTACTGCAGTAGTTGTGTACACGCGACGGGTAGGTGCCTGCCTGCATATAGTCGTACGGCAGCAGCAGTAGGTATATATACTAAGCTGTGGCTCATTCATTTATTAATTAAGTCGGCACATATAGCAATGCGAATGCTCGCGCGCGCGCCCGTACCTATAGACAGACCGACCCCGCCGAAACGAGGAGACATGTACATATTTGCTAGACCAGACAAGCGAAATTGCAATATTTCGACCGATGCTCGTCGAAATAGCATCGCCGCGAGTTGTGTATTAATGGCCAATACGTATAATGATGATAATAATAATAATTATCATGATCATAATCATAATAATTGTCGTCCTCGTAAGAGGCGAAGCGTAAAATATCATACTGCACGAGCGCTAGCGTGGTATACCGTACGTATACGGGCCGATAACGAAATATAAGTCGCGTTTTCATCCGAAAATTTATACCGTCTCATTATTCATCTTAACTGCCTACCACACTGGTCTCGCGCGTTATATATATAATATACATTATATACACTGTTTCACGCTCGTGTACTGACCCTCGCGCTTTCTCTCCCTCTCTCTCTCTCTCTCTCTCTCTCTCTACACCGTGAGAGATGTGGCTTGGAAAGCCTCGAGCTTCGCGAGCACACGTATACATATATCGTCGTCGTCGTCGTCGTCGAGCAAGCAAAAGCCCAAAGAGTATAGTATCCCCTTAATACGGTCCACTCGCGTGTACTGCACGATCCGCAAAAGGCATAAAAATTCCTAGTCTCTTTTAGCGCGCGCGCGAGCCACCAAGAGCTTCCATAATTTTTTTTATTATACCTCCTTTTTCTCGCGGCGGATCTGGAGCTATAGTTCGGGGCTCTATATCTTCTTTTTATTTCGCTCGCTGTGTGTATACTTTTTTCTTTTAAGAGCCTTGTATTTAACGAGCAAATGTGAACTCGACGAGGCATATGCATCGCGATAAATACTCGATCGATGACTAATCGCGAAACGAGCCTTTGAAGCGACCATCAATGGATCGAGGCGGCCAGATAACTCTTTTGAAAAGATCGCGTAAATACCTATATAGCTGCGCGTATTGGATATTCGCGCGTACCCTCGATATGCGCGTATTTCGCATGTTTTGGTGCGATCTCTGTAACCCATTTATTTTTGAACGCTCCGCTTGTTGTGCGCGTATAGAAACGGCATCGCACGCAGTCTGTGTTTGAAATTTCGCACAACTATCGTCGACAAACGTAGGCCTTATTCCAAGCCTGGCCCGCAATGTCTCGGTGAAAATGAAAAAAAAAAGGTACGAGAAGATATGACGCGAAAATACGCGGTGTCAAACACACCTGACGAGTATGCATTGACGAGCTTTTCCATCTTCGATACACATATCGATCGTACGTATACATGCACACAGCATCTCTGCGCCAACACATACATAACGTAAAACATTGCTGCATTGACAGCATAGTTGGGGAAGATAAATCGGCTATATGTATGTATATGCACTCGGAAAAGAGAAAAAGCGAAAAAATGAATGTGGAAAAGAGAGGAGGAGGAGGAGGAGGAGGAGGAGAAAAAAAGGAACAAAAGCAAAAAACTGATTGGCCAAAATAGCGCCGAACGTTCCTGCGCATACATCGCATTCGTACATGCTACGCTGCTGTTGCTGCTGTGATCGAACACATATCTCTTCTCCAGCAGCGAGCGAACATACTCGATTTTTCCAATCCGAAGCTATCTATAATCCTCGAAACAATCCGCGAAATTGACTCGTCACTCTTTTCCCGCGCCTCTACACCTTTGACGACGACGACGACGACGGCTACGACTGCCTATACTGTACGACGATGCACACATTCCATTTCTGCGCGTGCATATACACGATATCACGCACTCGCGCGCGCGGGGCAATATTTCACGCGTCGTCAGCGACGATATAGCCCTCTGCGCCGGCCTCGAACCGTATAAGCTTACACACGTTCGCGATGTACAACGTTCGTATATATATTTATTTACTCGCGCGTGAGGAAGAGAGAGAGCAAGAGAGTACGCATATATAGAGTAAGTTGGCCGTAAAAGCGGACTTTTATCTATGAAAGTGGCTGCTGCTGCCGGTCGCGGGCCCAGCGGGCAAAACTTATTGCGTGCACGGGCGCGCGCGTACCTATGCCTTATATACCTATCGTACCTAGCGAGCTGCTCAGGGATACAAAAAATAAAGAGAGTGCATATACTTCCGCGTAGAAGTTTATTTTCTTTGAATATATATATTCGACCTTTTATTACAAAACTAAACTTTGCGCCACACGCACGTTCGCGCGTTTACGTATTAGAGACTCTCCTGCGGACTCCATCTCTCTCTCTCTCTCTCGTGCCTTTTTATCTGATTATTCGCGTTATAGTGTATATAGTAGTGGCCATGGTGCGCGCGGCATGTAGCAGGAAGTTCAGTCGCGCGGCGCTATAATCGAAAAACCGGTATACATTCGGAATGCATATAAAGCCGATAATGCGCTCGGCCAATGTTATTTTTGCTTAACAACAAACGGCAAAGCGTATACAAGAGAGAGAGAGAGAGAGAGACTTTTCTCGGACACGTAATCCTATTTTACATTATGATATTTTAACTGTAAATGCGCGCGCCTGATTTAATGTTATACGCGTGATACTTTTTGAAATGTCGAAGAATCGACGCTACTTTTTGCCCTCTCTCTCTCTCCCACTTTGCTTTTCTCACAAAATGCCAAGTATACGAAATCGAATGTCTCGGAGTAAATAAAGGTAAATGTTGCACGAGCGGGGACACGCACTACTATACACACGTTGGCACACTCGGGGGGCAAAAAGTCTTACTGCGCTATGTGTGCACAAGGATGTAGCCGAGAAAACATGATGCCTGCGAGAACGTGTGTATCGTATATATTTGCACGCGTGCGCGGCGTCGAGTACAGCGCAGAACATCTATATAGCACCGGAATATAACCTTCGAGAAAGGCGCACGAGAGAGAGAGAGAGAGAGAGAGAGAGAGAGAGGACGTATAAGAAATATTTCCCCGGTGGTCCGTAAACTCCCTCGAGGCCCTCTTTTCTTAATCGGATGTTTTCACTTCCTACCTTGATTGAGCGCGCGCAGCTTCATAATTCTCTTGATTCACGCTTTCGACCCGTGCGCGCGTGACGACGATCCTCGTCTTCTGTGTGTGTGTATAGTATTATGCGTCTCGGTCTATGTAATGTGTGTGCGAACACGATTTTTTATCTTTCATTTCTTATTTCTCCCTTGTGGCGCGATCATCCGACAGGGATAAAATACCCACTCAGAGAGTCCGGGATTAGTCACTTCGTTCCTTTCCGCGATGCGCGCGAATGCAATAATATATCATAAAATAAATTTGTCGATGCTCATGCGTATTCTTTATCGAATCAATGGGGTTCGTGGTTTTTTCTCTCTCGCTTATAACTGTAAATAATTAATTGGAAAAAGCATCGCTCGCTCTTATCACCGCGGATTCGATTAGCACCTGCAGGCCAATCGATGCCCGAGAGAATTAAAATAACGATTTTATGTAAAGCACATCCGATCGTTTTTATGTATTCCGACTCGCGCATGACGATTTAATTAAAAATCCAAAGCTGCATCATAATCCTGAACGAGAATATCTCGATTATTTCGTCGCTGAAGAGGTCGGGTAAGTATATATAAAGAGCTGGATCCACGCGGTGCTGCTGCTCAAAGCTCGTTGGCAATCTGAATTCCTCCGTGCTGCCGCGAGCGCGCGTTAAAAGAAAAATGCGCCACGGTCGCCTCTAACGATGGTCTTGAAAAAAGTTTTTAAGCGTTATTTGCGTTTCCGCAGCCCATGCATCTGTCGTTCGCAACCGTTTAGGATATAGTGACTCGCTGCGGTATCTTTGAGAGTGTGCATCGGTGTTACTACTTTATAAATGGGTGTCTGCGAATAAAGTCACGAAATCGCAACGCGCGAGCGAGCTTTCGTTCGGAGGGCCGTAATCCATAATGTAATATCGTCGATTTGAAAAAGAGAGCTTCGCAGGAGCTTCTGAAACAACACTCCAGTTTTCCGCATAAAACAAATATTGCGCGCGCGAGGATATATATTTTCTTGGATATCGATCAATTTATCGTAAAAAGAAACTCAATAAGCCGAGTGCGAGGCATGTATAAAATACCAAAGAATATATTGCAGAAAAACTCGTGCCACGCGAGCGTCTAGATATACCTTTCGCAAAAGCCATCGCAGCTGCTGACAATATACTCTCTTTTTTCTCTCTCTCTCGCTCTCTTAGAGTCCTTCTGCAGTCTTTGGAGTAATTGGCCGAAATTGGATTCAATCGACAGTGAGAAAAAGAGAAAGCCTTAAAGTAAGGAAAATCTGCCTTGATTCCTCGGAGCAGGAAATACCTTCCTTTCACTTCGACGCCCGTTTCATGGCGTGCACCCCTTCTTTATCTCATCTCCTGCGTAGTCCTATATATAAGTCTCTAGCAAGAGAGAGAGAGAGAGAGAGAGACTAACTTCGGTGCACGCCGATGCTCCGCGCGCACACTTTAACTTACCTGCGACTTTTTTTCCGCCGGCACAATCTCGTTATATCTTAACTGACACGAAAATTTAAAAGAAAAAAGAAAATGGCGCAGACACAAATTTGATGTTCCACAGTGATAATCCAGTAATAATTATTGCCTCTGTCTCGACAAAACGAGAGAAATAATTCAGGACAATATCTGCTCTGCACATTAGCGCTGGTTTATACAATAATCGTTTATAAAACCTGAACATCGGGTGTATATATATATCAATGGAAATTGAAAGAGCCCAGAGAAAAAGAGATGTGCTGCCTGTACTCGCGCTAATCCTTCTTAGCACGCGATTTTTTTTATTTTTATTCTATCCATCTCTCGACTGGCGTAGATCCATTTTGCCTGCACAACGCGGAGAGTGGCGCGCGGCAGTGAAAACAGAGACTCTCAGGCAGCTCCACACCTACATCTTCTATACACGTAACTTTTTTATACATGTATATCCAATCTCTCTCTCACTCGCGATACAGGGACTATTGGTTTTTTTCCAGCTGGCTGAAATTTTTAAGCCCCCATTCCTCGACGTATATATATCGACGTATTATCTCGTCGCCGCCACCGACGCTGCACTGGCACTGCACGGTACGCGCGCGCGCGCTTACTTTTTGCGGATGGTCCCTGCGCAAAAATTTTTCCTCTGATATAAGGAATTTTTCACTATACTATCTATATGTAACTCAGTGTATATACATATATTTCATAATGTAGAATGCACACACGCGTACATTTATATACCCGGCTTGCTTGAGTTCGTATCGAGAAATCGAATATCGATTTTATCTTCTGTGTCATAGCGTCTCTGGGAATCACGATAAGGTCCCATGCCACCTCGCGATGATAATCGGCAAAGATGAAACTGCAAATTTAAAAAACGAGCGACGTTTTGATATCGTTCCTCTTTTTCTTTTTGCCTTATAACTTATTGTGGAATTAGAAATTTTTGCGTCGATTAAACCCTCATGAAACCGCATAGAAAAAAAATAGAAAGCTGCATGCGTAGAGACAGAGAGTAAGAGAAATAGTATATAAAATGCGAGAGGAAAACTGCACTATGGAAAATATCTGGCGGCACAAAGCGAAACGTTATTCGATGCATTTATTCGCAAAGTTTTGCCGGCCGCGTAAAAAAGTGTCATTTTTGCAAAATAACTTCATTCGGATGGCGAAGTCGGGCAGAGATCCCTGCAACGAGGTAAGAGAGAGATAGAGAGCCTATATCAGATTCGCACTTTATATATATGTATCTGCAGCCGCGTAACTATGCTAGAAGGTTTCTAGAACCATGCCATTTTACTCGTTATTGAAATGCAGATAAGGAGAAGTTTCTGTTTCTCCGGAGATGAATCCAATATGAAACCAAGAGAAGTATTATATAACTTGGAGCGCTCGCGCGTCGTGCACACTGCGGCGCGTACTTATATATGCATGGATCCTCCTTTCTCCCTTACAGCTCCCTCACGCTCATACATGTTAATTAGCATTTATAGGGAAAGTTTATTGACGAAAGAAAAAAATATAAAGCGCGCGCAAGAAGTAGAAGAAAATTGTAATTTCGTTCGGCCATGGCTTGTGCCGCTGCTTTTTATATTCAAGCTCACGCGCGCTGCCGAAAGCACATATACACGTACGTATAATGGCAATTAAACGTGCCCTGGCTGTGCTGCCGCTGCTTCTGCTGTTGCTGCTGCTGTGCGCAACCGGCCAGAGCCCCTCTTTAATATTTCGCCCAACTATGTATGTAAATAGTTGCACGCGCGCGCGCGTACGCAAGCAAAAGGAATATACCTTATATGTATACGGTGCAACGAGTCCGACGGCGCGCAACTCACTAATATTCTCGTATAAATGAAACTTTCCGCTCGTTGCCGACGCCACCGCCGCCGCCGCCACCGTTCTCCCTCGTGAAAAAAAGGTAGAGAGAGAAAATATCAAAAGGTTTTTCGTTTCGAGCGCACGCACGCCCCGGTAAAATAGAAAATACACATAGAGCGCGACCACAAAAGAAAAGGGAGAAAATGAATGCAAGCGTGTATACGTGTGTACGTGTGTTTGTGTTGTGACTGCACACCGAGTTGGTGCGAAGCAAATGAGATAAAAGAACACATGCCATGAATGCATAACAAATGATAAGTATGAATTTGAGGATATACGCAGACGGAAGGGTGCACTATATTTCCTGTACGTTTTCCATTGTGCCAATTATTATTTAGTCGATGTATAAGTTTACTCGTGCGCTGAAAAATCTCAAAATAGTCCAATCGATAGTCTCGATACATAATATCTTTACACCGCACAGGTTACAGTTGAATATTGTATCGGAGATCGATTTCACAACTCTAGACTGATTCGTTTACGCTGATATTCTTGTAAATCAAACTCTTTGCTTATTACATACAATTATCGACAAAGTATAGGTAGGTATAGGTATATACCTACCTGTTTTAAAGTTCCATTAAATTACAATCAATGACCGGAAATATAACAAATAAATCGAATTATAACAATGATTACTGCCCTATATACGACACGAGTGTTATTTTTCTTTCTTCCTCCCGTACTCGCTCGCTTTCGAAGTTTGCTGCTTGCGCTGAATCACAGCTTGATTTTAGGCTATCGTGCGTATTTCTTCCGACTCTTATACGTCGGTTTCGCGCAGGGGCCGCCGGACTAGAGCGTACTGCGCTAGCTCATTTTACTTGCAAATGTAATCACCAAAGAGTGGAACGGAACCATTGACCGTGATAGCTCCACGTTTATGAATACTTTTACGCTTTCTCACCTTATTTTTTAACCCTTCCGCGCCCTCTGCTCTCTCTCTCTCTCTACCTCTTCCAACGCTCGGAAGTGAGAGAAATAAATAATGTTACCCTACGTACACGCCTCTTGATTTTTCACGTTGCCTCTCCCTCTTTTACTTTCAACTTTTGCTATTTACATGAATCGCGTGTACGCACACTCGGCCCACCCAATCGTAATGTAACTGCAAACAGAATAAAATTTGCAATGAGCGAAATATAAATTGTAAGTGGAACGACGAAACTTTATTACAACCAATCGATGCTCGCGCGAATTTTGCTGTATGTACACGTTCGTGTACACGTGTATGTATGTGTGTGCTTGCTTCGGCGACAGCGACGACGACGACAACGATGACGACTGCGACGCGACCATTGCACAACTCAGTAAACAAGCCACTCGCGATACGCTGCAAAAGTCCGCATGCAGGTGAAAATTGAATAAAGCGCTCGGCTGCAAAAAAAACAACGCTCGCTCGCGCACGTTACACCAACAGAAATTAATTTTCTTCTCGTAAAGTAGCGATTTGTGAATTTACCTCGCTGCTGTTGCTCTCTCTCTCTCTCTCTCTTTCCCGCGATAGAATACAGCACACGCACAGTATGGCCAAAGAGAAATGTAAATTGCCATTTGTAAGCTAGCAGCTCATTTATATTTATATATTGTTTTTGTGGCAAAGCGATGCAGCGTGCGTTTCGACAATCGCTCAAAAACTCTGAATATTGTATGGATACATGATCGGCCATCCGCGAATGACTAATAATTCATCTGTTTGTAAAACACGCCATTTGACACACATATTTGATGTACATTCCCACGTGAAAAAAAAATCATACATATCTTTTTTACGCACAACTGAACATATTGAATTTGGAAGCTTTTTTGTGTTTTAGGATATAATCTTGCATCTATTCGACATTTGGACTTGTTTATTTACAAAATTATCTAAATTAATAAATTAAAAATGATTATATTCCAAGACAAAATTAAACAACAGTATTCACGTTTTATATAGACAATTTTTCCTATTTTTGGTAGTTTTTTAACATTTTTTTATACTTAAACGAGGCGCCTCATTCATGCGCTTCAACGATATGCTTCACAATTTTTATTAGAATTATTGCATTTCATTTCACAGCTAAATTTTCAATTACTCACTTTAACAAATCATTGAAAATAATAGCAAATAATTCAATTATCCCTCCATAAACATTATAACTTTTACATGATAAATTTTAAATTTCGTCTTTTACTATATTCAACAAATTCATAAATTTTTCATCTTGAAATAATCTGGGAAGAAAAAAATTTTACGCTTATCAATTATGGTTAAATAAGTATTAATCGACGAGAAAAATGTCCAAAAATTAAACTATAGAGGTATCCTATTATAGAATTTAGTATTTTTACTATAGTTAATCTTGTAATAGAGTTTTTGTAGATTATTTTTTTCAACGAACATGCCCTGGTAGAAATACTCAATATGAATAATTGCCATATAGTAAAAAGTAACAATTAGAAATGATTTAAAATACGTAATCATCAATTACCTTGTTTTTGACAATTTTTAATAATCTAAAAATTACAGTTTAATCATTTCTAAATATTTAAACCAATTTTCAACCACTGTAACTATGATAATACTACTTTGAGCCTGTAGATGGCGAGTACCTTTATTTAGTTAAATCTGTTAGTGGCAAAAATAAAACAATTGCATATAAGTCAAAGCACAGTTTTGATCTGCTAAATGTTGTATCTTTTTGTAGATAAATAGTAAAAAAACCATGCAGAAATATATAATTATAAAATTTAAAAAAAATGCTGCAGCAAAAACTTGCTTTATAAAGTATAAGACATTTCTACCAGGATAGAAATTTTTAATGTATGTTTTCTCTCCACCTATGAAAATTGTATCTTCCTGAGTTTATATTTAATATTTGCTATGTGTATAATTTTTGGGTTGACGTAATATTTCGAATGCATAAAAAGAGCATCATTCTTGTCGCGCAATTATAATGTGTAATAACGTAATGCACGTGTGTGTTATGCTGCACTTGCTCTGCGAATTTCGTATGAATCACTCAACAGATATAACATGTAAAATAAAAATATTTTGACTCGGTCGCACATTTGTTTGACGCTTGTATGTATTATGTATAAAAAGCAATAGCGTGCAAAGCCAAGCCAACGGCTCCGATATCGCTTTCTCTCTCTTTCTCTTTCTTTCACTCTGTATATCGTGCAGGCGTATATTTTTAAAGTATATTACTACTAATTCTAAATTTGCTCGCTTGGAAAAATATTACGCTGGAGAGTACAAGGATGACGATGATGAATCGATTGTTTATTATAGAGATATTTAAGAAAAAATAAAAGAAGTAATGGTGTAATTCGCGTTTCCGGAGCAGCGCGTGTGTTTTGATTACCAAAATACCTATCGGCTGAATCATAGCTTCGCATTTGGTGCATCCATTAGACCGAGGCTCTGCTGCATAACCGACACATAGCCGGAAGAGAATATGAAAAGAAAAAAAGGACCGAGCTGCTCCGGAGGAAATATTCACAAAAATTCGATAAAAATTCCTCGCTCATAGGTGCGTCGGGAAAATCAAAACGGCCTCGACGATATAGCCGACGGATAAAAAAAATCCGATTCGAGAATTATTGGCATTGTATCCTATTGCGCATATGAAGCGAGAATATATAAATATATATAATACGCGCGTGCAGAGGTGTAGCTATATATATGGGTAAGGCTCAGAATTTTTTAAATAAACCTGCGCTCGTATGTCACCGATCTTGACGCGCTTTTGGTATGTTATAGTACATGGTAAAAAAGACCCAAAACCAAAATTTTAGACCCCCTCCCCCCTCCTACCCCCCACTTCCGGTATAAACGTCCATTTTCTATCTATATTTTTTCTGAAGGCCTGAAGCAATTAAAAAATCTGAAAAAATTCACAAAAATACTTTTCAACAATCCAAACAACCTTGAATTTTTTCAGATTTTTTGAGTGCTTCAGGCCTTCAGAAAAAATTATTGAAAATTTTGAAAATTCATATACGGCGCTACGATGCAATACAAAGCCCGATCTTTTTTTCCACTTATTTTTGACATCAAAATACATAACCTCAAATTTTTTCAGATTTTTTCATACAGAGCGCTGGCGGTTTTGAGCCGAAAAACGCCCTTTTTTTACGAAAATAATTTTTTTAGGGCGATATGAAGCTTTAAAAAATCTGGAAAAATTTTTTTCTTGTTTTTCAGGTCAAAATACATAACCTTGAATTTTTTCAAATTTTTTAATTGAAGGCGATAGCATCTATGGCTAAAAAACGCTATTTTTATGAAAAACGGTTCCTGGAACCCAGAGGTTCCGGTAAAAAAATTTGAAAAAATTTTTTTCGAATTCCTTGTCAAATTTTAATAAATTTTGACCGTCGCAAAATTTCGATTGGAGCTTCCTAGCTCATTCTAGAGCATAACAAAGATTCGAGCGAAATTCTGAAGACGTTCATCACAATTACATTATTTTTCAAATTTCTTCAGAATTTCGCTCGAATCTTTGTTATGCTCTAGAATGAGCTAGGAAGCTCCAATCGAAGTTTTGCGACGGTCAAAATTTATTAAAATTTGACAAGGAATTCGAAAAAAAATTTTTCAAATTTTTTAACCGGAACCTCTGGGTTCCAGGAACCGTTTTTCATAAAAATAGCGTTTTTTAGCCATAGATGCTATCGCCTTCAATTAAAAAATTTGAAAAAATTCAAGGTTATGTATTTTGACCTGAAAAACAAGAAAAAAATTTTTCCAGATTTTTTAAAGCTTCATATCGCCCTAAAAAAATTATTTTCGTAAAAAAAGGGCGTTTTTCGGCTAAAAACCGACAGCGTTCTGTCTGAAAAAATCTGAAAAAATTTGAGGTTATGTATTTTGATGTCAAAAATAAGTGGAAAAAAAGATCGGGCTTTGTATTGCATCGTAGCGCCGTGTATGAATTTTCAAAATTTTCAATGATTTTTTCTGAAGGCCTGAAGCACTCAAAAAATCTGAAAAAATTCAAGGTTGTTTGGATTGTTGAAAAGTATTTTTATGAATTTTTTCAGATTTTTTAATTACTTGATGTCCTCAGAAAAAATAGAGATCGAAAATGGACGTTTATACCGGAAGTGGGGGGTAGGAGGGGGGAGGGGGTCTAAAATTTTGGTTTTGGGTCTTTTTTACCATGTACTATAACATACCAAAAGCGCGTCAAGATCGGTGACATACGAGCGCAGGTTTATTTAAAAAATTCTGAGCCTTACCCATATATTTTGCTATACGTGCATCAATTCGTGCGGGCGCGCTGAACAAGTCCAAGTCATTCAGTCCCCACCTCTCTTCGCAAGACTTCTCTTTCTCTCTCTCTCTTTCGTTCTCTCTTTCATATATGTGCAACAGCAGCAACAGCAGATATATACATATATATAAGTGCCGCGCGCGATGTATATATGTATATATAAAACTCGTCGGACTCGCGTGCTTCGGGCCAGTCTGGCTCGTTCGCGCCTACCGTCTGCACATAATATATATCTCGCGCGCGGCGTATAAAAACATATACTCTGGCGAATCGTGTATCGAGCCTCTCTTTCTCTCTCTTGCTCTGCCTTTGGAGTAGTGTGTGCTGTTGCAGCAGGTGCAGTGTTGCAATAGCCATTGTCGTACGCACACGCGCGCGCGCGACAATCGATTAATAAATACATAAATTATTGTACGTTCGAAAAATTCAAAGCGGCCCCAGCGCATCGCGTATATAAGGACTCGCGCGTTCGAGAAAGAAATTGCTCGACGCTGCAGAAAATAAAATAAAAAATCAAGTAAAAAGTGAAAAGAGAAAAAGAAATATATATTCCCGAGGTGTCAAAAAGGAGAGAGAGCAAAAAAAAAATTATCGCGCGAGTGTCGCTAAATTTCAGTTGGAAAGTGAGTGTGTTGTAGGTGTTTATGTGCATGTGTGTTCAGTGCGTATGTGCTTTGTGCGAGAGCCGTCGTCGACTCTTGCCTCGTACGTTATAAGTGTCTTTGTGTCTCGGGTATATATTGCACGTATATAGCGCGCGCAAACGCACACACGCACATTATTATTATACACGGATCGCAGCCGAAGTAACAGCAGCAGCAGCAGCAGCAGCAGCAGAGGCGAAAAGAGTTTCGTGCATGTACGTACCAACGCACACATACATAGGTGAATTTAATACGCGAATGTGTGCACGCGAGTTTGTGTTTGTGCAAGAATGAAAAAAAAAGAAAACCAAAGCGGTTTTTACTCAGCTTACACAGCAGCCGGCGCACACGTGACCGTATAATACATACGTACATATAAGCTGCAAGAGAGCTGTGGGGCTCTCCTCGCCAGGCCGACTTGTTATAAACGTTTTGCAAAGAGAGAATCCGCGAGGCGAAGTTGCTGCCGCTGCTCACGCTACCGCTACGGCTGTTGCAGCCGTTGTTGTTGTTGTTGTTGTTGTTGTTGTTTGAGCTGTGTTGTCGTCGTTGCACTTTGGATTATATAAACTACTGTGCGACGAGCGAAAAATTCGGAGCTGATTTCGCCGCCAACCGACGAGTATCTTCTGCTGCTACTGCCGTTGATGCTCGCAGCTCTTTATTTTATTTTTGTCAACGAGGCATTAATTAATTCTCAGCTAATTTTCCGGAGGTACGTATACGAAGCCGTTGACTTTTTCGTGCGGCTTTTCATTTACCCGACGCGCAGCTATGTTAAACCGTACATTATTATTTGTTTCTCAAAAGAGAGAGAGAAAAAAAAGATTACTGAAAAACGTTGTTATATGTGCTGTGCCTCGACGCGTCGACTTGATAATCAAATTGTTCCGTATACACGGCCTATGTTTGTCCAACGCGCGTCAAGGCAAAATTTCGTTTTCAAATCCTTGGCGTAGATGTGCAAACACACAAACTAACGTACATATAATTCATCCGATTCTCGCGCGATGACATACCTATATACAACTTCAGGCCTTGAATTACCGATGCAACAAAAAAAACTCGTTAAACTGCGCTCTGCGCTGGTTGCTTTTTTATTTTCGTCAAATGTGCAGCCATCGATAGTGCATTTGTAACGCTCGGCTCGCAATCGACGATCACGAAACAACGTCGCATCGGAAGATTTTCTGAAAAAGTCCTCGGTGCAATTTAATTCGTCCGCAGTGCGTGCAATTGTTTTATCGATATACACACGCACTTTATTGAAAGGTTGCACGCATGTTTACATTGTCGAGGAGGGTTACATTGCCTCGACACGCAGGGCTTGAATTTTCGACCCAACAAAAATCCAATAAAAAACACACTCGGCATTTGATCGACTCATCTTTATCCAAATATACGCGTGGAAGCGATTTTAAAACGTTTTGTTTACGAAAATACAGAGCACGGCTCTCAGAGAAGTCAGGTATCGGCATCTATATAAATAAAGCCGTCTCCGAATGGCTCTCTCTCTCTCGCCTGCTAGAATACGATTTAAATGTCCGTTTCGTTGGCAGAGCGCATACATATGGGGGGCTTTGAAAAAACGAGCATACATATATCGAATGAGAGAGCAGAGAAGAGAGAGAGAGACGTCTTGCTATGCGCCGCTTTATAACGACTAAATAACCCATGCGTCGTGACCCAATAAATGTCGAATGCCACACCGGTGCAGTGCTCGCGTATATAACTCATCAATTTCTGCATGTACACACACTCACGCATACGATTGGCTGGCCGCAATAACTCCTCGTGCGCATACACAAACGCTTATGTGTAGTAGTAGTAGTAGTAGTATGGTATATCCCAGCGGGTGCAGCTACGGCAGCTGCTAATTTTTCCGTCTCTTTTTGTTCATCGCGTGGCGCCTTTCATACGCTTCAACGCTTACCTTTATACACACACACATACGCACTCTGCAAAGGTCTAACGCACTCACCGAGGCTGATCGTGTATATTATACGTTCGAGCTCACACGCTCCGAGCAGAGAGCTATAGCTCACAGCGGCAACGGAGCCAGGCAGACACGTACGTTTCACCGCGCCCCGACGCGGTTCTGGCCATTTACTTTCGAGCTCGGAGCTCTTTTGTGTGTGCCCCGTGTGCCCGATGTAGGTGTATGTATAGAAAAACGTCTCGGGCGAAACATTTGAAATGCAAATGTTCACGAAACTCGCGTTGCCACCGTCCCCGCCGCCGCTGACAGTACAGCAGCAGCACCACCACCACCATCACCGCTACCGACGCGACTGAAGATTAACGGAAAAAGTGTATAATACATAAACTTGTTGCGAGGATAACTCTGGGATGGTGAAATTCTCGCCCTCGCGCGCGCCCGCTCAACAAAGTTATGACAGCTTCTAAAACGTTATTACGTGAGTGCGTGCGTGAGTGCTACTATTGCTGGTTCAAGGATGTTGAAAAGTCCATCGACGAGCACGTAAGCCTGGAGAATTTTCACGAAATCTCCAAGCCCGCGTAGTGCTCGTATTGCGTACGTAAATAAAATAAAATAAACAGGCGAGACGCGGAGAAAGAGATCAGCTATATACGTGCGTGTGAAATCGTGCGAAGCGGATCGCGCTGCAGCGTGCAGTCTCGCGACCGGCCGAGACATTATTTGAAACTACTTAACGCTCTCTTAAACTATACGTCTCGCCCGAAGCAAGACACACCGTCGTGGCGGCGAATATCGCGCGTAAGAAGGAATAAATTAACATCCCGTCTCTCGGATGGCAGTAGGCAGTGTGTGGCAGATTTCTTGCACTCGCGCATATGTGCCTCATGCACATTTTATCGATGATAATTCATCGCGATAAGAGCCTTATCTTTGTCGCCTTGACGCTCGACGCATACCTCGCTGTCTGTATACACTCTGCTCTTTTTCGTTTCGTTTCGTTTGGTCGTTGTAAGTATCGACTTTTATTTCTTTTTTTCTTCTTATTTTCGCCAAGACGTTTAAATGCTTTAATTGACTCGGCGCTCGTTGCGGTTTATTTACGACGTGCGGCGTTTCGGAGTCGTAAAAACTCGGTACGGCTCTCCGACTGCGTGTGCAGCAAGTATATGTAAGGAAAAAAAATTCAATGGTTTCACTTATGCGTGCATGTTGTATCGGAGAGACATCTAACGCGCGCACGAGCTGGTGCAGCTCGATCCCTTTTTTCTTTTTTTCACTTTCTTCGTCTCTCTCACACTCGCTCTTTCGCTGTTCTTCTCGATATATCTCGGGAAAATGTATAAAGTGTGTAAATTCACGGTTTGACATGTTCGCGAATCATAAAACCACCAATTATAAATGTACACGCGCTGAAAAAACACGTTGTAAAAAAAATTATACACGCCATTTTCCGTGACTTTGTCCCTGAGCTTTTTCTTTCTTCATCTCGCCGGCGTTTTAACGAGATAACAAAGATGAGGCGCCTTTTTTTTTTAGCTTTTAACAAAATTTATATATCTCGTCGGGTCCGCGCGCGTGCGTTACACGCTGACGCGCGCGAAATAACAGCTGAAACTGATTTTAACAAACAGGCCAAAGTAATTATACGTATTATACACACATACACACAAACAGACACACACACACAGACAAAAGCGCACAGAGGGAGAAAGAGAGAGAGAGAGACTATGGCTGGCTGCGCTCGCGGAGGATGGGAACTTTTAAAAGCGAAGCGCGCGCGAGGTAATAAAATAAACGTCACTCTCCATTACGCTTTCTCGCGTGTTTTAATTCGCTCATGTCGTACACGCGCGTGTCGCTCTGCTGTCTCTCTCTCTTTCTCTCTCTTTATTCAGAGACTGCTTGCCAGTGCAGCAGCAGCAGCAGCAGCCGCAGCGTCAGCAACAGTGCAGCCTGCTCGGTGATCAGAAGTTGTTGAAATTTCGTTTTATGGGCCCGCGGCTGTCGACGACGGCAACGTGACGGCAACGACGCGGCGAGACGCCAAAGACCCGCGAGCGAACGAAAATAAAAACATTTTTATTCCATTACAGGATGCCGTGCAGCTGCTGTCGTGGTTGCTGCTGCAGTGCAGCCGTCCAGTCAAGTCGGGCCGATCGATTAATTTTTTTCAAGCCAATGTGTATACACGGTGTGTTTGTTTGCGTTAATTGATTCAATGCTTTTACGTATTTATTTCTTCGTGTCAGGCTACGCCAGAGGGTTTTGAGAAAAAATTCCAAACGTAATCATCAAATTCGGACGTCCTTAATCACTGCAGATCCATTTGGACGCGGTATATGTCGCTGTCAGTCTTAATCGGAGACAATTAAACCAGACGCATTTATACATCTACGGACGCGCGCGCACACACACACACACACACACACACACGCACTGTATGTCATACAGCCATGGCAGTATATTATCGAGAAAATTAACCTTGTTTGACCTAGCCACGGAGACTCGAGGCATTAACTATTTAGCCGCCGCCAAAGTGCTTAATTATTCCAGCATGTAAGTGCAACATACATACTCGGCTGTGCTGGCGCGCTGCACACACGCCGAAACCTTCGAGTTAACGTCACCGTGACTGCACAGAGCAGAGAGTAGAGCAGAGCAGAGAAAAAAAATAATAATAAAACCGCACCGATATATTTGTACAGACATTTTACGATTCATACATGTGCGGACGTGTTGAAGTGTCTCGGCGCGTGTAAAGCTCGTAACATGGTACACGTATATAATATTCTTGGACGCGAAGCAGCTTCTGCACGCGTCAGAGTCAGTTTCAGCAAAAGTAACAAAGAGAGGGAGAAGAGAGCGAGAGACCAATGACGCAACCTATCGCGTATGCGTGGGTGTGCAGCATGTGCTGCTTCTCTTTTGGGTGAAAAATACACGTGAATGCAGTGCAGACGAGGGCTTTGTTTGCACTGGCTAGCGAGTAGCAGCAGCAGCAGCACAACGTGCATGCGAAAACGCGACGCGAGCTCGTATATAAGTACGTCTCGGATGTAGCAACCGAAAATATATACATGTTGACCTGTTGACAAGTGTCTCCGCGCAGCTCTTTTGTATTATACACATATACGAAAGTTAAAATAACTGTATAAATGCATAAACGTGTCGCGAAAAATTGCGCCGCACTTGTGTATACATCGACCGAACGAGCGCGTCTACTCGCGGCTATATTATATGTGCAATATTTATTGTTTAAATATATGCCGCACATAGTATGTTGTTAAGCGCGCGGCCGACCGAGCGATCGATACATATCGTCGCGCTCCGTAGTAATTATTCAGCTTCGCGGTATAAATTAATGCGCGAGGTGTGCGGCGCGCGATATCCATTTTTAGATTCCACGCGCAGAGGTGCAGTAGCGGTACGGTTACTTTGTCGAGTCTCGTTATACTGCGGCTGCTGCGTGGCTCTTTTATTATGCACTGATTGACTAATTAACAGATTGATAAGCTTATATGTATACCATAATTAAAACTGGTCTGCGATGCGCGCGGGAAAAACCTTGGCCATCTCAGCCGCCGATACAAGGATGATAACATTTCCGATCGATTATATGTATATGTTATTTTCTTCTCGAAAAAGTTCGCGCTTGCGATTGTAAAACGTTGAATTATATTTTTATTGGCGTAAAATGTATATGAAAAAAAGGCGAATTATGTGTATAAACGAGAATCAATTTTAATGTGCCGCTCTTCTGTACATCGTGTATGCCATAATAGCCAAGTGTTTTGCTGCTGCTTCTTCTTCGTCTTCTTTCGTCTGATGCTTCTCTTCCTTCTTTTCTTCGACTAAACGTCTGATTCATATGCATGAGATCTTTACTACTCCTCGTCTTAATTATTGTGCGGATGAACAAATGTACGATACATAAAAGAACTTTTTGATCTCCCGCCATCGTTATGAAGTCTTTTGCCGTAGCGAAATATATCTAATGGCTGCTATGAAAATTACTGTAATGGCGATGATGCCTTTGCTCAAGTTAAATTAGATTTCGATATTTCGTTTCATTTCCGCTTTTAATTTTACGATATATAACCTGGCATGGCCTCTGGAAGGCGCTAACGTGGCTTTTTGTGTTCGCAACTACGGCACGTTGACCAAAAAATGTATTTCCTTTGACAATTATTTTAGTTCTTTCTTTTCTCCCTTGTTATTAATTGCATAAAGCTATGTAGACAATCAATTCTTTATAGAGCGTAGAATTACAAAAAAATATAACAAAAACGGTTAATTCGCATGACAGCTTCACTCAAAAGCTGGTGTTGGAGTGAAGGCTAAACCGGAAATGTTTTTAATCCGAAGCTTTTAAAGTATAAACCCCCTTTGTCCGAGATTAAGTACGAGAAAATAACGAGGATTTTCTCTCTCTTATCTTCAGCTTTTGGTGTGATATAATTAATTTATCTTTCTTCTTTTCGATGTTTTGTTTGTCTGGCTAAATGAAACTCACCAAATAGACTGCCTAAAACCAATACGTATCAGTTCCGATACTCCAAAGAATTCACGAAAATTGTTGCTTCGATTCTCATGGTCTGCGCGCGTGCGCTTATACAAATGCTGCACGCACCCGGGCCTACGCGTATAGGAACAATTTATCCGAGGCAAACAACGTATAAGTACACATTACGCGCGTTCGGTTCGTACCCAGCGATTTGGCAACGTCTGTAAGTGAGAGAAGAGGAGGAAGAGAGAGAGAGCAAGAGATTGGCGGCCCATCTATCATGACTCAACTGGCCAAGCCAATAAAACGACGCTCCAATTCATTAGTATTCTGCGCTCTAACGCTCGTGTGTATGCGCTGCTTCACTATAGTCTCTTTCTCCGAGCTCTTCGAAGGCATGCGTGCATTTAGTTGTTTCAGCCGCGTTGAATTTAGAACCGTGCACAGACGGACAGACACACATACACACAGCCGCGCGGCGGCCTACTGACGCTGCCGATGCTGCTGCAAACAAACGAAAATTTAAACGCTCGAAAGACCTGCGGTTGCCGCATACTGCCTCTCGCAGCGTAGCTAGCTAATATATGAAGATAAGTCACAAATCATAATATTTACGAGTTGCTCGGACGGCCGAGAGGCATTTATCACGCCGCTCGCGATCGAACGAATTTATTCCGACCGAGGCGCACTGTATTATACCAGAGGCGTATTATATCTACGAGCGCGACAAGTCGAGAAATTAGGAAAGATAACGAGCTACGATATTTCGTTCAATTAAGACGAGACAGAGAGAGAGAGAGAGAGAGAGAGAGAGAGAGCGAGAGCGAATCTTCGCAAAGAAAATCGACTCAAGCTCTCGAGTTGCGCCTCGGAGAAATTTTCGGGAAGTTTGCCAAAACGAGAGGGAGTGAGAGAAAGTGTCACGCGCGCGCGTGTAAATATAATTGTTATAGTGTTCCGCAACAAGCTCCGATGCGCGCTCCCCACGCCGACGCCGACGACGACGACGACGACGACGACGCTCGTGCGAGCGAGCGAGCTATAATACGAGCCCGCGCGCGCTGACAAATAGCAAATTTACTTATGCATATGAGCAATCCATTATACATGCAGTAACGAAGCTATGCACTTTCCAATTGAGAACAATCACGATTAATTATATGCGGCTGCAAATGTGTTGTCGTGCGCCGCTCGGCCCAAGCTAGCTCTCTGGCTATACACACATGAACGTATTGGCAATTATATAACGAGGGCAAAGTCATTTTTTCTCTCGAGCTTTTTTTTCTCATTCCTCGTGTATATACTTTGTACGTAAACGTCGCGCGGTGCATGCAAAATTTTGCCTGGCCTGTGCTGCTACTATATACCAGTTTATACCAGCAGTACTCATGGGCTCTTTACACGATCGGAGCTGTCCACGCGCAGCAGCAGCTGGCGTATATAATACCGTACACGTTTCTCTGGTCACGAGGAGAGAAATAAATAGCTCGTCGAATCGAATATCTCGACGCTAATTAAAATACCTCCGAACGCCGCGTACAATGGCTCTTTCTCTCTCTCCGTCTCTCTTTTACATAAAGGTCCACCCACTAAGAGGGCACATACACACACACACACACTCATATATAGCTCGCTCCGCGTGCACTGCACTGCAGCTCGCGCAGAACACAGCATGATTTATCGAGGTATAATGTTTTGTTTAGTCGGCGCGCGGGCTGTTCTCCGCGCGCGCACGATGATATCTGCCCGCGCAACTACTCGCGGCTTCGAGATCGAGATATATTACGTGCACTCCACAGATGTCTGTGCATGTGTTAGTGTGCGAGTGTATCTTCGCGTAAAGGGCCTCACCACACAAACGCACACACACACGTACCATACGTACTTGCGCGCGCAGTAGTTATTTATACACGTGCCTATGTAAAATTGTATCGTGCTACAATGTGCAACGCGAGGGAGTTTATTATTATTGGTCGTTTATGGTTAGTATATTGCGTGCGTGCGTGCGGGCATGCGCCTGCGCTCAATGGAGCGGAAAGGGATTTTTTTTATTCAACATTCGATCTGCGCGCATACCTAAGATAAGGACTCGCTGCTGCTGCCGCTGGATAACGAGAGATATGGTTACTTTAAGCTTTCTTTTTCTTCCTCTCTTGTTCGCTCTCTCTCTCTCTCTCGCTTATCGTTCCGAGCTTTGAAAAATTCTGCCTTTGCGAGCTCCGGGGAGCGACGACCATGATGATCTCTTCCCGGTGGTGGAAGGAAAGAAGAAGGAGGAGGAGTAGTAGATGGAGAGACGTTTTGTCTCGTAGGCACTTTTTCAAGATGAAACCAAGGCGATTTCGGCGAAACGACCCAAGCAATTCTTTTTATATGTCCGTGCAGCTTGATAACACGTATCGCCGACTGATTAATCTATTTTTGTCTCTCGTTTTGATTTTGTTGATTTAATTTTGTACCCACGCCTCGGTGCTCTTTGTTTTGCTTCTTTCTTTAAATGTCTCAAGAAACGATATGCTAGCGTCGCCGGGGCGCATCATCGATCGACCTCTTTTGCTACTTTTAACTTGAACACCTGCCACGATGGCCCGTGTGTTAGCTGGTAGCGCTCGCCATTTTATCGAAAAAGAAACTACACGCATCGTCGAATTT
Organism: Trichogramma pretiosum; assembly: GCF_000599845.2. NCBI lineage: Eukaryota > Metazoa > Arthropoda > Insecta > Hymenoptera > Trichogrammatidae > Trichogramma > Trichogramma pretiosum. Next base: position 4,649,302 of record NW_019641698.1, read on the forward strand.
TATCGAAAGAGAACACTTAACTTTCTTTTACTTTTCCTCGGCGAACAACGGATAACTCGCTTTATTTTTGCACATCGACCATTCGCACCTTAACTTTTCCTTTACTCGAACCCCGAACATCGACTGCGCTCCTCGCCTCGTGGCTTCTCATCGGACTCTTCTTCTTTTCTATTACATCTATATACGCTTACGTATATAAACCTTTCGTTTTTCGAGCTTCTACATCGTTTCACAATGAAATACTCTCTATCCTTTACGATCACATTTTTCCAAGCATTTCCACCCATTAAATTCATCCCAACTAACGCTACTAACTTTGCTCATTATCGAATTTCAAGGGATGCGAGGATGGAAGTAACATATGGACGCCTTAATTTCATTTTGAAAATTTGTATTTTAACATTTTCATGAAAACTTTCATAATTAGCGACGATAAGAAATTATGCCATTGTGATAAATCAATAAAAGCTCTTTCAGTAATGCCTCTGAAACTCGCGTAATTAAACGTGTTTGAATCATATCCGTCTCATTCTCTCTTTCCAATAAACTGCGAACCATTCCCCCGCGGATATTTCCATTCATGCTGTCATTTTACGCGAATATGACCTTTCAGCGCTATTGATATAAAGCTCGATTGAAAACTACGACGCGCTGATGAAGGTTTTAATATATAAAAAAATACGACGTAATTGCAATAAAAAATGTCGTGCATTCGACGAGTACGCCATGAGTTTCAAAGTCACCTTGCAACAGCACTCGACACATCTGTAATTGTATATTTTACGGACTTTAAAGTCAATGAATTTTGAATAAATGGGCTTCTATCTAGAGGAGAAGCTTGCGATGCTTTTAGAGGCTAAAAAAGCAAAAGAAAACTTTATCGTGCGTAAACACTCGCGCGTTTTCCCATACCCTTCGGCTCGTGTACTTCGCTGCGCTTGGCTGAGTAAATCTTGGAATTATTTTACGTGGCGCAGCAGCAGTGTTGAGCAAAATCATCGAGCGTTATGAAAATTAGTGTACATGGCGAAAATATTGTTTTATATTTTGCATGCGCTGAAAACACGTAACAACAACAGCACCGCAAACACGAAGACGTTTAAGGAACAAATGAACAATATCGTTAACAAACTCATCTGCATACATTGTCTGCTGCTGAGTGTGCACTGCTGTGTGCGTCGGCAATCGCGTGTATTCGCGGCTAACACGTGCTCCGCGCGTATAATATATACACACACACGCAATGAATATTAAAGCAATGTTTACGCTCGCGAGCCGTGCAGCAGTCGTTGAACGTTTGACACGTCTCTAATGTATAAAAATTAAAAAAGAACAATGGGAAAATTTACGATTACTTATACTCATACTTTTGTTGTGTCTGTTTGCAGATCGAAAATCAGCGAGGAGGAGCAGTGGCGACGAGCGTCGTCGAACGAAACGATCAATAAAAACACTCGGCACTATATATCACGCAGCCTGGAAGGCGCAGCAGCAGCGCGGCAGCAAGTGTCGAAAAAGCAATAGCTGCTCGTAAAGCACACGCGCGAGCGCTCGCGAATCCTCGCGCCAAAGTGTCACGTGCAGCAGCAGTAGCAGCTTCTTCGCGGCTCTCTATCGTATTTCTTCCTCGATTTCTCCTATCTCTCTCTCTCTCTCTCTCGCTAATACGCATAGGCCATCTTGCGCGCGTCATCTCTCGATGTTTGTACATATTGTATGCCAGTCGATGGATCACGGGTACATCTGAGTGTGTCTGTGTCTTCGATTCCCCCATGTATACAAGCTCTAACGCGCTGACCATGTATACGTGTAAATGTGTATTATACTAAATGTATTAAGTGCTCCGGTCTATTATACGTGTGTATTTATCTTCGATATACATCGCATTGGGTGTATACGGCTACGGCGACGACGACGAGGCGAAGGAATATCATATATTTATACGACAGTGCGAAATTATGTGAGTGTGTGTGACTACGAAGACGACGACGACGACGACGACGGGGAATAATACACATCATCGTCTCAGTCGCAGTCATCGCGCGCGTCGACGAAGCTTCGGTAGTCAAGACGGCAGAGAACTCGACGCATTAAGAACTTACGTAATCCATTCATTCCCTTACTCGTTTGTTATTACTTACACGCTCGTTTAATATAAATCAGAAATACGCGACCGATTGCGTGCATAAAGACCGTTGTTGCTTTGTAGTGCTTCTTGTGGTGCTCCTGTGCTCATATGCGTTTGAAGTTCAACGTACACGAAAAATATCTCGGAGCGGGCTTGTGCGCGTAATCTGCAAGTACGCAGCGCTGAACAAGGAGAAAGAAGAGAGAAACAAAAGTTAGGGGAAAAAATGAAAATCAGCGTTTCGACGATGCTGGACTGCAAACGATCGAATTGCGGTCGTCGTATGCCGCTGCTGGTGCCGCTGCTGCTTTTGCTCTGCGTTATCGGTAAGTGTCGATGTTGTCATTTTTAAAAATACTTCTACGTTTAAACTCGCAGTCTGTGATCCCATTAATGAAAATCAGCGAGGCTACATTATTATTGTGCTGCATCGATTATTCCGCCCATTGTTGGAATTGCTCGAGAATCGGGTGTACACACATCGTCATCGCGTAAATAAAGTACGGTGAGGATAAAGACCTCTCGAGTAGCTGCTTGTGCTCCGTGATGTTAAACTGGTGCGTAAGAGCGTGCGTGCACGCAAATTAGTGCGTGCCATGGTAGTAGTTGGGCATTCTCTCGATTCTTGCGATACATAAAATTCGCGCTAAAACTTATCGGCCATATCCAGTTGCGATAATTTCCCCTCATAAGACGAGCTCTTTTTTGCGGCTACACGCACGATGGTATTTTTTTCAACTGCATCGCGCGTAAACAGATACAACGTGGTGGCCCCCTTTCTCACTTGATGCACGGGATGCAGTAATTGTTGTGGTTTTGCTTGTCGCGCTTTTGCGTTACGTATACGTGTTCACGATGTGTACGCGTTGGTACGCGCGCTCGTCTAGTGTAGGTATATACGTTCATGGCACCTGCATACAAAGGTGAATAGCCCAGTTTGTCGTCTGTCCCTCTTTCTCTCTCTCTCTCTTCCTGACGCATGTATATACATTTTGCGAGCGTGTGAGGCCGAGTATAATGTGCCTAATGGCCACACGCGCTGTAAAACTCGCTCGCAAACTTCCGCTCGCCGCAACAGCCGAAGTGAGCTGCTCCATGCATCTGTGCTGTAGTATGTGTTATTACGCACGCGCTCATGAAAAAAAAACCTGAAACAATTATACGAGAGCTAATATTACTTTTGAGCGTGAACCATTATCGAAGCGCCCATTACTTTTAAAAGTGCCCGACTAATAAATATGATTATTTCGAATTTACCGTTCACGACGACGAGTACGTTGCATAATAGGCGTGGTTCAGAAGCTGTAACGTACTTGTTATCGTGTACGCTGCGCCGAATGACATTTTTCAATTACGATACCGGGAATCCACTTCGCGTACCGTACGCGCTCGAGGGTCAAGACTGATTAATTATTACCGCGTTATACGTTTTTCAAAGCCCGAAAGTCATGCTTCGGAATCAAACGAGCGAAGGAAAAAAAACACTGATGCAGAAACATAAAGTCAGCAATCGTGCAACTTACGATACATTCGTATAACGCACACATATATTTTTCAGCTTGGACTCTTTGATTATTATTTCACATGATTTTTCTTTCATTTTATTATTAATTACATGCAAATATACGCTGTAATAGGCCACACCGAAGCTCATAACATGTTTATATCTCGCGACGATTTTCGGTGAAAAAGTATACATCAAAAAAACCCGCGTATAGTGATGTTACATGTGCAATATAAAGTTAAAATTAAATGTACAATTTTTTTAATGTAAACATAATACTTCGGGGAATAAGTTCAAATTTATCGTGACATTTCCATTTCGTTTACTATAATTTTGCGTAATTTATTGTGGTATTTATCAATGAAAGTAAGTTTTGTATTGCAAGTGCGCTTTTAGATGTTTTATAACCAGCTCGCTAGTCATTGTCTTGTGACTTTATGCCTGTCCATTAATCCAGTCGGCTCGAAACATATATCAAGGATAATTTTGGGATTAAATAAGTCACATACTAGATTTTGTACCTACAGCTTGTGCACACGAGATTGCGATATATACGTTCACGCGCGCGTACATTAAACATCGGACTATAGATTGTGCATGTGCAAGTGTGCATTAGTCTGCGGAATACATAACAATTGACCGAGACGATCGCGCGTCGATACACATAATGCAACACAATACATCAATGCCCTCCCAATGAGCCAGCGTGTGGCTGCATGCGTTATTATTTTGCTTTTCTATACGCGGATACATGCGGCTACGTGCGAGCGAGCAAACGTGTGAGTGTTTACGTGAGTGCTCTGTCCATGTGTGTGCGTCGCAGGTGTGTCACACGACGTGTGTGCTGCAATCGCAATGCATATGACGAAAATCAACGCTCGAGCGCAATTACATCCTACACTCTAATGTCTGCGTGTGCTAGAACGAGATTTTTCATTATGCAGATTGGATCAATCAAATGTTGTTAGAGGCTCAAGTTCTCTTAAGACGAACTCTACAAACTTTGCGAATAAAAAATAGTTGGAAAAATAATTAATTACAATAGAAAATTGTTAAGATACTCCGTCAGACATTGTTTGCTATACGCGAATTAGTTATTGTTGCTGGAACTTAATGAAACGATCAAACGCGACTAAACTATCGATCGATTCCGTACATAACTTGCATAGGTCCGAAAGCTCACGTCGATGTAAATCAAACTCGGCCGAACCAAAAGTTTCTTTCTCCGTTTTCTCTCTCTCACCGTTACAGCAGCAGCAGCAGCTACAATACTGGACAACGTACTAGCACTCGAAATTACACGCATACCTTGATGCCTCGGCAAAGCCGAGCTTAACCCACATTGCAACTCAAGATCTCCTATAGAGTGTGCAGCGCGTAAGAGCGGATCGTGGTACAATACATACATAATATAATGCCGTTGTTATACTTCGGAAAGAGAATCGAATCAGCAGCAGCAGCAGCTACCGCCTGCATAGAGCTGCTAGTTAAATCTATTTGGAAGTTGCTGCTGTGCGTGTAGACGCGAGTGTTTACCGATGTAATATCTTGTCTAAGTTGATTGGTTATATATACCGCTGTTGCTGCTGCTGGCTCTGTGTTGCAGCGATAGCCATTGGCACATATCATAGATCGAATCGATTTATCTTTCCAATACAGGCCGGGGCGCGCGTGAAGGCGCGCATCAAGCAATGCTCCATATAGTTGTCGGGTGGGTAATAGCGGGTAACCGAAGAGATTACGACGCATCGACTTTGAATAAGGAATGCCTCGGCTCTTTCGGTCCCGGGCTGTGTGTGCTACGGCCCCCCGCCGCCTACTTCGCCGCCACCACCACCCCCCAGCTCTTTCTCCACCTTATATAGCATGGCAAATAGTTTGCCATATATGTGCTGCTGCGCTCGCCAGCTATATAACGTAAAAGCTGCCTTCGGTATACATATATATTCCCTGGGCGCAAACTTCGTCTTTGCACTTTGTGACCACGAACCGCACACGCTGGTAGGTACTGCTGCTGTGTGCAGTGACGACCGCCGCTCCGAACCCCTCGGCAGCTTCCCTCCTCCCCCACCGCACCTCCTCCTTCTACCTACCGTAACGTATTCTATATATATAAACATACACCGTCGTTGCCGTCACTTCATCTTTATCGGCTCTGTACGGACGGAACAAGTTTGCCTCGAGCAACTGGTTGCAGGGCTCGCACAAGCTACTCATTCGCTCTCAGCCTCTCTCTCTTTCTCTCTCGCTCTCGCCGTCCTTCGCATTAATTGCAATACGTTTCCGCGTGTACCTAAATATACCTGCGCGCTTATCATTACCAAACGACTTTGGCCAACTATACTTACATGTATGATCGAGTTCGAACTGGTGCTGAGCGCGATTACGCGTACGCGTAAAGTATGTTTCGTGACTCCCATATACGTGTATGTGCGCGACGATGAAAACTCAACTACCGATTCGAGAGCTGTGTAGTGCGCGTATGCGTGTGCGAACAGCGAGCAGCAGTGAGTCATGCGGAATTTCTAAGCGATGATTCAATTTGGCATCGATGTATACGCATTGTTTCGTCGTGTAAAAAAATTGTACCATCGCGCCGTGGAGTGTCGAGAGCTTTCGAGAGCACTCAAAATCAATCAAAGAAGTGCAAATTGACGTCGATTGTATTTGGAAACTTGACGTTTCATTGCGATGTTTACAGAAATGAATCATTGTAGTGGAAAAAAATGCTTTAAAATCAACCATTTTTACATAACTCTGATACGTACTTTTGTATTTATACTTTTTCACGCACGAAATCTAGACGATTTTTGTGGAAATTTCTATGCACTGTCAAGTTGTCATGTTTGAACAAAAACTAGGACATGCTGAATGACTTGTGTTCAGTAGAGTTGTAATTAATGCACGTAATATGCATCACACAGATAATATTTTTCATCCGACTATTTTTGTTTTTATGAAAAAAAAATTAATTTTAATTCAAAAACAGAAGCAGCGTTGTTGAAATTCATCAATGCATAATGCATATAGGAACCCTTATAGAAAATAATGTGTTATTCATACACGCATAATAATGAATTTTGCAATAACAAGAGTATTATTCGCGACTATTTTTCTCTCGGATCATTACATTAACCCAGCGCCACTTTGGAATTACACTACTTCGTAAGCCACTTCTAGGATTTTCCCTCCATTTACGCGACAAGAGAACTAGATGCAAGAGAAACGGCAACATCAGCGTAATCGAAATCTCATTATATTCGTCGCGTCCACCTTTTCGAGCATTAAGAGTGCGGGAATTCGATAAAGGACAAGAAAAGTTCACCGATCGATCCGCTAATTTATAATCTCATCAATGACGGTAGAGAGCCGCACGTTCTGCAGAGCTGTGGAATCTTATTTATCCTGCGTCAGCTAATCTTGCGGCATCGTCACGCAGCCGAGTTTCAACGTCGAATTAAGCCTGTCCTTTTTTTCTCATTCAAAGATATTTCGAGGGCAGTTTAATTTTTCCTTTATATACGTGCAAGTAGTCGACATCAATTTTTACGTCGTTTTTTAAATGCATACCTTGCGAAATTCTTACATCGAGGAACATCTCATTTTCAAATCTACAATGTATATATTCGCTAAAAAAGCTTGACTCGACGTTATTCCTTCGCCTATAGCTCTTTCCGCACTGTTTTAAAAAGTATCTCATTGTATTATTTCATTGGCTCATCTGTACGATATGTCTTGGGTAACGATGCACGCCCAATCTATGCAAATTCAGACGCGGTCGCGAAGACAGAAGCTATCGAAGCGTTGCGAGCACCAGCTGTATATTCTCCGCGTGCAGCAGCTTCTCGAATGTATAAGCGTGATTTTTCTCTTGCACTTTTTTCTCCGAGTGCAGCACGCGGCGCGGCGGTCTCCACCCGAGAGCGCGCGTACCAGTACTGCAAACTCCGCGACTATTAAAGACCTCCCGTAGCGAAAGAGAAAAGATCTATCTAAAGGAATTTTTCTTGCGTCTTCTAGAAATAGCGCGGCTACAGAAGGAAGCAAGAGGAAGGCGAGAGGAGGGTGGAGGAGGAGGAGGAGGCAGAGAAGGAGGGTAAAAAAACAGAAGCGTAGGCAAAAATAAGGAGCGCGCGCGCGAGCGAGCGTAGAAACCTTTAAAGAAAAGGCTGATGGTGTCGAGGAGAATGAAAGACTATAATAACAAAAGGGGAAAACTCGCGCGCGCCGCGCCGCACAGTGCCCCGGTGGTCTGAATATATATGAAAGGAACCAACTACTACTCTCGCACGTACACACATATATATACGCGTACATTCGAGGAAACGTGCGCATAATGCCTCGCTGCTATACTACTTCTGCTGCAAAGCTAAATTAGCTCGGCTTGCAGGAAAAAGGCAGCAGCCGGAGAGAGGAGAGAAAAAGAGAGAATGAGAGAGAGAGAGAGAGAGAGGAGAAAGAGAGAGCTGAGGAGTTTTAAGGAAATGACTATGTTGACCGAACCTCTTACAGCCATTCTTACCTCGGCTAATAGATATATCCTCTTTTGAGATAAAATATATTATAGAGGGAAATGGTAATAAATTGGAGTACATTAGAAGATTGTTCGTTAATTTTGCGCGAGTAATGTGTAGACTAGGCGACCTATAACCCGGAACTGCGTATTATTACGTCGCCTTCCAATTGCCAGGCAAACTTCTCGAATAATCCTTCGCTCGATCGTCGCTCGCTTTTAATGGCCTCGCGCGAGCGCTTGGAATATACGTATAGGCACACTATATATGTAGAGAGAGAGAGAGAGAGAGAGAGAGAGAGAGAAAGCGAACGCAGCGCGGTAGAATAGGAAAATTTATCTCGAACAATGCGCCGCACGCCTTTTTCGCCCTAGAGGGAGAGACAAATCATTCGGCGAATCCTCGAGAGAATACAAGTGCCATCGAGATCATCGCGTCGTTGGCAGGCCTCGACGTCGTGCAGAGCGTATGCGCGCGCTCGCGACCCAAGTGCATACACCTGAAATATTTAAGGAAGAGAAGAAAAGTCAGAATATAATACGATAAAACTCGGGCGCTAGCTGCTTATGCTGCACTGTTCGACGATTTATATAATGATCCAATGAAGCGCGCGATAATGAACGGTATTTGCATTGCTCATTCAAAGGGCTGCTCTCTACTGGCGCGGAGTACAGAATTTCTCTCTTGTGCCTATATACGTACACGCATCCCTTCGAGTATGTGTGCGAGGAGAACTGAGGAGGAGCGCTCGCACACGAGGAGCCGAACCGTATCGTATTTTCCATCCAATTTTGAGGCTCTCTTGTATACTTTACACCGAGCCCAAAGTCGATATTACCGGCTTACGCTTGGTGGAACGTGCCTGGCAGTGTGCGCAGTTTTGTATTTAACGCGTCTCCGTTACACATTATATTATGTTTTTGCATATACACGTGCGGTCTATCTAAAATAACAGCAAAGTAGATATCATCTTTGATAATTCCTCGAAGATAACGGCGCACATATAGCCTCTGTAATTCAGGTGTTTATATCGTCTGTGCATTTAAACACAGCACACACACACGTACACATAAACACACAAATACGTTATCGGTAAGAAACGAGACATTTTCACCACGACTATGCACGCCGCATCTACACACGGCTGGCAAGAGTCAAGCTGCTCGCGAGGATTGCATACGATGCAGCAGAGACACATTCGTAAATACACATAAATTGCGATTCGTATTATGTGCTTACGTAAAAGTAATAAGACATCGGATTTTATTGGTTTGAGCGTTCGAGCCACTGCTGCATGTGCACCGTGACATTTTCCGTTCTGGAATTCGCAGTACGTGACATATTTTTGCTGCACGCAACAACAGCCAACGACAACAGCAACAACAACAACAACTCATCGGTAAATAATTTCTAGTGTACACTCGCGCGAGAAAATATCATGCGGTTGATCCACATTGTAGGAGAAAAAAATTTGACAGCCCCGGAGTATGTGCAGCTGCATTCGCACGTATTTATATGTATGTATACTTGTGCGCACCCGCACAGATCACCGTGTGCACACGCACACGTCGCAGGCAGTTAGCGCGATATTATTTCGAGCTTACGCGCGCGATAAAATTGCGCGGCGCATTTATTTAGCTCCTAAAAATGCGTATATATTATATTTATAAGCACGGACACACACGAGTACTGCATACGTGTATACGAACGCGCAACATTACGTGTGTGCATTTATTCGTTTGATCGCGTGCATTTTCCATGTGCTGCGCCGAGAGCCGTCGCCGTGCGTCGCCGTGTCGATGCTTCGCGCGTGTGTAGGTATTATAGAGCTGACGCGCGCAACAAAAACAGCGCGTATATGATGCATTTTATACACTCGCACGCGTATAATGCACATGTGCACGATCTCTGCTATAAATAAGCCGCGCTACGAGCTATATATTTGTACGATATATCTATATATCGCACGCGCGCGCCTGGACTATGTGGATTAATCATTGAGAGCGCGCGGGTGTGTGCACGCGGACGCAGATATTTTAGAGATTCTATGCATCGACGTGCGAGCGAGCGAGTGCCCGTTGCATATATATGTACGCTGCACAAATGCCAGACGAACATTTATTGGATTTCGAGCTTAAAAATAAACGTCGACTTACGTACTGAACTATATAGAGATCGCGCCCGTGTATATAGATATATATATCTCGCGCATCGCGCGATCCGCGATGAGAAATTTCTTGCATTACATGTCGAATTCGCTCTCTCTCACTCGATTTAAAGCTGGAAAATCTCTGCTCTGCATCATTGTTAGTTGCTGATGCCGGGCGGAGCACGTATATACATATATATACACCTGTAGGCTATATGCGATTCCCGGTGACACGAAAAGTTCATTGCGAATATAACGATTGTGCAGCGCGCTCCTTTCTATGTACGGACTTATGCGAATATGCACTCATATATATAATAGCGTGGCGTGGCGAAAATTTCACTAGAAAGAATTGTAAAGATGCTGCAATAGGGCGATTTACTCTGGATGTTTCCTTCCTTTTTTCTTTCGTTTTTTTTTGTTTTCAAGTGAAACTTCTTTAGGTTCGTTGAGTATGCGAGTACTTAACGCATGAAAACGGAGCGAGCAACTACCTGCGAATTTAAAGTATTACGTCAAGTGTATTTTCATAGTACTCAATACCAAATGAAATTCCAAAAATTATATGAGGTGTTTTTGTGGAATTTTGTTGAAATTTTTTTTCCAATCATTGTTCTTACATAGTTGCTTGTTCATTCCAAAACTGAGTTATATTTTTGTAGGAAAAGATTAATATTTCAAAATTCGTATCAAAAGTGTCACATTTAATTACTAGCTATTTGATTCCATCGATAGATGGAGTATCGTGAACTCGCAAGTGATAAAACAATTTTTGTAAGGCATAAATAGACGATTCGACTTGAGTCATTCAGCATGCATATGTTTGTGTGCGGAATTAAAAATGCAGTGTAAGAAGTTTAATTTGTAATTTTTTTTTATTAAAAAAAAAAAGAACATACGATTTACAGTACTACATTGAACTCAAGCTCTGCCTGTCTTTCTCTCTTTTTCGCGCGCTCTTTGGCATATTTTTTGCTTTATTATTATCATTATTATTTTGATCATTGTGGACGCAAGAAGAGACGAATTCTGTAAGAGAGATAATGTTTATATGTTTCTCGCTATCCGTTCGCACTAATTTTAATTACAACACGCCGCCTGTAAAGAGCACATCCATACACACCCTAGACCCTTTGTTGTTTAGCCCAAAAATATTCGAACTCACTTCTCATTATGAATTATTACTATTATTTTGAAGTGAAGATGAAAAAAAAATCATGCCCCAAATCGTCGACACGAAAATTTTTTTCTCGCCCAGACAACCTCGAAAAGTAATGAAAAAAATTCTCGAATACGCAATCCCGTATATACATCAAATCTTAATTAAATCGTTCAGGTAAACGAGAGCTTAGGTATAGTAGCAGTCGTGGCAGTAGAGACTAGGACTTGGGCCGACGTATAGCATAGGGAAAGCCGTGGCACCGATTCTTAATACGCATTTAATGATGAAAAGTTCAACAGCGCAGCATCCAACTGTGTGTACACGAATGAGAAGAGAGAGATAGAGAGAGAGAGAGCAGCCGCTCCAGGCTCTGGGCAAACTTTGTTCCAGAGAGAGAGAGAGAGAGATTGTGCTGTATATATATGTATGCATGCTTATGTACGTGTGTGCAAGAGTATAAGGAGGAAGCCCATTTTCAAATCGGATGAGAGATTATAATACCCTAACTGCGAAAAGTTTCCCAGCTCTCTCGTGGACAGAGTAGCGAAGGTATATATAGGGAGGAAAAGGAAGTTCTACATTGAGAAAGTTGCTATCGCACTTTTTGGCCTATGCGCGCGCTCGCGTCTTATACGCTCGCCTTTTAGCCGCTGGCTTGATTCTCGCGCTCGGCCGCTTGTAATAAATACACACATCAAATGCAACTGACGGACTTTAATAAAATCATGATTAACGAGCGCGACCTGAAAGGAATCACGAGTGGGCTTCGGCAATGGCCTGCAGTGTGCACACACACTGCGTGAAGCTGCCTCGTGCCCATGTAGCTCTCTGATGAATGATGACGTTACGCCTGTATACGTATGTTGCATGTGTATTGCATACGCGAGAGATTATACCGGGCGCGCGCGTGCATGACTCTTGATGCATATACGCATTTTATCATTTTATCAGTGCAAGAGAGAAGAGAGAGAGATGGGTAATGAGTAGAGTAATGACTCGTCGCTTGTGCCACTCTCCCACACACGCGGAACCAAGTTTACAACGGCTACGTCCAATATTATATCGTATATAGGTTGTCATTGATCATTACGGACTGCGTGTACGCGTTTGTTTCCGATTCGGTAATAAATCGCCCAGCCGTTTATCTCTGCACGCGCGTATGTATATATTTTTGCCCTGGATAAATTAATTTCCATCGCGCGCTTTTATCCACCCGTATCGAGCGCGTTTATTCCGCATTGATACATTTTAAAACCGCTGCCAAAAAATTTACACTTTTAATTTTTAAGTTTCATACCGAGCAGCATGTACTGTATGAGGCTCTCTTTGCGACTGCGAGCAGAGTGTGCGTACGTTACACATTGAAATGTGTCAGGCTGGACCTGCATGTTTGATTAGTCGCAGAGGAAATTGAACCGAAAGCGGGTAAACACGAGAACCCGGACTCGTGTGCTGCTGATTCGATTGATCTTTCCCGGCGAGTTAATTCTATTATCTAATTATATGCCCGGCCATATCTTTGTAACTCCGAGGCATCAACTTCCGCCTGCGTATAATTTACGTGTGAATTTTCGGACTTGCAGTACTCAGCGATGTATAATATATTACGAGACAAAAATTAATCTCCACTCATCGGCTATTTTGCACGCGTATAATTGGCATATATAATTTTTGTACCCGTCCGGCATATTATATACTGTATATGAGTACCGAGCGATCTCCGGGAGGCTGAATTTCAATCATGTAAACGCGGTTGCCAGACCCAACAAATATGTGTATTCATGGCTTCGAGGGCTTTTCCAAACTAATCATCATATTATATGAATTATCTGCCTACACCTACGCAGGCAGAGCTGCACGCGGCGCACGCACACGATTACGATACATACGCACACACGGTCTATTTGACCTAGATGTTTCAGAACTTGCGCTATACATAAATAAATACTGTATATACCTTCTCTATCTCTCTCTCTCTCTCTCGGCGTCTATGTAACGCTAAAAGCACTGCCACATAGACTTTCAAAGGTCGTCGCCGTCTTTCACTCGGGCGCCCGCAAGGCGCGATATATAGCATCAACGCACAGGCACATCTTGGCGCTCTGCCACCGTCGGATTTTCCCATCCGCATGCTCGCGTGCACACCGTATCGTACGTACACTGCCGCGCACGCAGCAACTCATCGTGCCATACACCGTGAAAAGCTGCGCCGCGACGACTCCTCTACGAGAAATATACATTATAAACGACAAATATCTAACGCAAAAACCTTAATGCTATTATAACGCAATTAACGGGAGTGTCTCGCTTTGCGCGCGCCGTCTCATTTGTAAATCATTTAGACCCGTTTTACTTTGCGTTTTGTTTTTGCGAGTCGTGCGTTTGATTGCGAGCGCGCTAGGGGCTTTTGAAAATTAGTACTTGTCGCTTTTAGCGTGCGCGAGCGAGAAGAGATTTTACGCGATATACCTTGTGTATTCGCGACTTTGCGCGCGCTTTGAACGCGACCCAAGAACTCGCGTTACGAGCAAATTGCACGCACGAGCTTTGTTTATATGTGTACTTGTCGGGCTCCAGCTGTCAGCTGATTTTCCGTCTAGATTATATTCGCTTTGTGATCAGCAGCGATCACGGGCATTGAATTTGTTGTTTTTTTTTGTCGTGAAATGGACGCTGAAATAAAACTGCCTGCAGACGGTCGATTATAAATATTAAAAGATCTATGAGTTCTATGAGTTGATTTAAGAAAAGTCTCATAAATTTTTTCTCGACCCCTTCGTGCACGTCTGAAATAATAACTATATTGTGCGACGTTCGTGCCTTTTCGAATATAGTCTATAAGTACGGATGAATATTTAAACGCATCGCTCACGAGATTAGCTGCGGAGATGTTATATATGAATAGAAGTGAGAAAGAGAGACGAAATGAAAAAGAAAGAAAAAGAAACGGAGTGAGAGCTGGAGAGAGAAAAAAAGCGATGACCTTTTCTTTTAGCTTTTAAAGCTTCTGCACGCTAGACCTTTATTTTTCATTTGCTACTCGTAAAGGGGGGATATAACCTTTACCCCGTTGCCCTCTCTCTCTTTCGCGAGGAGCTCACATGCATATACGCGCGCGTTCGGCGCAGTTTTATTCAAGTACGATGAGAGCTATACGGAACGACGCAACTTCTTCTTCTTTTTTTCCTCTCTCTCTCGCTCGCTTCGTGGTGTTCTCACACTATATACTGGTGCATACATACTGACTCTGCTGCTACTGCTTTACGCCCACACGTTTGCGCCTCGCTTCCATATATACGTGGATGTGTATGCACACACGCACACTCTTTTAACATGCAGCCGCACGATGCACGCTGTGCTTTCGATTTTTGCCACATATATACTCTCTCGCGCACCGGGATGATCTTTTAAAAAAGACCAGCAGCAGCAGCAGCTCTTCTTTCTGCTCTACACCCGAGCCGCGTGTGCCCTATAGCGCGCGCATGCGAGTTTTGCTTGCAGCTTTCTTATTTGTTTTCGTATCATCGTATACATGCGAGAGCGAGAGAGAGCGTGTATATCTATGTACTCGGGGCGTCGTTTCAGCGACTATATATACTGCGCGAACCCGGCTATGCAGTGTGTGCTCGTTTTTTTTCCTCCTTTTTTTATCTTCATTTTTGAAAAGACCAAGTGGAGAAACGGAGGCTGTTACATACGGTACTGATAGTTGAAAATTTTAACGAGTCGCGCGAAAAATTTTTAATGATCCTGGCTCAGAGAAAGAGAGAGAGAGAGCAGCAGCAGCAGCAGTGTGTCGTGCGCACGGACACGCATCTTTAGACATGTCGACTGCATGTGGGGGCAGTAAGTTTGCATAGAAAAAAAATCCTCTATATACGAGCGAGCTTTTTTTTTATATCTTTGATACAATAACTCCCGCTCGAGAGAACGTGAAATTGTCATCGTAAAAACGAATCGCGAGTTCGAATCTACAAATCCCTCCAATTATTATCAAAGTGGCACGCGCATAAATCAATGCGAAAAGGGTGCACGAATCATATATACAGTATAAACGAACGACGCGTCAAGCATCACATGAATTATCAACAGCTTCGGCCGTACGTCATTCGTCGGGAAACAATCGCGCGCGGCGTTCGAATACGCAGAGGTACGTCATAAAGTTGATTTGCTATCGCTTATATTATGCGTGCGTTTGTAGGTAGGTATGTGTATGTGTGTGTGTCAAGCGATCCTCTTCAAAGATCTTCGTTTGTTATACTACTACAGATGTAATAACCTCGTCGTGTGTGCTACCATATACCCGTTTCCGTATATAAAGGCAGCTGGCGTGCAGTAAAGGCAAGCTCGACAGGAGGTTATATAGTTAGAGGGAAAGGGAGAGCATTTTATGTCTACTAGACTCGTAAAATTCGAACGAGTGAATATTTGACTTCGTTAGGTCGAAAGAGAGAGAGAGAGAGAGCCTGCGAGAGGAAAGCTGTAACTGCAGAGGGAAAATGCTAACTCTATTTGCCTTCGAATAATTGAAAGTAACCTCATACATATTTGCCAGCCCAGGAGTTCTCTTTCTCTCTATCTCTCTCTCTCGTAATGTGTGTATAAGTCAACTCCCGGTGCTGCAGCAGAGAGAGCTATCCACAGCGGGGTTAGAAATTTCTGACCCTTTTTACGCGATTTCCGACGTGTGCGACTGCGGCGCGCTGTAATTAATCAGTCTCGCGAATCAAGGTACGTACGTCCTTGTGTCGGTGGCGGAAAAGAGGCAATTTTTTAACTTATCACGAGCGCGATGCCAGCCCCATTAAGGGTTAATTATTATCGCAACCATCCAATTATTATTTCGCGCGAGAACTTTTCGATAAATTAATGAAGCCTTCAAGGAGGATTCATTACGTCTATCGTGCCTTCGTATCGGGTGTTACAAATTGTCGGATGGTCGATCAAACAATCGCTCTTGTAAATAATAATATTCCTCGGCTCTCTCTCGCTGAACGCGCGCAAACTTTTACCTTTTCCCCTCTATCTCTTGTTAACGTCAAGTTAATAAACTATATATACGTGCGCGCACGCCAGCTGCTAATGTAAAATGAACTCTGCCGAGCTCAAAAGTTGGGCGAAACTCTCGCTGAAGGATCGTTTTAAAAGCAGAAATTGTTGCTCGACGCGCGCCTGCGCCGCTGCTGCTGTCTTCTCTCTTGCGCCCTGCACCCCAAACGAAACAAGCAAGTTGTAAATATTCTACCGTCTCTTCGATGTAATAACGAGTTTGCGCCCTCTTAGCTCTGCGTGCGTGGCCCCTTCGCGTCGTTTGGTCGTTAGCTGCGAAGAAATTGATGCTACATTTTTTGCTAAAGAAATTGCCGCATTAGCTTGACCCGAATAACTGTCTGAAATAACACGAGCGGACATTCGTATATCGTTGAGCCAATTGGAACGGCTAGTTATTATTATCGCGCGCGCCCTACCCTTCGCCGGATCAATCGATTATCACGACGCACACACGCGAGAGCTGAGCTGCATAAATGGTCTCTCGGCTCACACGCGATTCATATATTACAATAACACAATTAATGAAAAGGCATAAAAACTGCGCGGCCGCGTATATATATATTTGCCGCAGCGGTTGATGCTATGTTACACAAGTACCGCGCCATGCACAATATAATGTATATGAACTGCAGGCGGCGCACGAGAGCGATGATTGATTACGACGAAACTCGCCACGGACTCTCGCGCCGCATATAATACGCTGGTGTATAAGTGAGTTATTATGCGCTATGATGCGGTACTTTTACGCGCGCCCGGCAAAAATTAATCGAATAATTAAGCGCGCGATAACTAAATCGCGCGTGCGGCGCATTGTTGCGATGTTTCGTATCGAATTACTCCCGCGGTGCGTGACTGGGCGATTTTCTTTTGAGATCTATATAACTGCACGCGTGTATGCGCGGACGCTATACTATGCGATATAAAGTGTACCGCATACACTCCGTGGCTCGCTTTTTATCGGTCATTAACATCGGAGCAAACTTTCAGGTGACTCTCGCAAATGCCTACTGCATTTATGTGTGCATGATAAGAGAAGAGAGAAAGCTAGAGCAGATTTACACAAACACACAAACGTAATTCGATCGTAGATTAGCCGCACATTAAATCGAATCGCTTACAAAGATAAACATTGGCTATTGCACGTTATTACTGTGACGTCCAACACTCCAGGGATAATGAATATTAGAGTTTAATATTGGACTGGGTTAATTCCACTTCTCCTTTCAAAAGCGATAAAGATGTGACTTGGGCTGTACTATCGCATACATACAGAGCACGAAACGATATCCAGCTTGTATCATGCGATTATACACGGGCATGACGTATACAATTCATTTGTTGTGATTTCTAATTTTCACGATATTATTTTGCTCCGTCTCGAAATTGGTCAAACTCGATAAAACATTGACGGCTGCTTTTCCTTCTCGATCGACCATTAAACGTCGCGGCGAAAATTTATTGCAAAAAGCTCTCCCTACATGCATAAAGGCTACGCGGCAGCTCGATAGAATAAATTATAACTTTTAATTAGAATTCATTAAAGACACTTACGGCGGCCGACTCTTTTAGCGGTGCTATATAGGCAACGCGGTAGCGCGGCGGCAGCAGCAGCAGCTATCGAGAAAGATGTCCTTAGGTAAATCACTCGGTAGACATACGTTCCCGCGCGTATAGAAAGAGCCGAGGCATAAATGAATTTTTTAACAAACTGCTTGCGCGCGCGCGCGCGGCGCGAGCGTTTATTTGCAAAGCAATCGCTGGAATTTCGACTTATCGTTCGTTTCGCTTAACTAATGGAATATTCAGATAGGCGAAACGAGCTCGACATACTTACTGCGAGGAGCATGTATCGGAGAGATTATTATTTTATGAATATACTTTTGACTCGATTACCGCTTCTTCCTGCAAAGAAGGAAAAATTAAAAATAATTTCATTACATCTTCGTGGCAACGGCTTGCGCGAGCTCTTTCTGTTTCTCTCTTCAATTAAGCATGACATCGGTGGACTAGGTTGATGGGTAACGAATTTAAGATTGTTTATTTCAAAGTTTTTTCATACAGCCCTACGATGCGTACACGTTGGTTATTTAAATAACTTTTCTCAATTTGCCATTCTGAAGTTCATCGAACGAGGCAATGCGAGACAATCAATCATAATTAAAATTTGAAATCCTGGAAACGGCGGTACACTCGTGAAATGTATATAAGACTCTAAATTAATTGGAAGCTGTTGTGACAGGTGGGACAGAATTACTAGAAACGATAATAAAAATGAAATACAAAAAACGAAGGATTCAATAGTATATTACGCGCCTAGGGAGCAAAAAACTGGAACTCTATTTACGTGCTCAGACTTATAAAATTATTGTTACTCTACCACTTGCAGATTTCCAGATAAAGGTACTTGCCATCTAGTGGTGAAGGTTTGAAGTGGTTGGAAACTTAATTTAAAATTGTTGAAACAATTACATTTTTATTTTTAGGTCATTTAAAATGCACTTTATAATTGTGACTTGGTTGTAATAGGAAATTCGCCAAAAACAAATTAATGAACGGTTATAAATTTTAAAATATTTCAAATAGAAATGTTTTTGTCATTATCAGTGTTGAACAGTTGAATCCGGTCGAGTATCGGACTAGCGCAGGTAGCGCCCTTACTTAACTGTACTTCCATTTTAAGCTGTTGCAGAAGTAAACACTAATAGTGCCGACGCTTATTAATTTTTTTCATACCGATTTTGAATCACGTGTCTTTTATACACAAGATTATGTATTAACTGTACACATTCTCGATAATTTATGTGCCAACGTGTATGTGTTAAGAATTTTTTTATAATATACAGAATTTTTCGCATTTTTTTGAATCAGCGCTGTAATAAAGAATTTGAGTTACAAAATATTTTCTGTTTAATATCATCTATATATTATCTTATCGTACCGATCGCAAAGGTCTTTCTGCAAGAGGAATATTGAATGAGCTATTGATGAATTATGTATGAACAAATTTCAAAAGCTTTAAATTTTCATCGGTATTCTCGCATTGAATTTACGTGTATAATTCGAATCTGTATACGAGTCTTATCAACGCGATACTCGGTCTTGTTTTCATTAAAATTTTAAAATAAAAATAAATCGATTTTGCGCGTCAAAGGCGAGTTAATCCGCAATATTTTGCACTCGCGAGCAGTAACAAAAAAAAGAAAAAAAAAGAAAATGCGACGAGTTGTTACCGTGCGCGCTTGAGCCGAAAAGACGCTTGCCACACGGCACAGCATGATATAATGCGCTTCAGTTCACTCATTTTCAATGCAATTAACGAATCTGTTGAATCAAACATCATCACCCACATTAATGACACACTGTGCGCATACGTATACAGACGAAACAGTACACTTGCGCTCGTACACATGCACACTCACACACGCGGCAAACGCATGCCCGCTGTTGTGTTATACGGCAGAAGAGAACGAGAAGCAATCTCTATTCGCATGTTACAGGCACTTTGCTCAAAAGCAAGATCGACGAGCTGTGTGCGCAGACAGGCGTTAATATAGACGCATGGATGGTTAAATGGGTGAGTGAGTGAAAGAGAGGCTGAAAACAATGCGGCGCACAGTACGTAAGCGCGCGTCTGTGTGATGCATTTATTTATTACGTGCGTATATGAAGGTGGTGCGCTTGTGCCTCTATGCGTGTGTCTGTGCCTGTGAGCGCAGCCCAAACATTTTCAGACCCTTTTTTTTACTGGCACTGCATCCCGCGTAGAAAATACAACTTTTCCACGCGCAGCTGAGTTATATTCTCGCGTTGTCGAGAGTGCGTATAATTAAAAATAATGTTTCAAGAGCAACGGTGGTGTGTGCAAAGGACCGAGAGATAGGAGAGAAAGGGAGAGAAAAAACATGAAAGTTTGAATGTCTTGCTGGCGGGAAAATATAATAATCATAAATTCAGTTACACATGCCATGCATGCCCGACTGTGTGTGCGCGCGTGTGTTCATGTGCGGCACACAACGCTTAAAAAATTATTTTCTCTCTTCATTATGTTTTTGTGAATTGTCGCTTTATTTTCCCCTCTCTTTTTCCGCCTTTAATACAAGCAGTTTTTGCACTAATCTCGCTGCACGAAAAGCTGCATTTAAGAATGCGCGCTAAAAAAAAAGGTAAAAGACGGAAAAAAGCTCCTCGCATTGTAAAAGCCGGAATATTAGCAGATTTATTGCGAGCAAGTGCATAGATGAAATACTCGGTATTTTATCGAGCATAGCCCGAGCAGCGAGAGTCATATAATATTTTTCTACTTTTCTGCCGTGTGCGCTGAGCTTTTGAGAGATTTCTTCTTTTTTTCACCCATGAAATAAGGGATCTGTATGCGCGCGTTTCATTGTTTTGTCAAAGATTATATGTATGCGGTATTTGTGCCTGCAAAAATTATTGTACTATCGATTCTTGTCGTCGTTAACGTTTGCCTTTAAAATATTTATCCACTATTTTTCATCCTTTTTGCTTACCAATACAAAACCTATTCGGCTATTTGTGAATTTTTATGATTATTATCATTATTATTATTATTTCCAACGAGGAGAGATGAAGTCGCTGTATCTGATAGATACTCTGTGCGCATCAAAAAGTGCAGTGAGCAAGAATCTTAATAACAAAAAGTAAATACGCAAATACGAAGAGAGAGAGAGAGAGAGAGAGAGCGAGCCGAGCAAAGAAAATACCAACAACAACGTTTCCTCTTCATACTGTCGAGTTTTCTTGACATGCATTCCATTTTATCTCATGTTCTGCAGTTTTAGAGACATCAGCTCGCGTCCAATACTATACAATTTTTCCCACAAATGCACAAAGAAAGACGTTGTTGTGCACAAACCAACAGTGGCGCTACGATGAAAGCTCATCTTTATCATGTTGCCCACCTTCGTATATATTACACGCGTGCGCGGATACGTCGACGACATTGAACTTGAAAGAAGAGAAAAAAAACAGAATCACTCCACATAATGGGAGCGATCAAACATTTACCGACTCTCTCGTGCGGTATATCGCTCGGCAATTATATAAGTGATACTTTTGTGAGCGGCAATCCCACACACACTCACATTATATACGTTTGTGGCACTCATAAATAAACCAATTTGAATTTTTTATTCCGCACTCGAGAGCAGCAGCGATCGAGCCGAATAAGCGAGCAAATACACTCGACGATGACGATGATGATCGGCTGTGTCCCGCTTGTTATATCGTATATGTATGCACTTTTTCAAGTGCACACATAATACGTATGTATATGCTACGGCGCGCCACTCAGCGGGCAAACTGCAGCCGCAGCACTGCTAGTCATGTATGTGTAGGTATGTGTGCGCTTATGT
Source organism: Trichogramma pretiosum (assembly GCF_000599845.2). Taxonomy (NCBI): domain Eukaryota; kingdom Metazoa; phylum Arthropoda; class Insecta; order Hymenoptera; family Trichogrammatidae; genus Trichogramma; species Trichogramma pretiosum. Next base: position 4,671,186 of record NW_019641698.1, read on the forward strand.
GCATGTGCACTTGCACGACGACACTCGTATACCATGTACGGGCGCTTACACGAGAGAGTGCCTCGATTGCTAAGAAAATCAACGACAACGCCACGGCACTTATTCCATCGATTATAAACGTTCGCGCTTGATCGACGTTGAATTTACCGTTGGCTCGTTATGCATGTCACTACTATAAACGTACTACACTCTGCAGTTGCTGCTGCTGCTGCTACTGCTGCTCCTATGACTTTTCTGTTCTCGCGAGTCAATTTGGCGCTGCGTCGTATGTATAAAGTCATAAAATAACCGCACCCTTTTCTAATTATTGATTCAATGGACTCTCCGCGCGAGCAAATATGATGACCGAGTTACCGACATAGAGCACATCGCGCATCGGCGGCGCCCTCGAATGACATCGTTAAATTAGCGTGGGCGGTCTACGTACATAATAGGCACTTGTTCAACATCGTATATTTGCCTGTGTCCCCCGGCGCTGCAAGGTCAAATCAGTGCGCCTATAATGTGAACGCGCGCACACGCGTTATTTTGATCGATCTATTATTGATACGCTGGCTCGCTGCGCCGCATGCACGCGCATTATAAGCCGCGCACATATATACCGGCCTTTAATAGATCGAATCTTTATGATAGCATCGCGACGCTTGATTTTACCAGTATCGCGTGAATTACCAAAGATCATTCGTAATATCATTGAGAGTGCGATTTTTTTGTCGTAAACAAACGCGTGTGCCTCGATTACACGGTTAATTGGAATGTTTAGCCAATTGGAATCGGATGTATAGGGAGTACTGATAAAAAAAACGTCGATAAAAATGACGAACGCCGCTCGCAGCTCTCGAGCATCTGTGATTTGAGCAAACCTTTCGGAAGATATCGCGTATAAAATGCTCAGACTCTCTCTCTCTATGCGAAAATTGTGCAATTACGATCGAAGCTCGTTGATCGCGCGATCCGAGCGCACCAGTGAAAATATTTACCTCCGAGGTTATATTGGTGCCACGACGACGACGACGCGAGAGGTATTTTATACATACCGTCCAGTATAATTCACTAAGTTGTAGACATTATTTACGCGAGTATTAAAATTTCTCGTGCGGTTTTGTGTATGTGTATATATGTGTGCGCTGTACGATGAGTAAAGTAAACTCATGTGTGGGTATATAATACGGGCACGCGCGAGCGCGCGCATACTTATCTATGTATATCATTTTGAGAGGACAATTTATCAGTGATTAGAATCTCAAGATCGTATTATAGCTCTCAACCGGCTCTCTTACATGTATTTCGCACACACGAGCGCAAACGAGCGTTGAGTTATTGTTTGCATACATTTACTCGCGCTCGACTCTACATCCAACTTATGCCGTATAATACAACGTATGTGTGTGTGTACACCGTATATAATATGTTATTTATATGTAAGTGTAACGTCGGAGCGCCACCAACAACGAGGCAATCTTTCTCGTGCATCATAATGATAATTTCTCGTCGCCGCCGCGTTGGGCTTATGCAATACGCGCGCGGCAAACGCAACATATGCTGCTGCCGCCGGACTGCCTTTCAAAGAAACGACTGCATTACCAGGCGCGCGATTTATCTTTCGCGAATTCCAAGTTTTAATACGTTCAATAATTCATACGCGTCATATGCGTGTATGCCTCTCCCAACGTGATTATTATTTATTTACGGCTATCCGAGTCGTATCCATCTTGAAATTTGTCCCGCACGCTGTCGCCTGTGACTACAGTGTAGCGTTTGCTCTACTTATAATGCACATGTGATATATTATATTGTATGAATTTTTTGCGCTTTCCGTGGCGAAGAAAATGTATGTAGCACGCGTGCGGATGGCCCCCCACGCGTTATACGCGACTAAATTGCTGACTGTTCAACAGCCGCAGCATCAGCAGCAGCAGCAGCAGCAGCAGCAGCAAGGGAGATTTGGCCAACCGCCAATTTCCGACTCCCTCCCCGGCCCCGAGCTCGTGCCATACGGAAATAAAGGAGAGGACAGCAGTTGTCCAGTACTTTCTGCAATTGTATGACTATATTGCTGCTCTTGTGTGTCTGTGTACGCCGCACGGTACCGCTTGAGATCTCTGTATGTGCGCTATGAACTTTTTTTGCATTCACCAGTTACGTGGCACGCTGCTGCACTACCTGCGCCAGCCATTGTTATGCAAAAGTCACTTTATCCTTTAAGGATTTGAGCTCGCGCTCACACACGCAGCTGGGCCGGCATATCGAGGCCATTTTTCACAATTTTTTGTTGGAAATCCGCGGAATGCCTCGGCTGTCTTTGTTCCCCTTTATGCCTATTTATAAGTTTAGTTCAATAACTTTAGCAACTCTCTCTCTCTCTCTCTCTCTCTCTCTCTCTGATCTCGAGTCTATATTCACGAACGCATGTGCGAGTATTATCTCGTTTAAATAAGTTTCGCGTGTGAGTGCGTGGGTGGGTGTGTCATGCGTACACACGAGAATCGATCGGAAACTTGCGAAGCTCGTAGCAACAACACTCACGATCTCATTAGCCTCGAAGGAGACGTTGGCAAATGTTGGCTGTATAACTCTGTGTGCACCACTGCAGCAGCCCCATTCCATAAACGTCGAGCTGCAGCGCAGCGGCAGCAACAGTGAATCCGTGCATGTGCACACGTGTGCGTTGGGGCTGCTACACACATACGTAGACCCACGGGTAGAGGCGAATCTTTTGGGAATTCGACGATTCGCCGCAGGTAATTCCGTCGGATCGAGTTCGATCGGTGGCTGTGCGCTGCGGTGACGAAAGCAAGAGGAAACGCTTCTAATAGTTATCGGCTTAATATCCGATCTATAGCTTCTCTCTCTCACTCACTCCCGTCTATGTATATAGCAACGAGCTTGAAACCTCTTTCGCTTGCTTATCGCAAGCATCGTCTCTTGCTCGCTCGACCCGGCACGGCCCTTGGCGCGCTTGATATCTCCTCGCTTTACTCTTGAACGCGTTTCGTGCCTTGATTGTCCTTTAAGGGCCAATGTTGCAGCCTATATACTCGCGCATATAGTGTGCTACGTGTTGACTCTCATTACCCTCGAGCTCTTGACGCGAGATCCGACGCTCTCCGATCCTCTTCCTTCTATCTATTTGTTTCTTTTTCCATAGCCTCTTCGATGTCACATTATATGCCTCTCGAGTGGAAATTTAATTAAAATTCTAATGCCATATTGCTGCGCGCAGCGCTCTCACTGCAATATCGATTAAATCTGTGTAAAATGGCGCGAGACGAAAATTCACGAAAAACGTAATTACATGGGGTTTTCGAAATGAACGGATTTTAAACATGAGTAATTGGCAATCTCCTCGTGTAAAACTCGCAATTTCGCGTCCTCGTTGTAGCGGCGGCGGCGGCAGCAGCAGTAGCAGGTGTGGGGCAAAAAATCGCGCATGTGGTCGCAGGCCAACGAATTTCCCAAACGTAATAATGCAGAAAACCCGAAATGCTCCGAGGCATGCATAGATTTCACGATTTATGACGTTGCTTCTAAAAACTAAACTATGCTCGACAGTGGCTCAAGTTGGATAGAACAAATAGTTATAGGGTATAGAGGTTTCCTCTGCGGTTTCTCTTTGCTGTAGAGCAGCTATAATTTCACTGGATGCATGTCGCAGATCGATACCCGAAATCCACGAAAGAGACAATACACGTGCTTGCACTCTTTGTCCTGGAAGTTCAGTCGATATTGTTCGACGGTGTTACCTTGCACTTTCTTCAATTTTTTACACCTGCAATTATCGGAACGGACGAAGAGAAAAGTAACCAACGATCGCCTCTGCAAGACTTGAGGACGTTGCAGAAAATTGCAAGCTTTCTGTGTCGACATCAATGCTCTAGAGGGTCCACAAAATTATTTAAAAATTGAATGAAAATCCCAGCGAAGGAAAGCCAAGTTCAATGAGAAAATTAACTCGATTGATTAAAGCAACAGTTTTTCTCGTATTTATATCCAGACCATATCACTTACCAAATGAACTTACGCCGAGTCCAATCGAAAGCTCGCATATGGCACACTCGGTCGCGTCGGTATACACAGGCCATGTTTCCTCCATTCGGCTTGTACACAGCCGCGCGCGTGTGTGTGCGAGAGGGACACGGAGCGGCGGCGCTGAGCTTTTGGAAAGCTGCCAGACGCGCGTTATGTTTTCGAGATTGACCGAATGCACCATTGCCCTCGCTCGTACACCCGAAACACATACACATTCATATACACACATACCCGTGCATGTGTGCGCGCGGATGCATGTGGAGCAGTGGAGCACGTGCGATCGGTGTGGAGCCCCAACCATACTACAGCAGTTCATGCCACCTGCTCGCAAGCACGAGTACATTTCAATGCGTAGCGGGTTCTCTCTCTCTCTCTCTCTCTCGCGCGCGCGCACGCGACACAATTATTGTAATACATTTTCGCATGTATAATATATATCTGTGCTCTATATATGTGAATGCAACGGGAAGCAAATTAGCGGTTGCGACCACTGTAGAGAGAACTTCGATATAGATTTCGTTGCTGCATAGTTATGCAAGCTTGCCTTGGCCCTAGGACTCGGTGGCGCCCGGCGTACGCTGCTAGAGAACTGTAACTTGGTAAATTAATCGATCCGAGAAATTTCGACGTTGTATATTTATGCGGTCCACGGAGTCGTGTTCTTATGCACACCGCGCGCATTTACATCGTAATCCAACGAGTAGAGACTAGAGCCGGGCTGTATGCTGTGAATGCACACACACACAGAGTGCAGCGCGCTGTTCGCTGACTTGAAATAATTATTCGCAAGCAACGCGCACATAACTCTCGATTGAATCAATTGAGGTTTGTTAATACCTCTGTTTTGAAGCCGTGCGCTAAAAGGAATATAAAGTTATTATATTCGCTGCGCGCACGTATGAGCTTGAGAAATAGTGTCTATTATTCGGAAAGGCGTATAGGCATGGTAAATTAATATTGATGGAATTCGACTCTTTCTTCTTCTGATCTCTAATCTTCGAATTTTCAAGTAGACGCAACATCGGCTGAATTCGTATACATCTATGTCAATCCAGCATTTCAAGTGTGTTGCCATATTCATGCGCACTTCAGCTGCACTATACGCTACATTCTGAATCTTAAACCCAACACGAACAAAAGTGAAATTTAAAAAAATACAGAAAATTTAATGCGGATTTCTTTATTCATAACTAACTGCAGAATAATCGAATTGATCGCGAAAACGCGTCGTTGATACTATGCTGTTCCCGGCAATATTTTCAAGATTTTTAATTTTCCACAACACTTAATCTTCGACTTTTTACCCGAGATAGCGCGTGGAAAAGGGTCGTGTTTCATGGCAAACGGGGTCTTTTAAAATTATTATGCTCGTTCGTACCCTTTTCTTGAGTACGTATATAACAAGTTCAGAGACTCCATCGCACTTCTTCTCTGACTCCTTTCCTCTCTCTGCATTTTATATTTTCTTGTTTTTACGTTTGCCTCTCGCGAACTACATATTTCACTGCGTACACAACTCGCAGTAGCGGAATGCTACCTACGCGCTTCGCACTACGACTCTCTCTCTCTCTCTCTCACTCTCTCGACTCTTTCTCATGATAAAGGAAAACTCGTATTTATATCCCCGAGACTTGTGTCGCGAACGTTCATACGCACTCGAGTGATTCATTTTCATTTCTACCGCGTCATTGCATTTAGTCAATTAAATGGGCGAAGTCGGATGCAAGTCAAATACATTGGTAAAGCTTTGACTTTCGTACGAGTGTTTATATTATATATATAAGAGCTGCTTTTACGGATACGCGCACGCAGTAGTAACGTAGTTTCGCGTCGTGTAAGATGATTTCCCTGGTGGTGTCTTGATGAAAGATCCCCGAGGTTGTTGCCACACTCTGCGCGAACTGCTGCTGCTGCTACTTCTTAATCGTCAGTGTGATTCAACTGCTTGCACACAGTTTGAGTTTGCAATTCTTGTTTATATAATATACGCGCACTTTGCTACTACTACTACTCGCTGCGTACGAGATTATACGAATTTTTCACCACCCCAGCTAACTCGTTCAATTTTTCGTACCGTTGCGTTTCGCAGCTTCCGCGACCCCGATTATATACCTGGCGGAACGAGAATAATATAAAGAGCAAAGTGCTACACGTGTGTCTGCAGGATTTCAAATTTCTTTGAGTGGAAATAAGCGAGCGATGTGGTCTTTTTTCGGCAGTATCGGTTCGATGTACCAAAAAAAAATCGTTTTCCAATGAAGTCGCTGCTGCTGTCGAGCCATTTCGCTGCGAAGAATAAAAAGGAGATATCCTCGTTAAATCGCGCGCCCCGTGCAAAATGGCAAAAAGGGCATTGTTCGTGTCGCGCGCGCGCGCAATCATAACTCGAGAATAATTTCCGCTCGACGAATCTCTCACTATGCGTTGAAAGTTCCTCGCTCTACGGCTCTCTCTCGGATCGTTTGGCAGTATAGCGTACTAGCGGCGTGAAAAAAATCCTTCAATTAATTTCTTCGCTGCTCGCGCGCGCGTTACATTATGCACAGACATCGAGCAGCAGCGAGCGAAATCGTAAAACATGAAATCTCGATAAGAATTGAATAAAATAAAATAAGCATTAGCTATAGAGCAGCTAGAGCGCGAGGCGTTAGCTCCGAAATCCGATTAAATTGGTCGTACGAACGCGTACCCCGAGAGCTAGGCGCGCAGTGCTGCATGCAGGCCGAGCTTTCGCACTCTACCTCACCCCCATGCATGTACAATTCGAGTGTGCAGTAGACGCATATATAACACACGCACACACGTGTGCATTATACACATACGTATACGCATATATATAGGGGATCAAGAGAATCGAATTCGTTCCATCGCGTGCGTGTATATAGGTGCGAAAGTTTTTTCTCACTCGTTTGCCTCGCATGAAATTCACTCGCTGATGTGTTCGGGGAAAAGAATCACGCCCCGGCATTTCCAAAGACCATTATACAATTACAACGCGCCGACGCGAAGTTACGAGCTACTCTGGGGTGAACAAAAACACAACAAAATAAAAAACTTTTATACGTTTGCAAATGCGGATGTCGATGCTTATAATCGAGGCCAATATACAGCTCGATAAAATCATCGCTTCTGTACGCGCCTTCGCTCGTGTGTATGTGTTGTGCTGCACACAATCGACTTCGGAGAATTAATTGTTGCATTTCATGTTTCGCCATCGCGAAGTCATGTGCGCGCCACATCTCGTTCTCGTGTCTTTTATTTATTTATTTTGTTTGTAACGTATAAACTACTCTGTTATTATTGATGCCTGGGATCGATCGGGTCATGCTCGTTGACGATTGCGTAAAGTACGTGTGTGCTGCATAATCATAATATATAAATTGTTACAACTGTCAACGTTTATTTGTCCGAGCGAATCGAGAATTTGAGCGCTATACTCTTTGCGTTGTGCGCATCGAACGTTGAATTTTATTTTAAAAATAAGCGCCGTGACGATATCTATAAAAAGAAATGGAAATGCGCGTATATATACGATAATAACCTGAAATTTATGAATTCAATCCTTTTATATGTGTTGCATTTTATTATTATATCAGGAGATTACCCGATAGCTTTTCACAACGCATTTGATGTATAAGTTGAGGCCAACGTAGAGGTTGAAAGATTGGCATTTGAAAGACGTCAAGTTTTAGCGCCGACACGACAAAGCTTTAGTTGTCGAAAATCTCGATTATATATTACTCGGTACTAGGAAAATTAAGCCCCTTACGCTCGAGTGAGCGTATTGAAAATTGACTCTTCGCGTAGCTTAGTGCTGGCGTAGGAAGCAGCAACAGCAACAGAAGCTCGAGCGCGAAAGTGGAGAACAACTGCACAATAAGGCTATGATCTGCTGCTCGAAAGTTTGGTGTAATTAAAGCTAATGGCGGGACAGTTTGTGCATTATCAAGACGAAATTCGAAAATCCACGCTCTCGTGTGCTAAGAGCTTCTGAACGCGCTCAATGCGTAAATGTAGATGGAGAGAGAAATAGAAGAGGAGAGAGAGAGACAGAGAGTAAGTGAAGTTGGCAAGAGGGAACACTGATAACATTTGGATGGAACTCCACTCTTACGCTCCCCGTCGAGGCGAAACGATGCTTGTGCCAGCAGCAGCAGCAGCGCAGTAGCACCTCGGATTAACTCGAAACGTAGGTGTAATTATCTTGGCGGTGCTCTCTCTGTCTCTACGAGCATGAAGCATATAGGACACAGAAGCAGAAGCTGCCGCCGCTCCAGTGTCCACGCGCGTCTTAATTACATATTCCAAACCGACCAAAATCCCATTTACAAAGTCTTGACGGCCGGGAATGCTTATATCATCCAGGTAGATAGTGCAGCTAACCGAGGCGCGTATATGGACAATGGCATCACAGCAGCTGTTGTTGTCTCTCGTTCGACGACGCGATGCTTCTGCTGCTTCTCTACGTATGCATGCACACTCTTGAATCAAAGAGCCAAATCCCGAGGATATAGTCGCCTTCGAGCTGGTCATTGAAATATCGCCAAACTCGAGTGGCTACGATATAATTCGTCTTGTAGTATACGTATGGCTCGGTTGAATTAAATTTAATCAACGAAATGTCAAATCGACGCGTTTACACAAAGTCAAGCAATAATATATTAACACAACTTTGTATAACTATTTGAGCTAGCGGCAAAAGAAGCTATTATCGCAAGGATGCTTAAATCGACCGATGCTGCTGCTGGTTGTGCACATTCAGATATATAAACTCGCGCGCATTTTACTTCGAGTGCCGAGCGCTTACAAAAACGAAGCCAAGCGAGCGAGAGCAAAGTCGTAAAAAACTTTTTTTCCACTTTAATTGTTAACGTTCACGCGCTTGAGCAGCAGCAGCAGCAGCAGCAACGGCGGCGGCTAGCCTGCAGTTCGCTCCTCGGCGGTTTCCGCGATTAAGTGAAGCACGGCCCGGCACGCCGCGAACCCTATAACCGCACTATATAAGTTTACTCGGCTCTCGTTCGATTCGTTGCCCCGAGAGCAAAGTTTTCCCACGACTTACTCTTTTTTCATCGCGGACTTTCGGATATTTCGGAGCGCGCGCCAAATTCGGAAAAGCGGAGAAAAAGGCAAAAGAATTGGAACAAAAGGACAAAAATCTCGTAAATGTAACTAGTTGCATTGAACATTTTAGATAGAGATCTGTATCTAGGTCGAGCTATAGTTCTGGCTAAGCCCGACACTGATATCGAGCTTTTAGTTTGAAAGGTTGCCTCTAGTTAAGGCAACCTGACGCCGAATCGAGAACTGCGTGTAAAACATTTTGATTACGTACGCATAGATGCGCGTCCCTAACTTGTGTGTGCAGTATACGCCAGCTGCGCCGCTACTGCCTACCTTTTTACGGATGCAAAAGCCGCACGATCGTGTGTATGAAATAGTATAGATAACGTATGGTGACGTCATTAAATTTGCTATAAAAATAAATACAAATTTAAATCTTTTACGAAATTGATCAATCAAGCTTATAAATTTTTACTAATTTCGGCGAATGAATTCTTCTTTGAAATCAAATTGAGTTACGAATTTTCTAAAGCTATTGGTTTACTCAAATTAATTGTCCTTCTCCCAAATTAATTTCCAATAATTAACGTCTTTAACTAATTATAGACAGCATTTTTCTGCTGAGGTTTAATTATTGTATTTCTATTTTCCTTTAGCCAAATCGTCGAATGGATTGAATTTTACGTTTGTTTATCTTTTTTTTTCGTTTTTTTGCCTGTCAACAATTTGTGATTGACAGACAGATGAGACGGTTGAGCGGTAAAAGTTCCCGATATGCCAGGAGCCTAGCTCCAACCGCAGGTATTTGCGAATAAATCCTCGCAAGGTATATAAATATGTGCCTTTTTGTGCATTTTTCCATTATTGTGGTTTCGAAATGTGGCGTAAACGATAACATTCGATATATTTTGGTTTTGTCTCTGCTTTGACAAACGTAATTTGAAATAAAGCAGATATATTCCATCATTGCGAAGAAATAAACGATATGAATGACCTGCATAGCTCAAATAATCGAATAAATGATCAACTATGAAAAAAAGAAATTCATTTGAAAGAGTAATCCGATTGGATTTGTGCGTTTTCGTTCTCTCGTAGATAAGAATCCTTTGTTCTTTTCCTATCCCCAGTTTCATTTCACGTTTAATAACGATGCACTCTGAAAACCAACTGTAATAGTTTCTTTTGCTCTTTTTATCTATTTTGTCTTTCACACGAAGTTGAATAAATTATACGAAGTAAAACTTTATTCTCCGTTTCTATTCCGTCCATTACGTGCAAATTTCATAAATTTATAACTTATAGCTGAAACTGAATTGTCTAAACGACGGAGTGAAAATGAGATTACATATGAACAAAACTGTAATTGATTTTTCTATTAAATTCCTCAGTATCACGCCCAACTTGTGCTCTTGCTGTTTGAAGAATGAAACAAAAAATTAAGAAGAATGTTATGAATGACTTTTATTTATTTTTATTGTAATGCATAAAGAATATTTGCATAAAAAAATGTCACGTGGAACTTTGTTTTAATTAATATTCACAATAGCATATGAATTAATTTCACGAATGATAATTTGCGAGGAAATATTATTTTTTAAAAGAACGGCGCGGAAAGATGAATTTCCTACATTTTCAAGTAGTGTATGTCAACGTCCAGCCAGCCGCCGCCTTTTACGAACGCTTGCGTTCTTTTTCGCTAACGTTTTTCGTATACGACCCGAGTACTGAATGCTTAATTCCTTAAAATAGAAAAAAAACGTATTAAAATGTTTTTTTTTCTCCTCTCGTTACAGAGAGCGGCAGATGTTTCCACCAGGACAGCTGCCCCGACGACAGTACGACGGACAGTACAGGCCAATGCGTATGCATCCCGGACTGCCCGAAGGCCCAGCCATGCGAGGACGGACAACATTCGCTAATGGTGAAATCGGGTGATTCCAGCCAACCCGGCAAGTGCTGCCCTCTTTACGAGTGTCGAGCTCAAGGTAATAACTCTTTTAAAAGTGTGTGTGCTTGTGCATCGCGGGGACATTAAAATGTCCCATCTAGCTCGCTACAGCAGTCCTCACACGAAACACTGTGAACACGCGTGCATATATAATATATATATATATGGGCAGAAGCAGAGTGCGAAAATTAAATGCCATTCTGACCCAGTTACGGTGGCATGAAATCGAGCGTGACGCGTGCGAGGAAGCTGCAATACTCGCGCGAGCGAGATGGGGCGGAAAAATTGAATAATCGAAAACGGCACAAATTCGTAATTGCGTTGATATATATTTAGCAGTCGCAGCTCGTTAATATTATCAATGTAACCCGACACATTTCTGTCAATTGTCCAGAGCTCGTGAGGTACGAATTCGGACCTACGACGGGCAAGTTGCTCGATAACTGCGTGGACCGATCGGGCAACCATCATAATTTCAACGACGAATGGATCGACTCGATGGACCCGTGCATGCAGTGCCGATGCCTCGATGGCAAGGAGAGCTGCGTGATACCACATTGCAAGCCCTGCAATCGCCGTCTACCACCCAGGAAGGACCAGTGCTGCGGGGACTGCGTAGACAGGCCAATCGATTGCCAGGTGGCGCCGCCCTTGGATTGCAACCTCCGTTGCGAGACTTTCGATGTGAACGAGCAAGGCTGTCAGATCTGCAAGTGTTTCGTAAGTTGCTCTTTCTTCTATTTCATTTCTCCAAGAACGAGTTGAATTACATTTTTTTACTCATTCGTGGAAAGGACAACGGTGAAGTTTCGCACAATAATAGCAGCAACAAAGAGCAGCAACAGACGACCAACACAATAGATGCCGCCTCTGCCGGACCAACAGTTCTCGACGCGGAGACACCGGCAAAAAGCTCAGTAGTGGCGAATTGCACCAAGCCCAACTGCCTACAGGCCAAGACGGTTTGCCCGTACGGCAATTTGCTGGATTCAAATGGCTGTCCGACTTGCTCGTGCCGACTGGAGTGCCCGAGGCTCGAGTCCTGCCCAAAGAAGTGCCCGCAAGGCTACAGACGCGACGACAAGGGCTGCCAGGTGAGTCTGCTGCGAGCACTCCTGGTTTTGCTTCATTTGATTCTCTCCGGATAATTCAGACAGCCGTGCGCGGGTGCGCATAGCTCTTTGTGCTCTACTCATTATTTTTATTACATCTAACGAGCTGTTATTGTTATTATGAAGCTTCGGCAGAATCACGACGCTTGTAAGACCTGCATAAAACATTATAAGCAGCGCTCAATTTTCCATTTTAATACCTTTGCGTAATTACATGCGTAAAGTGAGCGCGACAAAACGAACATACAACAATGCCAACCAACTTGACCTAATTTCTCGTAATTGAATATGATTGTGAACTTTGAGCGCGAATCCGACGCGCCACACCGCATAAAAGTTACTCCTATTATGTACATGCTCACTGTATGGATACAAGCTTAAAGACCCGCATAGTGCCTTTGATAATTACACTCGCTCGGCTTGTTTTTCTTTTTTTTTTCTCTTTTTCTTTTCACCATGCTCATGATACTCGTATTTCACAGATTTGCAAATGTCGCTCGAACTGTCAGGATCCAGACAGTAGGCAGATCTACAAACCGGACGAAACTTGGAGCCCTGATCCTTGTCGCAAGTGTGTGTGCAGGCAGAACGGCCACATTAGTTGCTCAGGCACCACGGAGTGCATCAACTACTGTGAAAATCCAATGCCACCGTCTAACGGCTCCTGCTGTCCTATTTGTCCTCCTAAAACAACCATGGTAAGGCTCTTATTTTGTATAATTCTTTATCGACTTTATGTACTCGGTGTTTGTTCGAGTTGAAAATTATGATGCATTGCATTTTTTTCCTTTGCCATACGAATTTTCGGACTTGAACATTTTTTCTCTCATACAATTTTGAGAAGAATATATAAAACCATACATTATAAATATTTTTTGTATTCAATTTTGAAATTTTTTTTCAAATATGCGCATTTTCTGAATAAATCGAAGGATTGACGCGCATCTGCTTCTATACTTATGGTCGATTCTATGAAAAATTGAATAGCTAAAATATTTATTTCCCGATTGCATGAAAAACTTTTTTTGACCTACATGTACTTCTCCCCGTATTTTATCAGAATTTTGGGGAACATCCATTTTATCTTTCTTCCTAGGCTCGAATTTGGCGTTGTTCCTTAATTCATGCTAATATTATAAACATTTCTAGTTCAGTCCTTAATGTTTTTTAAAATGATTACTGAAGAACTTTTTTATTGGAAATGATAAAAATTGTATAAATTAAAAAATAATAATTTTACAGAGATCGGCCATATATCTAAATTTAATACTCAAGGGTAACGCCATGGACAAAGTTCTTCGGGCGTAACGTTCATATAAGAGCTTCAATGCAGTTGACAAACTTTTCCCTACAGATATAGCCTATATACGCCTGTTCGCAAACAATATATGTCGTTAAAAAAAAAAGAAAAAAGACAGAAAAAATATTCTTAAAAATTCTCATCTCTCGATCGAATGAATAATTGAACAGATGGAAAAAGTTTTTTTCTGCCTAAGCTGTTTGCTCTCGCTGCGCTGTAATCTTTTTTTGGCTTATCACTTGGCGGATTAGCTAATACTTTCACGGCCGTCAGCTGAACGAAAAAAAGCCTCGTGTACATCCCCATGAATTTCCATTCGAAATCCTATTCGCACGTACACTACAGATTTAAATGCTTTCCGAGTTTTCTCTCACTCTCTCTCCCGTATACGCATGCGTCGGAGGTGGTTGAAACGATGGATTTTTCATATTTTACATGAATTATATTCATGTTTTTTCATAGATACAGAGAGAAAAATATTCAAAAAGTAAACGCGAAGAAATACGAAATAAAACGTATTAATGTCGTATTTGCATTGAGCTCAATTTTACATGCATGAATTTTAATGAGAAGAAAATATTTCTGCAGTCACTATTAGTTTTGCTTTACACAGCCAACTCAATAACGTTAAAATCACAACTTTCAAACGCTAATTTGCTTTTCTTAATGCAGGAGGGAGAAGCGAGCGGCAATTCCACCAGCACTTCATCGTCGGCCTCGTCGTCGCGAGGCTGGGGCGTCGTGCCGATCACTCTCATCTGCGTATTGGGTCTTTTATGCTGCATGCTAATGGCTCATCTCGTGCGAAATCGCTTTCGAGCACGGCTGCCGACATCCGAGAACGAATTCACCAACGCTTATCCACAGCAGTACTACAAATGCATACCCGTTTACGAGAGCCATCTGTCGCGGAATGCCGAAAAGCTTGCGCCACTCTGATGATGAGCTGTTTGTTTATTTATTCCTTTCTTTCATTTTTATATGATGAATTGAAGGAAATATGAAGGAAGAAAAAGAACGATCGAAAGAATACGTAAGCCGAGCTACGACGCCAACGCCGTATATTCGAGCGCCTACGTCTCTTTTTTTCCTTCCTTGTGTACATATATATATGTATAAAGTGTATTTGCGTTTCGTTAGTCGTAGACACAGTATTATTTGCCAAATAACGAAGAGCCTGCGGGAATGAGAAAAAAAAGAAAGAATACGAAAAATCGTCGTTATACGTACCTTTTGAATGTGCTTGTGTATAAGTGTGCGGATGTGTGTATTCGTATGTTTGCATTTGAACGTAGTCGCAACGTGAGCGAGATTTTGTTACTCCTTTGGTACTGTTCGTCTAATGTATATTTGTCGCTCTGCCGTAGTTTCAATACGTTCCCATGACAATTATTCTTCGTTTGCTTCGCAAATAATATAACTAACTAATATTACCGAACGAAATCAAAACAGACCATCGTAACTGATTCGTTCCCAAACGTGGCGACACGTTATTTCTTTTTATCATCAATAGAAACAAATAAATTTGAAATTACGGAAATGTCTGTTTTTTTTGCGCACTAATTGTTATGATACTAAAAATAATGAAGTTGATTATTAAAATGTTATTGTTATTATTATTTTTATACATTGTATCATTATGTAATTCGTATTGAAATAATACTTAACATATGTGGGTAACTTGGTCGAATTTTCATATTATATATCTGTAAAGTATTGAAAATGTTGTAAGGTATTTTAATTATAAAAAAATACGATCCGTATTGTTGTTTGACGCGTATGAGTGAAGCATTTGTGTGATTATTTCCATTGTGCACTTTTGTTTTGAATAAACAAATAGAGCGATTGTTTTTATAAATACGTTTAAAAAACGTTCATAAAATTAAGCTTTGTAATATTTGGAAAGTAAAGCACATAAACATGTATTAATTATAATTTGTACTAATTAAACTAGTATGTTTTCGAAAATATTAGTATGTGAGAATTTTTTTCTAGTCGAAAACATAACATAATCTAACGTTTTTGTTTCTGTAAAATCATACTATTATATGTAAATATACGTATAAGTTGAGTAAATGCTATAAAATAACTACAAATCGAGACTGTTTAATTATTCATGTTTCAATTTTCATTACCTTATAACTAAATAATACCAACAATTGAGCTGAAATATATCAAATTACACGTTTTTTTCAAAAAAAACTTGTATGGATGATTCTCAAATGATTATGAATTATTGTTTTGAATTAAAAAAATTAAATATTCAAAATCTAGTGAATGAAAAAAGTACTGGATGAAAGTCAGTACAAATGAATTTCATCGAAAAAAATTAGATTGTACCAAATGTAAATCAACAGCCCTCTTCATAAATTCGATCTTCTCTTAAATTTTAATATAAGTCATCATTCTGTGGTGTAAAGTGCATTGCGATACGTAGCAAAAAATGTAAGCATATGTTCTAGTTGATGTGAATTAGCTTGTATTCTTTTCCATTTACATGGAGTTGTTCATAATCTCATCATTTACTACGGTCGTTCATATAACATATCATTCATACCTTAAAAAATGCATTAGCACATTAGCAAATTTATTGCTTATGTTAAATAGCATCCAATAAATAACTCGTTGGCACAAAACCATTGCCGACCAGAGCCAATTATTTAAAGCGTCATTTGAATTACTCAAACCTGAAATGGTGGGGGGACATTTTTTATAAAATTTTTTTTATAATTCTTTTTTTTATAAATTCAAATTTTTATAATCCATTTTTTATAATATCTATTTTTATAATAATATTTATTTATAATAAATTATAAATTTATAAATATAAATTTACACGTATGTATACACCGAGCTCATCGACTTATTTGTCAACATATGTATATATACAGCAGAGCTGATCTGATCAGATTTGTGAACAGAATTTAATAACTATACATCATAGCTTCTTCGACTGGCAACAAAGTAACGGTTTTAATAAATAACATGGCCGAGTTGGTAAAATCCCGAGGTTCCAGTTATCATCTATCCTTAGAAGGTTTTCTGTATTATAAAAACGGCGGAACTATAGGAAAACGAGCGTACTGGCTTTGTAAAAAGACCTCTCAGTGTTGTGCCCGAGCTGTGACCACATATGTATTCCTGATGTTGACGCAGTTGAAGCAATCAAGGTTGTGTCCAGCAAGGTTGTGTCCGGTTTGAGAAAACTTATGTGAGTGGGTCAATATCTCGAGGCAAAACGAAACGACGCATACTCGCACGTTATGAGCCAGCTTTGTGCAGCAAAAAGCGCGGACAAACAACGTCAGTGAAGGGTTGCATGACCGACTGAGAGTTGTAATGGGGCGTTGAAAATGACGATGTTATGTCATACTTGAAATATATTAGTACCATTATAAGATTATAAAATTTGGGTTTATAAAAAATGGATTATAAAAAAAAAGATTATAAAAAACGTACATTATAAAAAATGTCATTATAAAAAGAAAATTTATAAAAAAAATTTTATGAAAAATGTACCCCAACCCCTGAAATCTATATAATATATTTTTTCAATGTGAAAAGATAATTGTGAGTCTAATAATTACTAAAAATACATATAAATATTATACAGCTAAAAAATAAGATTCGTTGCATATTACATAGTTACAATACAGTATATCATTATGTATCATACATTAAGTCATGTACTAAAAAAAATTTATGAAACTCGTGCAACCGCATTTAGCGATATATTTGAAAAGTTTTACCATAGAAAGTTTTAGCTGGAAAAGATTGTTAAAATTAAAAGAGGGTATTTATAGATTCGAAAAGGCAATGGTGTATGTATACATACAAAAAGGACAATATATAAAAAAAAGTTGAGATTGTGTTTTTAAATGGGAACTCGATAGTTTGATAATCATAGTAGAGTGATAACATTGATCGTTTGGTTTTTCTTTAAGTTTATGTGACTGATAAGCTAGCTGCCTAAAAATGTTTAGCCGTAGACTTTTCGTTTATCAGTTTATACATATCATGAACGCGAACCAGGAGATTACCACATTGTACATGCTTATATTATATTCGATTGAATAAAGCTAAGTTTAAAAACTGGACTGGAAGCATTTTACCATTCATCTTTTTCGAACAAAGTGGCATCGATGAGGCGTTATTATTTTAATTTAAGTATCTTTTTTAATTGTTCCCTTTTGCTGAATAATTATCAGAGTCAAGAAGACATACCGCGGTAAGAGCTACCGTTAGTGAGTTTATGTTTAATGCACAAGTTTCTTTTCTTATACACTATAGAAATATTGCGAAAAGCTCAAACGATGATGATGACATTTTAAAAACGAAAAGCCCTAAAGGCAAAAAAGCGCAGTACAGGTACATCGCTTTTCCCTTGTTCTCTTGAGAATAAAGAATCCAGGGTAATTTTTTGTTCTTTAAAGATTAAAAAGAGAAAGTTTTGCTGCTTCATTAAATTATTGTAAGATGTCCCGCTTTCTTCTTTGGTAAAGCTTAATTTACTTGCTCATTTAAATTTTTGAAAATGAGGTTTATTAGTTTAGATGATAATTTATAAGTAAATAAATAAAAAGACAAGATATATTTTCTATACATTCGTAAATAATGATAGAGATTATTTATTTTATTTTTTTTATTTATAACGCATCATTTAATCTTGTACGCTTTCATGGATGCCTAATTTTTCTATTACACTTTGACAGTCGAGGACTTAAAAATTTAACCTTACAGTAATTCATTAGTGAAAAGGATACAAAGTGATCCATGCTTGACTTGGCATGTAAAAGCTATGGTAATACCTTGGGCTAAAACTACGGCTAATAAAATGCAGCACTGTTTTACCGACCTGCCACAGGGCAGGGTACAATCATATCGTTCCACGATTTCATGCCGAGCGATGTGATTCATACCTCGCTAGTCGCAATTTTGAAAATCATATAACATTTACCGTCGAGTATTTGTTTGTGAATTACCAAGTTCTCGCCGAAACCACTCTAGCGCGTCTCGGTATTTTTTATGGTAAAACAAAATTAATGGTTACAAGTGAGCATTTAAGACGACTGCGTTAAATTTACATAACATCAAGGTAACATAGCTTGTTATAAAATCGACTAAACACTATCTCAACACATAATGTTTCGTTTTAGCGTCTCGAAAAGAACTTAATCAAGGCAAGCAATGACTTTACCATTGTTACTCTCAAAATTAAATTCTTAAGGAGCTTTTACCTGAAAACCACTGGAATGTTCAATGTATATTATTTGCACTTAATAATATTCCTTATCTGTAATTATTTACACTTCACCATTTACATTAACACCTAAGAGTCTGTCACATTTCTTGATTCACATTAATATTTTAGAGACCGTCACATTTCATCTACATCTGCAGCTTACATCACTTCATCATTTAACTTTACAACGTATAATACACTTTTTTATTCTCAATCTTTTTTTACTAAATCTAGGTTTTATTTTAGAAGTAGCCGATGCAGAATATCGCTTATTTACAGAAAAAAACCTAATTTCTACTCCGAAGACTTTGAGATTAGCTAAAAGTTATATCGTTTGATTTCATACCGGAGTCACATTATATGTGTCATTAATTCTGGTAGATGACAGAATTAATTATTACACTCCGGAAAATTTAATTTTGCTCGTTATATTGACTATATACATTCTGCCAATTTATTACCCCACCTCCATTTATTACAGTTTTGCTTATGTAAAAGCAATATATCTTGATAAGATATCAATCATCATTGATTTGTCTAAAATTTTCTTATGCAACGATGCATAAACATTTTAAATATCTTTTCTGTTCATCTTCAACAACCAATCTTAATTTTCTTTTTTTTAAAAAAGAAAAAAAGATTAGAAAATGAAAAAATCTCGCACCGCATGACTGAATTAAATGCAGTCGTATCGGCCTAGTGGCGCGCGGCGCACTAGGGATGATGCTGATAATTCAGTCAGAGCGAGGGCGGCTGCTGCTGGTGCGCCAAGCCGTCGTCGTAGTTTCCTGTACCCATGTGTCCCAAGTGAGCATGCTGCTGAGACTGATGGTGATTGGCGGAATTGCTGACGTGCTGACTCTGCAGCATGACCGTAGCATGATGCTGGTGGTGGTGATAAGGATGGGCAGCAACCGCTGCCGCGTTGTAATACTGATGGCCCACGTTGGCGTGAGGCGTGTAGTAGATGTGGCTCAGGTCCTTTTCTGTAGACGAAAAAAAAAACAAGGGTTTTAGTATGTTTGAATTCGTGAAGATACAATAAAGAGGCTAATTTAAATGCAAGAGCTACTTTGTAGTACAAATATCGCGCGCAGTCCTTTGGTGCTGTCTACGCGTAATATACATAATCAGGGACACGCGTCGGCTAACGAGCGGCCCGATACGTAGAATATTATACCCCACGTGGGGGGCGCCACGCACGACTATAATCTTGGAGTCATAATAGCACTTGGACTCTGTAATAGAGGGCCCCAAAAATTGCACATTGGTCGCGTGCGACTGCTTAGTTTATTATATATTATTAGTATAGAATCCGCTCAATTGTAACTCTTTATTGTATCATCCATTTAATGTAAACAAAGCACACTGTCGCGATTTCTTCCTATGCTTTTACATGTTAAAACAAATCCGATTGTTAGAATCAAACGTTATTGGAATATCACCGTAGCGAGCTCGAGTATAAAATTTAAATTTTTTAATGCCGCGAAACAAGTTTATTAAAAATAAAAAACCATTAAAACAGTTTGATTTACTTGAAAAGTTCACTCAACATAACGCAGAAGTGACTTATTTCACGAGAAAAGGACAAAGAAATGTATCCTACATTCGGACACTGTACTCTAAAAATTATTAAGAATACAAAAAACAAACAAAAATTGCTTTATTTAAAAAAATCAACCGGCTATTTGAACCGAAACGTTCGGTCCAAGAGATCACATCAAGCGAATTCGACTGTGTATTACATGTGTAATAGACATTATCAAAGGGCTGCGCGGTCGTTCATGATTGATGAATGTACAATGGAGTTCGCTCAATGCAATCAAAACAGGACTAAAAGGCAGTTTGATTACAAAAACTAGATAATTCAAATAAGCACAACTTATTCAGGTAAAACCGTGATTGTGTGTTTTGATTACATTAAGCGACCGATCATGATGAGCGAGCTTATATCAAGCGGATTCTACTCACGTTCTTAGTAATAAATGTACACCGTCCGTACGTCCGTCTAGTTATTATTAGCAGTCAAATTGGCATCATTTGTCCGATTAGTACTTGAATTGTTATTGTTAGTGTTAGTCGTAATCCGGGTACTGTCCTTTGGACTTGAACTTGAATTACTCGAAAGGCTAGAGTCAGTACCATAAGTAACAACTGCGAAAATCAGTGCGTCGAAATTACTCATAAAGTCACTAGTAGCAGTTGAGTTTTTTGTATCAGTAGCAGTCGAGTAGGTCTTATCCATACTAAAAGGAGCTCTAAAGGGCTCTAATCAAGTTCCGTTTTGAGAGAGCCCAATGATTTACTGTTAAGATCATAATAGTCAGTACCCGAAGGCGGCCAATAAGGAGACTGTCTGTTAGCTAAGAAATCTGTCACGTGAGTAATAATTTCGGGATCCTTACTCCAGTTAGGATTCAAGTGTTGATAGCAATCACCTAAAGGGCTATCAATAACATACAGGTAGTCATCGCTATGGTGCGTCATGAAACTATTGCTACCAAAAAGCGAGAACTCATTGTCGGCGCATGTACCATCGGACTTATCGCTAGCGCTTGCATCGTACTCACTTTCATAGGTCGGGACGGTCGCCCCGCGCGATGCCAATGCGACGGTATCCTCCTCCTCGGCCGAGGAGAAGGGCTTGACGTCCAGCGGCTCGTTCGGGCTGATGCTGCCGCCGATTTCGGCCGGCGACTGTTGCTCCGGCATCATCGGGCTCGCCGAGTACGGCATGTGGTACGTCGGCGAGTGGTTATGCTGCAGCAACGCCATCGGACTGCTCGTAGGCACGGCCGGCCCCGACTGCAAGTTCATCGGCGTTAAGGTCACCGACGAGTAGCTCGAGTCCAATGTGCCGATGTGCCGCTGTAACACGTGACTAGGGATTTCTGGTATCTGTTGCTGTTGTTGCAGCTGTTGCTGCTGCTGATGCTGCTGTAGCTGCTGCTGTTGCTGCTGCTGCTGCTGCTGCTGATGCTGCAAGAGTAGCGCGTGCTGCTGTTGATCGTGCTGATGTCGGTGCAATTGATTCTGCTCGTTGGTTAACTGATGATGTAGCTGTTGGAGCTGCAGCGCTGCTGACGGCGGCGAGGTTCGCTGATGTGGGCTGCCATTGCTGGAAAAAGTCATTCGTATATTATTAATCGCTTCAACTAATTCAGAACAGTGGATTGTGACAGTATTTACTTGGGGTTTAAAGTCGCCCATATAACTGTCTATTATGTAATAAATAGAATCTACTATGTAGCATATAATATATGGTCTACTATACATATAAGAATTAGATATGATTGTTTCATTGTTCTCGCAACAAAAATAACACTCCAATATGTAACTCGTGGGGTTATTAGTGGTCAAAATCTTTTGGCACCTGCTTCATCAATCAAACACACGCTGACCTCATGTTTATGGTATTTAAAGACGATTAAATTTTAATTAATCACTTTTTGAAGTGCATGACCATTATTGAGAGTTGAGAGACTACTGAACTAAGAACAAAGAGTGGGGGTTTTCACAGCTCGAAGCTGGTCCACGCTCGGACACTAAGGCAATAGTATGAAGTCATTTTCTAGGAAGACGAAAATGTATCTGATTGACGTTTTTTAATGCGAGATTTGATTCTATCGACACAAGTGCATTACACATGTTGGATCGAAATTTAAAATAATAAAACAATTTTAAGAATGCACGAGCTCGAATGACCTATTGTAAATATTAATTTCTTTACTTTTTACATTAACCCCTTCATTTAAAGATTTATTTATCACAAGAAATAGAATAAACACAATTTAAAAAATATATATTGTTATATATTATTGCATTTATAATTTAAATTTCACTCATGTCTCTAATGTCGCAAGCATAACACAAGTCTCAAGAAGAATGGGTATCGCTCGTTCCCCAACAAATATCATTTATAACGAGCACGCGGGCGCAGAAGGACAAAATTTTGCGTCAAACTCGATTCTCCGCTGCTTGGAGTTGCGCGCCAAGAACCGCCTCCTATATCGCGTTGTGTATATAAAAATGTGCTCGTGGTGTGTACGGAAGGAACTCGACAACACAAAGACCGACTCTAGGCAAGCCTCGCGCTTTTTTCTCCTTTTGCACGTTCGTCATCTATATATACCTATATATACGAGTGCCGTGCGCAAGCATCGATGTGTATTATACCTTCTTTTATTTTTTCCTTTCACTCTCTTTTTCTCTTACTTGCTCACACTCCGCGCATTACTCTCTCTCTCTCTCTCTCTCTTTTCATTTGCACGGGGGCGTATAAATGTGCGTTCCTTTCTTTCTTTCTTATTTTGCTCTTACATCGTGCAGAGACGTTTGTACGAGGACACAGCTTTTAACGATTGTTACATATATGATTCGATTCGTATAAGTGTGGGCTGTATGGAGTTCGCAAAGATGCTTCTCATAAATGAAATATAAACTTTATGTAAATTATTGTATAAGAAGATCCACAAAAATTTTCGAAAATTTAAAATTCTTAGATCACATACTCTAAAGTTAATAGATTATTTTTATTTTATTTAAAAAATAAATTCGCCATACATTTTAGTAAAACTTATTAATCGCACTACTAATGTGCTTCAAGTGATTGCTAATAGCCTTAATAATCGATAGCACTCCATAGTAATCTCGAGTGATTTACACTCCAAATGAAAATACTCATGTAATAAGGATAGTAGAAAATAGTAGACATTGCAAGCGGTCGCGTGCGAACAAGGGGCGTGTACTTTTTTTTGGCTCAGATCTGGTCTTATTCAATCTCTTATAATACGCAGACGTTGTGTACATGTAATAATGATGTTTCGAAAAATATGTACATGTGTGTGTGTGTGTGTGCGCATTTTACATCCCCTCTCGTTTTATACGTACACGAAGGTTTTGCGCGTGCAGCAAAAACTAGAAAGAGAGAGAGAGAGAGAGAGGATAAATAGGATTTGGTCCGTTTATGTTTGCGCAATTGTCGAGGACTAATCCCTTTCGAGGATTACGCTAGGCTTTTCAACTACTCGATTTTCTGCCTAAACACATTCTGAATGTGTATAAACCGAAGCGAGAAAGAGCAAAAGAGAGAGAGAGAGAGAGAGAAGTGTGACTCGGCGCAGCTCAGCTTCGTCTCAGGGAGACTTGTGTGAGCTATTCAGAATTTTGCTGCTGCTTCACGCTATGTTGTATGCAGTGCTCGATTGTGCTTTTTCTGCTTTCGTATATTTCGTATTATGTATTCTTAATCCAAGTCGAGTGTGCGTATTTTTAATGCGTAAAATTCAACCATTACATCTCAATTAAGCGAGGACACAGTCCGAAGCAAGCTAGCAAGTATAGGAAAGCAAAAAGAAAACGATAAAGTCGAAAAAAAAGAGCGAAACAGTTCGTCTAGATTTACTCGAATATAAATGCAAGATAGCATAGGTCTTATTCATCGATGAACCTATGCGTTTTTGAAATGCGTTAATCGGTAAATTTTTTCGCGACTAGCTTGGATATATCTGCCAGCTTGTCGGCCTGTGCGTAACTCCCTCTCGGCTGACCATCGACTTTCGTGCCAGACTAACTCGTAGCCATAACAACTTTGGGTCTCGCGCCATTTAACGTGTACGTCTCGCGCATATCGAAAGACTGAAATGAAAAAAAAACAGAAAACTTGCGAGAACGAGAGGTGAAAGAGAGAGAGAGGGAGAGAGAGAGAGGAACGGTAAGCACAAAGCAACACGCAAGGGACAATATATAACAGCAGCAGCACGACACATAACAAAAAAAAAACAAAAAAGAAAACAAAAACTAAAAACACCATCTACTTTTTTACCTTTAAATAATCAGAAGGACCTAAATTCTATACCCGTCAACCTATATATAGTTCCAATGATATAATTATGAAACGAACGTTGAAATCAAGTGAAATATAATTATTATTTATTGGATAAGGGATTAAGATAAGTTCACTTACTTTCTCTGCTGAGGCGTGCGATCGCGCTGTCTCCGGTTTTTGAACCAATTGGAGACCTGCGTGAGGGTCAAGCCCGTCTTCTTGGCCAGCATCTTCTTCTCGGCGGGATTCGGATACTTGTTCTTGATATACATGTCGCGTAGCGCGTTGCGCGCCCTCTCCTTGAAGCAGTACACCACCTCCTCGCCGTCCCAGATGGTCTTTGGCAGGGGATACTTTTTGCGCAGCCTGTACTTGTCGACGGCCCCCAGGCTCCTGTCGCGGGCCTTGGCCTGCTCTTGGTAGTGCGACTTGAACCACAACGTCTGCAATCGGGGATGATGATGCATCGAGAAGTTGCGCGACTCTAGAATGCGATAGACCTCGCGCCAGTCGTGTCGATGGTAGGCGACCGTCGCTTCGGCGACCAGTCGCCACTCGCTCGGTGACCTGGTCTCCACCAACCCGGCCATAAATCTGTAGGAAAGCAAAAAATAACAATAAAATAAGTTGGTACTGCCGTGACTCGTTCCATCGGCTCGAGTTTTGTTCGGCCCTTTTTCCTCGAGATGGCTCGGGTCGTTGATTTTTCTTTCGCGTAATTAAATTTTAGCCAACTCGAAAAGGAGCGATAACGAAAAATTTTACAATCTGCCCTAATAAAGCTTCTCGTGGTCAATTCCACAAAGAGTCACAAAGAGTCTCGGTCAATTCTTTTTCGTACACATTAATTTCGTCGCGTGCTTTACGAGGGCCTCAAGTAAAAATAAAAAAAATATAAAGTAAATATCTATACGCGCTCGTGCACCGTGAATGAGTCACACATCGAAAGGCGATATTTAGCATTAATACGGGTGATTGTGCGTATGTATAACGGGTGCGAGATCGTTCCGAGAAATTATTTTTTATCTAAAAGAACATCAAAAAAAAAGTCTACGTCGAGCATATTTATATAGCCGAGCGCTAGCGGTGTAGCGGCGGAGGGATCTGCATCGCGCGATTTAACGTAAGGCGTGCGCGGCCATGGCTCCTGCAGCACGCGCTCGTGTTTAGCACGTTGGGCGCGCGCTCCGAAGCGTATTATACGAGGCGATTTAACGATTTCTACGAAATTTTTCATTCTTGCTCGCTATTTTTTCTTTCTTTCTTTTTTTGACGCAGCTCTTTCCCTTTTTCGTTTTGTCAACGCGCCGGAGTTTCGATGCTATATATATGCAACAACCGTCAAGATCTGTTACGTAGTTGTACTGTTATGCAGTTGTAATATATAATATAAAAATACTATATAAAGAATTGAATGGTGAATAATGAGATAATATACGTACTTGCTAAGCTTTTCGTAATTCTTATTGACTATGAGCGCCTCGCAGATGCAGTCCACCTGGTCCAAGGTGAACTGATTCATATTATGCATCGTCGGCGACATGGTCTGCAGGAGATGCGTACCCGCGATGGCGGTGTCGGACAACTGTTCGGCGGATTCCGAGTGACGGATGTGCGCAGGCCCATCCTCGATGTTGTTGTTGTTGTTGTTGTTTCTTCTGATATTGTTGTTGTTGGTTCTGTGATTGTTATTGTTGTTGATGTGGTTCAAGGGACAAGCTCGACCGTTGTTAATGTTGTTGTTGTTGTTGATTGTGTTATTGTTATTGTGGTTGAAATTGCCATTATTGTTGCTATTGTCGTTGCTACTGTTGTTATTGATGTTGGCCGCGAAGTCGGTCGAGTCCGGACTGTTCTGTTCGCTCGGCGCCGGCGGGGGTTGCTGCTGTTGTTGTTGTTGTTGTTGTTGTTGTTGTTGTTGTATTTGTTGTTGCTGCTGCTGGGCTAAAAGCAGAAGCTGTTGCTGCTGCTGCTGCTCCGGCCGAAACAACGGAAGCTGCTGGTTGCGACGGTTCAATTTGGGCACTAAGACTTCCTCGGGAATGATACTTGGCGGCAATTGCTGCTGTGTTGTGTGCTGTTGCTGTGCTTGCGGTGGCTGAATTTTCGGCAGCAGCTGCGGCTGCTGCTGCTGCGGCTGCTGCTGCTGCTGCTGCTGCTGCTGCTGGCTTTGGAAGTCCTGAATGTTGCGTCGCACCGACAGGGTGGCGGTTGTGAAGGAGGGGGACGTCGAATTCACCGGGCTAGTCGTTATCGCGGGTGGCGAGGACGACGACGGCGACGACGACAACAGGGGCAAGACCGTCGGGAAGTGCTGCTGTTGCTGTTGCTGTTGCTGTTGCAGCTGCTGCTGTTGGTGCTGCTGCTGCAGCTGCTGCAAGGATTGAAGCGGCGGAGAGAGCGACGGGTAGATGACGCCGCCGCCGCTGCTGGTGCTATGATGATGGTGTGTATGGGCATGGGGATGGGGATGGGGATGAGAATGATGATAGACTGGGAGATGAGGACTGGTGGAGAAGAAGTGCGGATTGACGACGGTATGCGACGACTGCATCGAAGCTTGCAGCACGGCACTGTAAGGGTCGGCCGACATGCCTACCGCCGCAGCGGCGGCTGCTTGCGCCGCTTGCGTCGCTTGTATCGCCGCGTACTCGTGCACGAGTTCGTAGGGATGGTGGTGAGGCTTTGCCTGTCTGTGGTGATTGTTCGTTTCCTTCATGATGGAGCCGCGTGGAACGTCCCTGTGCAAGGACGAGGACGATTACAGCAACGACGACGACGACGTTTAGCTCTCGAGCTGCGTCGGACCTCTCAGCATCACTCGCATACACACACACACGATCAGCACTCGACGCGTACTAAATGTACGCTGCGCGTTGAGCGCGACACAAGTAAACTTCGCACGATATACACACACGCGGGTCGTCGCGCGTCGATTATTTACAAAATTTGTCGATCACACAAGAGCGCCGATACACCGCTGGCACATTATTTAATAAACACGGCAGTGCCCGTACACCTGATTATTTATTATGAAATCGGAACTGGGCCAGTGCCCAAGCCGGTACTCGATCTACAGGCTATCGTTACAAATCTTAATTCGAGAGACACAAAATACGTCGGTCTTTCCAGATCGGATGAAACTACTCAACTGAAACCGAGGACTACTTGCAGGAGTCAAGTATCGTAGATGCAGAGCTTGGCAAGCGGCGGGGCTCCAGAACGCGAGGAGTGGGACGGGAATAAGAGACGTGGAGTGGGAGAGTAACGCACACAAACGCAGCATTTCTATTGGGTTAGTCTTTACAATGATGTATGTATGTGTACTGGGATCCATCCCGAACTCCGAACTCGCTATGCTTTACATGTGGTCATGATCATTATGAGCTCTTCTCTGTGTGCAAGAGATCCAATGCGGCATATGCCCAGCTTTTAATGTTTAATATCATCGTATATGTATGCATTTTGATGTACGTCGGTGTGCAAATTTTTATGCACGCGAGGCCCGGATTGCTACCCGCGATATCAAGCGAGCGATGCGCAGATAGTGCACGGAAATCTTTAAACACCCCTCGGCGCTCGTGACGCAGGCGCCTCCCCTTTTGTCATTGGTCACGAGGCGGTGCCTCTTCATCCACCTCGGCGCATACCGAATGCACGCGTGCACGGGGAACCCTCTCCTTCTACGCCCCGCCACCACCGCCTACTCCCCCCCGAGCGAATATTTTTCGGCGCCCTATCTAGCTATCTTCGCGATGTAGCAAGCCCAAAGTGCAAAAAAGATTGATAGTGTTTACGAAACTGACGATTCACTTGTCGATTTTCGACCCCGTCTTGGCGCAGCTTATTGTATCTCATAACAACCGGAATTTTAAATTTTCGAGACACCCGAAACAACATTGCACTTGTTGCAGCGTATCAATTTTTCTTTTGTCGCATGAAATTACATCTAGTTTTCACACTAGACTATCCGGGTTCATGTATCCGGATAAAATTCAGAGTCGCGTACCCTCGGGGAAATATGATATAGATTGGCCAGAGACTATTTAAAGTCTGGGTCGCGATAAGCACAGGGCCAGTCGATTTTGTCATCTCGTTCGAGCATGACCTATTGATACGGAGATGCACGCACAGGTAAATAAAAAATACATATTAGCAATCGATATGTGCCGGGCGACCAGGCCGAGATAGAAGGAAGGAAAAAGTAATTATTATTGTTGCCTGCCGCGATCGTCCGCGAGTCGTGTCGCGCAGCTTACATTATCGATGCGTAGAATTTCCGGTGTTTGTATTCGCGCCTTCTCTCTATCTCGCTCACTCCTTTCTACGCGATGCATACACGAAAAGCTCGCGCGATATGATTGCCAAGCTCGAGAGCGGGATTGAAAACAATCGTCGCGTATATATGAGTCGTTTTTATTGGCCGTCGAGAGTTTAACGAACGAAGAGCTACGTCCGAAAAGAAAGATAATTTTATATACCGTAAACGCATATACGAGTTATTAAATATTTACAACAATACGAATTAGGTGTGAATTGCGAGATAAGATTTTTAAAAGACCAACGGCAGCTAGGCGATGTTTCGATAGTTATACATACACGCGAGTCCTGAGTTACGTAACGTATCGGAAGGCGAGGATCAATAATAAGCGACAGGTGTACAACAGCGCTGCGCTCTTCGAAAGATTATTTCAGCAGGAGATTCAAAGCTAGCTACTGTGAATTGGCGAGGGGCGCTCGTCCGTGTAAAAGCCTCAATTATCGTTCAGATAGATATCGAAGCATAATCCAGAAAAGTATTTCCTCAAAAATAAAAAAATAAAATCGAAACTCCGAGCGTCGTTCCATAGTGATATTTATAAATATTTTTGATCTCCTGGGAGATTAGTGGGCTACAACTAGTTGATTTGACCCGAATTTTTTATCGCGATTGGAGCTTCCGATGTTTACGTCTCGATGTTTCCTCCGTGAGATTATGTATATGAGGGTACGACTGAATTTTTTATAATCTTGAATTGTCAAAAGTAAGATGTCAGCAGCAGTTCAAATTTGAAGAGATTTTTTAAACTATAAAAGTAGCAGGAAAGAAACAAAGGATAAACGAAACCTGTTTTTGGCTATAGATATATCTTTCTCGAGTAGGTATTTTAAATAAAATTTTTCAATAAATAAGCGCTCCAAATAATAGAGTATAATACTAGTGGCAACGTTGTTACACATGTGCTAAGTGGTTAAATAGAGAATGATTGAAGATCTATGTATTATTTAAAATAGCATTTATTTAATCATCATTAATATTTTAATATATCTATTTATTTTTCATATAAATTATTTGACCATAACGGAAATAACAAAAAAAGCCAACTTGAACAATATTACTTTAAAAAGCGCTGGTTAATAGTATTTACATGAATTTTATCTAACAAAACCTAACATAAATATTAATGCAAAATTTAATGAACAATAAATAAAAATGTAAGATTCATTTTACAAATTTTAATCATAGCTGGATTAATTATATAATAATAAATCCATTTAATATATAACAATTAATCGAATTGACATATAACACTGACAAATATCAAAGAGACTAGAAAATTATTTATGATTAACAAATTAAACTAATAAACTAAAAAATTATCAATGTTTCGGCCCTTGCATCAAGGTTAATTTAAAAACTAAGTTTACTAAAATCATGAACCAGTCTACGAGCCTATTACAATAAACTTTCAAAATAAAAACAATCCCTAAAACACTCCAAACACTCGTGATAAGATTCTTACCCGGCCGTTATTTCAATTAATTCAGGTGAGCTCCCGTGAATATCGTAAACGGCGTTGAGACGAGCTGCGTGGGATGCCGCTGAAGAGAGAGAGAGAGATAAAGATAGAAAGAGATAGAAAGAGAGAGTCACAGAGTTTCTATTAAAATGCCTGGACCAATCCAGGCGTTCCTCTCGCCGCTGAGCTTGGTGGGGGCACTATCTCGCTTAGCCACGCCCATCCATTTTAGTGAACGCGCCGTAGCCATGCTAGCGTTTGAGTGTGTTGTACTGTACTGCTATACCCATACAAATGCATCGAAGGAAAAAAGGATGATAGCTGCGTGGCACCTTTTGGTATTCTGATTTATGCCTGTAAAGCGGAACTCTAATTTCAATCAAATTGAACATTGTCCGGTTAATTTTTTCCATATATGATCCGGGGTCATCGCGTGAGAATTATATTGAACGTCAATGTGGGGGTGTAGAGTTACCCTGTTCGAGTAACCAGAGGTGGAAAAAAACTTACACTCTTCGTCAAGATGCCGTCTGTATGATTGAACTGATAGTGCACTTCGTTCACTGCATCCATAGAAGATGTGAAAAAAATTATACAATTTTGGAGATGAATGAACGGTTTCCGAGAATTGAGTACCGAACAACAATCTTAAACTTGTTAAGAATGCCTAAAGGTATATCGAGAGTGAGTCTCATTTGCATCTTACAAAATTAGAACAATCAAAAGATTCGGAAGTTGGTAAAACCCAAGTTACCATCCGCATTGTCTTTGGGCCGCGGGGTTTTTCCCAAACGATTTCTACTTCCGAGTTCCGAGTGCTGCACACCCAGTCTCCAGTCTCCTACTCCTCTCTACTTGAAATCTTCGACTGTAACTGTATCATGGCTCGGGTGAACCAAAAATTTTTAAGAATTTACATTTATCACTGGAATCCAAAGGCTAATGCTTTGCATACGCGGTCCAAATACATTCCTGACCATTGGCTAGCACTGTTTTAACATGAACCCCTGTGTAAAGGTCTAATTTCTGGCCTTCTCGCAGACAATGTATATGATATTTGAAGCACAAAAAGCAGATGATGTTGATTTGTCACAATTAAATTATCCGATTACACGAAAATCAATAGCCATTAAATATATATAGTGTCATAAGACCTATGCGCATAACTTTTAAGTTAACATTATCGAGGAAATGTCCGTCGAAGCAGCGAAGTTCCACATGTACACAGTAATTTCCAATGAGACGTCCAAAATTCATGGCAGTTATTCGATACGCTATCCGTAGACAGCTTGGCGCCTAGCTGTGTCATGTACTGGACTATTTTTTCAGAAGCCCAAAGGACAAACGGTGCCGATTTATACTCGTTTCGTAAGCCAATGCTATATAAGGCTTTGGAAAAATAAATTTTTCTTTTCAATTTTATCCCAAAAAATAAAAGGGCGATTGCTTTGAAACTTAGTCACAATAATGTTTATCGTTCGAAGAAGCTGCAAACAAAATTTCAGCTCAAAATATTAAAAATTGACGATTTTACAGCTGCTTTTACGGACAATCTTTTTTTTTTGTAGACATGATATTTCGACTCGGAATCATCTGAAATCTAAAAGTCGAAATTTTTCTTAAAATATATGTACACGGCTCATGATTGAACAAATGAATTTTCAATCAATTGACTCCTTATTGTTTCATACAAATAAAAAAAGAGAGACAAATTATCAAAAACCTTCGAATGCTCAAAAAAATGGGTCGAGAATTTATTTAAATTCGTGTAAAATTTTTAAATTAAAAATTTTTTAAATTTCTTCTTATAATGCTATACAACCCTCTAGGTATTGAAAAAAAAAAGCATTAATCCCTAAGCATCGAAAGGGTAGTCATGTCTCGAAAATCGTCGAGAACGAATGCAAAAGGGAGGGCACGTTATAACGAACGATTCGATCGAGCAATAATGCTTCATATATTATCATCGTATCATCGTTTAGTTGCATTTATAATTGATTGCGTGGATGGATCGCCACTCGTTGTATAGTGCACTTGTACGCTGGCACACACCTCGGATTCGCACATATGTATAATATGGGCACAGACGCAACACAGAGCTCAAAAAGCAGTGTTGTGCAGCGTCGAGGCGGCGCGCTGGAACGAGCGTATGCTAGCAAAAGATATATATATGTACGCGACTTGTCATCCGAGCCTATCGCGAAAAGTAAAACGATATCATTGATCCAATCGTGGCAATGGTGTGTGGTGCTGCGCTTCGTGCCGTTTTAATCGACATTGCTATTATTGTTATTTTTGTTGTTGTTGTTGTTGTTTTTATTAGTCATGTTTTCATTGGGGATTGTTATGCTACGCGAGGAAGCCGGCCCCGCAGCACATCAGACGCAGCGTGAACTCGCAACTCGCACTTTTTTTTTCTTCTTTATTTTATTATTTATCAATTGAATTTTTAGAGCATTCGTGATATATTTTTTAACTTTTAGTCGGAACAAATGATTATCACAATCGTTTTACAAATGATACAAAATTATTTGAACTTAATAAAATAAATAACCATATAAACTTAATAAATGAACCGCTAGATGTTAAGATTTATAATAAAATTGTTTATATATCTTGATGTAGGGCTAAAAATATAAGAAAAAGAGAATAGCTTTATGAAATGTTGAAGCAAGGTATAAGGTAGTTTCGATTCGGCGTCGCCTTACTCTCACAACTAAAGCTATTACGCAGACTTGAGCTGAAGTTTATTCTTCGTTACAATTCCTTGCAGAATGTCTACGTGTATATAGATAGATAGAGCGAACGCGTCGAGGGCAATGCGAGCAAAAGAGGGACAAATGTTATAGCGAGCGCAGGAGGGTAGCAGCAACTATACAGCTATATAGCTCGATGAGCGCCATTTTGCTTTCTCTCTCGCTTTCACCTTCGCGGGAGGCAGAGAATCATGGAACACACCTACAACATACAAACTTGGAAAGCTACGGCAGCAGCGGCAGCCGCCACCTCCACCGCCGCGATGTTAAATTAGGACCTTTGCGCGCCCCGTGTAATAACGACTATACTACTACTGCTATATCTGCCGAGGGCCGAAGGGCTCGACGCACAAGTACACGTACACACAGGACGCGCTCTATGTATCTCTTGTTTCATGCGATTTAATTGCATTCCAGTTATGTAGCGGCACTTGTGCTACGTACGTCTGTGTGCGCGGAGCATTCCCATGGAAACTATTCGCGCTGCCAAGTCCGACTCGACGCTGCAAAAGTCCGTGTGCCAGGCTTTATGGCTTTGCCAGCACCGGGACGAAGACTGCTGCGCGCGCCCGTACATATATAACACACGTACGGCGAACAATTATTATGATGATACGGCTTATAACAAAGTGTCACAGGATACTCTCTTGCCCTCTCTCTCTTTCTCTCTTTCGGACTGCCAAGACGCCTTTATATAAAACAATTCGTTTCGCGAACGATAAAATCCTTATCTTGTCGCGTTTGGAATTACAACGCGCTCTACGATACACAGGCACATATACTTATAAATAAAAGAAGTCCTGCGAAATCAAGCGTACGATTGTACGAGCTCTCTTTATCGCATTC
This sequence comes from Trichogramma pretiosum, assembly GCF_000599845.2. Taxonomy (NCBI): domain Eukaryota; kingdom Metazoa; phylum Arthropoda; class Insecta; order Hymenoptera; family Trichogrammatidae; genus Trichogramma; species Trichogramma pretiosum. Next base: position 4,705,090 of record NW_019641698.1, read on the forward strand.
TCGATACGAATATATATAATACGCGAATACCCGAGAATCGGATAGGGAAAAAAATAAGGCGGCAATTATCAAATCAGTCTGTTGAGAGAAAACGCACATCCCGCTAAAAATCAGTTACGAAGTCGAGGGCACATTATATGTAAACACAGGGCTAGAGCGCGGGACTTTTTCCCGCCTCCGAAACTCGTAAATTTTTGAGAAGATCCAATCTTGTATATTATGTAATAATAATCATGTCCCGTTTAAATGTCGATTATCTTATGCAACGGCTGAACCGGAGGACAGCTGACGAGTGCATATATGCGGACATCCATGAATCCATAAATCACTTGCGTACATCGCGCGCAACTTGTCGATGTGGCGTGCGACTTTTTTCTCCAATTTCGAGTGGAATTCGAGTGTCGCACGTGCACAAGTTGATCGGTTGGGACTGATCCTGCAGCGATACACTGCTCGGTGGACTATCCGCATATGCCTATGTACTTGAGACTCCGAATGGCAGGTACAAAATAAAAACACAACATTTTGTTCTATTTATAAAGCGACGTTGCGGCATTAAAATACTCCGACGCGCGTGGTCTATTTATATCCATTCGAACAAGTTGGGATCAATTTCGTCCATATCCTATTTAAAAAATAAACAAAGTCTGCGCTGCGAGTCAAGTAGAGTTCACTCGAGTTTATTGAATTTATGCGGGCGAATTTTACGGTCGTTGATTTTACTTTATATATTTCAACGGCATTGATTATCTCTCGAAAAGTAAAAGGATGGACTCTACACAATGGAAAATTGTTTGTCTATATACAAGCTTGCCCCGGCAAACTATCCGCTATAATTCGACATCGTGCATATTATATATACGCGCGTCTCTTCATTAAACGACATCAGAGATTTGCGAAGGGTGCGACGTAGCAGCAGTAGCAGCGGCAGACGCACATAAACACACGCACACAATGACTATCATAGGCCTCGACGCGTGTAATAAGGGCAAATCACCGATTACACGGTTAGTTTGATGCGCGTTTCTGGCGTTGGGTGGGCTGATTTGAGGGTACGCGTTCTCTCTCGATGAAGCGCTGCCTAGAGCTACACCACTGTTGTTGCTGCTGCTGCTGTCAACGCTATTCGCATGCTGCAGCGATCGTGCCCTGTGCGACAACATCGTCATCGACGCGCTTTTGAATATATCTGTATATGTAACGCATAAATACATGTACGCGCTGTACACTTTGTGCCCTGTGTACCAGCCATATAATCTTTCCAGATGTTCTCTCTCTTTATACAGAAACGCATATAAACGTACGGCTCTCGATATTTCGTTATGCGCGACGATCGAAATTGACCCTTTGCTCGCTCACTTCGTACACGTAACGAGGAGAGCTATATGTACTATGTGTAACACGCAAGTACAGGCTAAGAGCCATTACGCGACGTAACTCGGTTTTTCGCGAGATATTACTGCCCGTGGCCTGCCACGCATGTACGCTGTACTATACACGGTACCTAGAGAGCGAGGCAGCTCGTTAAATTTCGCAGCGCTGCTGCGCCCTGATTTATGACGCGAAAGGACTAATTATTTCTAGCCAGCGTGGCCCTGCGCGCCCGCCTATACGTATATCTGTATATCCGTCTCTTATGGTATACGTCGTCGTTTCGCTCCTCCCCCCTCGGGGGAAAACGACGACGGCGACCGCGACGAGCGCCTAAAGTGATAAACTTGAAAGATAGATCCTGCCTGATAAATCGTTGCGGGATAGTGAGATGAGAAAAAAAAGGGAAGCGAGAGCCCTAGCGTATGAATTTATTGAAAATTATTAGCGGCGAAACCGCTAGAGACCAAAAAGTCGTCGATATAATTTTCATCTTTTTATTTTCCACGCCCCCCGCGTTACGCGTGCGGCTAACGAAGACATCAGACCGACGAATAAAAAGGCATTGATTATAATAAGGTAGAGGAGGGAGTTGGCTCGATTGTGTATAAAGTAACAGCATTGGAGCCTTTTATCTCAGCGCTCGAACTGGTTGATCTATGCTCGTGATTTGCTCATCCGAAACAGAAAATTAAATCAAGATCAATTTATATTCCTACTACACCTGTGACTCTACGTAACGACTTCATCATGACTATTATCATAATTCGCTTATCTTAATCCCATAAGAAAATTCACAGTTATTCATGCATGCTGTTATGCAGGTGTGAAAATCATGACTATTATAAATCACTTATCTTAATCCCATAAAGAAATTATCAGGTATTGATGCATGCTGCATTGTGAGAGTGTGAAAACTTATCAATCTCTGCCTTTCATCGCGCTCATTGTCGTGGTTCATTAGTGGTTGACCCGAACAATTGGTCGGCTTAAATTTGAACAGGTAGAAGATAATGATGAATCGTTGTTTTTACAAAGGTTAATTACACGGATTAGAAAACGCGTAGCATCGGGCACCCCATTCCTATAGAGTACATAGACGCGATTACAAAATGTGAAAGAACATCGAAACTCGATACGTCACGCGTCCAAGTATTATGACACAATCTCAGCCGCAAACACGCATAATATACAATATATATAATATATACATTACACTTCATCTCATCACACCTCCGTTGATTGTAAACATATACTCGGACGCTTGAAGAATCGTATTCTTCATACGGATCATAGACCACAACACTGGCGTCTCGCAGCGTAGTTATGACATTCGTGGCGCCAGTTCGCACACTCTTATTTAAGCGATACGCGCGTGGGTGCCCGCATGTATACATTACGTATGATTTAAATGTAAATACAGCTCAGCATTCGCTGAAAAATTCGCACACACAGTACAAAAAGACCTTATGTGTTCTTTCTTTTCATTCGTATCAATCGCTGGCGAATGTTATGTACCGCGTTCATCTCTGCCTCGGAGTTATCATCGGTGCGGCTCTGCGCATGGTGCTGGCCGACGGCGCCTGATTTAATTCGCGCGCGACGACAGAGACGAAAAACGAAAATCTTTGTATCTCAAGTGTGTGCGGTCGATCGTTCGCGAAGCCGCGTGCGAAATTTGTTTTTCTGCGCACTTTCCCGCGCGCTAACTGCGCAATATACGAACGCGACGTAAATAATTGGCAGCTTTTCTGCGAGTGCAGTGCTTGCGCGAAGTCGCGCCAGCCGCGATGAATTTTGCGTACGCCGGTGTTTTTTTTTTCACTCGCTTTTTTCATTTCGTTTTATTTTCTCACCTTTTTCTGTCAAGCACACTTATTGCACCGGCCTGTGTGGGAAAAAGTTGTGCGCAGGTTCCTACGATCGAATTTCTGCAGACCTCAGCGTTTCAGCGATTAATCTTTTCTTTTACCCGCGAGGCGAGCTTTCGTTTAGTTGTACGCGCTATGATATATATTTTTATTCTGTTTAAACGTGTGCAGTAAGCGCCGTCGCGAATTTCGCGTGTGTGCGACCGACAGTCCGACTTATATACGATAACAAAATAGTCCGATTTGTGGAATGTTTTCTGTCTTTCCGCGAAAGCTTCATTCGACTTTTTTTGCGCTCGCGAATGCGCGCGGCTAATGATGCAGCCAGAAAGAGATAGAAACAGTGTGAACGATGACGCTTTTTTATTTCTAACTAAGTAAGCGTTTGTAAGTATATTATGAGCTGCAGGTGAAGGGAACAACACAACACGTGCTTCAGCCGTGTGCCAATTGCATGTAGCCGTAATTGCAGTGTAGCATACTTTCTGCGACTAATTGTTATATAATACACATTGGCCATCTTGAGATATTTATAATTTAATGTTAATTTTATTCAAAGCCTACAACTCGTCCAATGAAAAAATCCAGATGCAACGTACTTTTCGTCAATTGATTTTTGATCAGCTTAAATAAAAGATTAATAATTTAATTAATCAAAAAATTATTTAAAAATAATGATTAATAACGAATTCGTTTTCTATGTTTAAAAATTCAGGTTACAAATGTTGTTTTATTTTCGAGTAAGGACTAATAAGTTTCTAACATCATTAATATATAAAAATAAAAATTAGCATATTTCTAGGAGGAAGCTCTTTGCCCTGTGGCAGATTATTTTTCTAATTGATAAACGGTTATTTTCTTGTTTTATAACAGGATTTGTATACAAACACTTTGATTTCTCATACTCGTTATAATTGAAAATGAATTTGAAAAAAAAAATCGAGCCAGCCAGATAATTCCAAGTACTGCACTTGGCAGAAGAGTATATCGACTGCGTGTGAATATCCTGTAGAGTTGACACAAACAGCTGGTGAGTCCAAGGTGCTGTGGACATCACCAGGCGACATCCGACGTTTTTCAAAATATGTATTCAAAATAATCAAAAAATTCAGAATTTATCACCGTACGATTACGTACGCAATAAAAAATAACGTTTCTTAAGTTGGCTGCGAGAACGAACAGTTTCCGTGCGCACAATATGATTAGCATGTATAATTTTCTATTTCGTCGGTAATTTATTCAATTGTACATTTTGAACTGTAAAATAAAAGCGCAGCTTAATTATCCGAACGATCCATATCAGATCGAACCATCTTTCAAGTACACATCTCGGTGCACGAAGACTTATGTGAGAAAAGAGCAAATGAAAAAAGCTCGATTGTTGGTAGACGTGTACTTACTGAACGTCATCGCGCACGATCTTTGGCATTGGATCACACACATACTAATGCGTACGTTCCCTTATTACTAGGTATTTTAACATTCTATGTATAGGACGAGCGCATTCGGAAATTCGCTGAAAAGTTCACTCCCACGACTGCGTACATATATATGTACGGATCGCGATGAGCTGAGATTTTGCATCTACAATGCGTCGCGTCCATGCAGACAGGGGCAACAGCGTCGTCGTATAGGTCATGTGCTCCTGGTGCTCGTATTAAAGAGTCCGACTGACAATGGGGCTCGAGCGAATGTAATGGGTGCAGCAAACGTATGTATACACATGTACACGGTACGCGTGTCCCGATGCTCTTTTCAAATCGTCATTTCTCTGTCGCTCTGTGACGCGTTACGCGTCCTGCGGATTTATAATGTACTCGACTGCTGTCCAAACGAAATAAAAGATTATAAAGCCCGTGTACTTACTCGCTACTGTGTATTAGGAAAAAAAGAAGAGCGAGACAGAGAGACATGGCTTTTGTTGCGGAAGAACTTCTCACACACGGGCTCTCTGCTGTATAATATGCCATACAGCGAGTGTCTTGTCATTGTTCGCGTATGTGGCGTACTGCACGAGGAGATGGCATATCGAGGAGCGATTTCGATCCTGCACAGATAAAGGTCTCCTCTTTCGTAGCCTGCGGATTAACAGCTCGTTGAGTAACTAATCGAGCCGAAAAATTACCCTAACAGGTAATTGCCCTGCTCGTGTGCGCCCAAGTACACAACGTGCACAGCTTATTTCGACTGCGGAGAGAGTCTAGCACGAGAGTCTGTTCGTAAATGGTTATCAATGCGATTGTTTTCGATATTTCTGCCAGAAGTAACAACGTGCCGGGTGAGCGACTTGGTGCTCCAAATCATTTCTCACCGACGCGCTCGTTTTTTTTCTCCTTTTCATCATTGCCAGAAAAAATACACTATTATAACTGCAAGAAGCCAGTAATACAAGAAAATTGTGTGAAACATCTTTTTAAAGCGAGAAGTGTCGAATGAATTCGAATGCAATTCGATACGGCTCGCGCTAATGTCCCTCTCGTATTCGGCTCACTTTTTCTCGCTGCGCGAGCGGCTGCTTTATCTTGTCGTTTCTTGCTTGCGTACGTAGTCTCGGAGGAGCTACATGTGTACGTGGCTGCTGTGCCCGTTCATTTATATTGTCGTAGGCCGACCAATGTCTCTGGAACCAGACCTTTTGGACTTTTAACTGCTTAAGAGAGAGGCCGACGCCTGAAACAATTTTTTCAATTTTTTGGGCTCACAAGGCGCGAGTTGGATAAATATTTGGAATTCGATGCGTAGGCGGACGTATCGAGTGGACGCGCATTGATCATTATAAAACATTTTGACCAATGCTATCAAATATCAATGTCTGCAACACATTGAATTTTTAATGCCACCCGTACGGTTGCGCTAAGCAAGTCATTATTTACTTATATTTCATGTTAATGGAATAAACAGATGAATTTTCACGTATAAAAAAAATAATGATAATAATATGAATTTAGACAGCCAATCTATTTTACTCAGAAAGTACAAATGCACGCGAAAGGCTTTGTCGCGGTGCCCGTGTGCGCACGAATGCCTGACACACACACCCTTTCGCTCGTTTTAGCCGACATCACAAGGATATTCGGCATTTCCGATCGCCTAATCTCGATCGTCCATCCATGTATCTTATGTACAAAATACATCTATCGCGTTCACTCGGCGCTGTGCAAAACGTTAAAGCGTGAAATTGTGCAGAAGCCAAAGAGACACTTCACGGGTAGGTAGGTAGCTCGTCGCAGTTCTATAGTAGCAGCGGCAGTAGCAGCACACGAGGGTGTGTCGTGTGTCCTGCTTCGCACCTGTGTATAAAAGCTTATGCCATATATAGCACGGCCGAGTCTCTCGATGCGTGTATTTGCGCGAGAGATAATCTCAAAGCTTCGCGTCGAGGACCTTTAATCCCTTCCTACACGGCGCACCGAAGTGAAGCTGCTACTATATGTATTATAATATAGCCTTGTCGATGAGCGCATCTCGACATTTTCAATCGGTAGAATTGGCAAATTAAAATCCGAAAATGAGATTTTCTCTCTCTTTCGCTCTCGGGCACGTCGCATGTATAATTTATAGAGTCGAGGGTTCCGTCGACAATTGTGGCCTGGCTCGTACGAGCTATTGCAGATGTATCCCTTCTATACTCGCAGTTTGCTTTTATATAAGCCGCGAAACCGGCTTCTCTAGTGACGAAAATACCCCCCGGCCATCCATACTCGTTTTATAATTATAATTGTTTTGCTGCTTTTTTGAAATCAAATTAAAATTAGAACTAAAATTTAATTGCACGTATCACTTTCATCAAACTTTCGATGAAAAAAAAAAATTTTTTTTAAAACTCTTTTGAATGCGCGCCCGTATCTGCTGTCGATCTGGTAAAGCATTTCGCGGTATGGCTTATATTGGAAGAAATCTGTGAAACTTATCGATCGTCGTATAATCGAGCCTGATGGCAAGAGTTCTGGCATGTAATCGTTAACACGATCTTTGAAAGATCATAAGCTCACGATTAGCCGTACTACAAGCTCTTTTTTCTCTGTCTTTCTTCTTCTTCTTCTTCTTCGGCTCTCGTCCGTATACTCTCGAGAGCGCATCGTTTCGGCCGGCTCCCTCTCCTTTCTCGCACTTTTTTTTTGGCACTACAAACGAGCGAGCGAGAGAATGAAGTGACAAAAAGCATACACCCAGACATATGTATACGTAACAAACGAATGAGTCCTAAAAATTTCGAGTACGTAGGTACATACACTGCCAGGCAACAATGGGAGCACGTCAACAATCGGGCACGACCCCTCTGCAAGCTATTTTATACAACTCGTCTCTCGTCTCTCTCTCTTTCTAGTTGTGTGTGTGTCGCGCGCGCCCAGTCTCTGCAGCAGCTAGCTCGACGTTTTTACTAAAGACTGCATTTACGTCGTGTATACCTATATACGTTGCGCAAAACTATTACCCATATATGACTGACGTGTATATATATGTACCTAAGTACATTTGTACGATTGTACATTTCACGCCCTCCCCGTGCGGTCTTTGGCGCCTGCACACATAGCACACATCTGTATAGGCAAGTTTGCCTGCCTGTCCGTGCAGTCCGGATGCAGCGGTGCCCCAGCAGTATCCAACTGTGCCGAAAAGACCGAGATCTCGTCTATACAGACTCACACATTCGTACATACACACACAAACATTTTACATCTTCTCGTCGTCGTAATCATCGCCACAGTCCTCTTTCTTTATATTACAGCACCGTATAATATACCTATATGCCGATTGTAATGCGGTTTTATCGCTGCTATTTTTGTGCTGCCACGCGGTGAGTCTCGCGCGCAACAACGATGACGACGATGTCCCGTGGTGCAAAAGCGATCATCGCACGCCACTGTGCGTATCATAAGCTTGAATCGAGCTGATTCGATGTGTGCTGCTGCGTACATTTAATTGTCATAACACCTATAATCGTGTATGCGAAGTAAAACAGCCAATTAGTTTTGCATAATCATTATTATTTTATTAATATTATTTTTTTTATACATATTCATTTTTGTACGTAGGCTATTGATATAAGATCGATAAATGCGATTATTTACGAATCGACAAAACTTCGAAAAAATTTATACATCATTGATTATTTAATGAAAGTTCACATTTCATATTTTTGTTGCGATCCTTATTACATCGTAATCTGTCTTGTTTTATCATACACATTTATATAATTTTTTTCATTTCCGACGTTTGTATAATAATAGTTCAAACAATCATCGGATAACCGCGTAATATATATTTATTTACACAATTAAACAATTTTTTAGTCATTTTTTTTCTTCTTATGATTCCCTTTTTTAAAAGCTATACGCGCTGCAATTATAATATATAATATGTATACATATTTTGTAACCATCCTTATACGTATAAATCAATTTTTAATGTATATCTTTATAATATCATATCAAGTTAATATATGCTTTGGAAGACAGAGTTTTTTTCTCTTGCAAGAGAATACAACGCGGGAACACATTGGATCCACGTTCATGAATTATATATCTTAATTTTTTTTGTCAGTACAATCACGTTTGATTTTTATCGAAATCATTCATCCGGCTCTTGTTTTCGGTCGTCCTTTGGTCTTTTGGAATCACATCTTTATTGATTTTTCACTAAAATAATAATATCGTCTTGTTAAATTTTCGCAAATATTTCTATACGGATATGTTTGTACATGATCATTATCGATCGGATTTCTCAGACGTTTGTTTATTCCTTAACCAAAGATTCGCTGATCAAGCCAATCCGAAAACATCATATAAATTCTATTCTTTTGTGCAACGAATGTCTGTAATGTTGATCAACTGTATGAATAAAATTTGTAGTAATTCAATCAACTGCTGTAAATACTATATGAATTTAACAACGAGGAAAAATACACCAATAGTTTCGTATCACTTCAACAAAAATATCGTCTTACTTTGAATTAATGCATGTAACATGTTTTTTTCTCTTAAAAATACCGTAGTTATATTTTTTTAATAATCAATGCTTCGAGTTCATCGTTTTATGAATAGTGGTGCAGAATCGAATAAGATCAAAATAGTCGATATGGGTGCACACACACATACGTATTAATTATATTTATGAAGAAGATATTAGGAGCAAAACATTGAAGGACATATCGTGGAAAATTGCCTGCAATTTCATGCGCCGTTTTAGCTATACGTACAACCTTTTTTTAGAGTTTAGCGATTTTTAATTCCGTTTCTCCGAACGTTTTATTTTTAAAAATATATTTTATATAATGTAATGACAATTAAAAATTGAAATATGTGTTCTTTTTTTGTTATCGTAGTGCATATCGCGCTGTATATCAACCGAAAACGGAAGTAGTGTTACTCATACCTTGTCGTTATAATTTTATTATCGTGTATGCTTTTCATTCCATTCTTTTTTTCATGCAACGAAAAAATTAAAAAAAGTATGTATAAAGTAACGCAGAAATAAGCGAATATCGAAATGCTCCATCGGATTTGTTCTGCGGTTGTCGTGTATATATGCTCCAAGAGATCTGTCAATCGGTATTTCTCTTGGCTTTACTCCATATTGTCGTAGTTGACTTTTTTGACTTTGAAATGCCTCCAGCCGGCATAGCCCGTGATGGTGAGCAGAACGACGGCGGCGAGGGTCGAGCCCACCGCCACTGGTGCCGTCTCGTCGCGATTCGCCCGGGCGCTCAGCGATGTGCACGAGAACTCGGCCGCGAAGTCGTTGCTCTTGAACTTGAACGGCTGTAGCTTCAGTTCTCTGCAGATCAGAGGGTGAAAAATGTATACGTGCAGTTCGATCGAGAAAAGCAAGTGAAAAACTCGATACGTACCTCAGCAGGACGCTGGCGTGATTTTTGTTATCGGTCATGGAGACTTCCTGCTCTTCGTTGCACGAGTAGGACTTACCGACCGGAGTGGGGAACAGCATGCTGTGCTTCTGCGAGGTGCTCAATCTCACTGTTTTGTCTGAAAAAGGCAATCATAAGAAATAGAATATCAGCAGGTTGTCGTTTTATATGTATAAGGTGTCAATTAAAAAACATAGTCTCGGTTGCGTGGGCTCACTTGGTTGTTGAGGATGCTCAAAGTGACGATCGCTCGAATTGTAGGTCAGCTCTATTTTGTCGACGTACCATCTCTCGCCGCCAGGTGTCTTTGACAAAATTAAAAAATGAATATTAATGAACAGTTTTACGATATGCGAGTCAATTTGAAACCTAATCATAAAAATGTTCATACCTTCGAGAAGTACCAAGACAGAACGTAGGCGTCCCACTTGATGGACATGTAAATGGAATTTTCACCGTCGCAATTGCCAGTGACAACGGCGTTGTCCGGCACGTACACGTCGGCTTCCTGTATTCATGCGATCATCCAAATGTCAATCATTTATTGGATATGCGATATGTAATGTAATCTGAAAATTGATATGGACGCACCTGTTCCTCGCCGAGCTTGTCCTTGTACTTGATGGTGATGAGCGCGTCGACCTGCAGCAGGACGCAGGCCTGACCATTGGGACTGTTGAGCCGATAGAGAGGCACCTCGGACGAGCTTCGCTGCGGTTTCGGCGTCGTGGCGATCACCTGCTGCTGCTGCTGCTGTTTGGTCCCGGCCGCAGCCGCGGCGGCGCCGGCCCTCTGTTTCGGGGCTATGGTGGCCGAGGCCACCGTCTCCTTCTCGGCATTTAACACCAACTGCAGACAAGACACGCGGAATATATAGTAATCGTCGATGTAAATGTACAGAGCACGTCCTCGAGATTTATTCAGCGTATCGTTCGGGTCAAAAGTTCAAGAATAAATTCGCAGCGATGTTTATACAGCACACGCGATACGTCGTCGCTCCGTACAATGTACGCGCGCGTGCGAGCATTAAAGCTCGTTAATGAGGATTTTATTTTACAACGGGGCGACATCGCGAACGAGTCGTATCTTTTCATTTACAACGTGGAAACTGAACCGTTGTGGGCAAAGCTTTTTCTTTTCCCCCTCGCGACAACGACGCATCCTATTTTAATTTTCTACCCGACGACGCGCGTTAACTCAGCTGGCACTTTCGGATTTTAAATTCCTTGGGTAAATTTCTTCGCGGCCTCTGATCCTTTCGGCAAACTCCATTTCTCAGCTCGTTCCTTACATATATTCTCCGCCTGTCGGCGCATTATTCGCCTACGTAAATATACTTATATACGCGCGTGCTATACCGCACTTATTTTACTACTTTGTTGCTCTAGCCGTGACGTCGTTGCTATCGTGCGCACAATACAAATATATAGATATGATTTCAAGCTGTACCCCATCGCGAAGCGAAAATAAAAATAGAAAATCAAATTACACGAGATTCGCGAATGAAACGACTGGGAATCGATGCAATGCGAACGCGAAGAATTGATGCTAAAATAATAACATAGCCTCCCCCCGTAGCAGCGCGCGTGGGTGCGTGTTATTACGGAATAGATATACATGTATATCGAATGAAGAGACAAACTCGTATAAATGGGGGTAATTCATTCGCGAGATATGATTGCCAATGTAGTTCGGAATCGTGCGTTTGATTCCAAAGGATTTAATGCGATTGAACGTAAATGAGCTTTCGCATAGACAATAATACGTATGAGTATATGAAAAGCTCGAGCTTTTAGTGCGTGGGACGCCGTCCGCGTACGACGAAAAACTAGTCGCAAATTTCAAAACGATTATCAGATTAGTAATCGCAAAAGTTGGTTGCATCGATAATAAGCTAGATATATACCAATGGCGATTGAGTGCTCGGAAATTCGACGTAGACGTTGGCATTGCGTTTGGTCGTGTAGAAAGGCTCGGAGTCGTTGCTCTCGCTATTGGCGTTGCCGTTGCTCTTGGTCGCAGCCGGTGGCTGCTGACCCTGCTGCTGCTGTGTCGCAGGCGCTGCAGCGGCGGCCACCTTCTTTAGTTCCGGAGTCTTGGCGGTGGTGGTCGTCTGGGCCGGCAGCGACAGCGACGAGACTCGGAGAACCAGCAGCACGCACACTGCGAACCATGACGCACAACAATTTTAATCGTTTATCGTTTATCGATAAATTTTAAATGGGCTTTTCATTGCATTAATCGTGCTTGAGCTAATAAACCGACAACGCTGGAGGATGAGTAAAAAGGATCGATAAGCCAGGCTAGTTTAGTACAACTGCGAGCGAAAGAGAGGGAGAGATGTGTGTGTGTGTGTGTGAGGAAAAAAAAGTGCTGAGTCTCTGGGTGCACTCACGCAATGTTCATCACGCGACAACGAATAATTAAATTATCACTCGGTTATATGCTGACAGTCATTGCGTCATGGTGAATGGGCGACGGAGAAAGGGAGGGTTGTTTATGATCCGCGAAAATGCGAGCAAAAGAGGACTTACCTAGCGGAATGCAAAGCTTGAGGGACATCGTGTGTATCATCGTGGCTAGAGAGCAGCGCGCGGCTACTGCTAACTCAGAGGCAGATGAGGGGTAAGCAGCTGAGACAGAAGACCGAGACCGTGAAGAAAAATGCCAACAGCTACTGTACTGTATCACTAGTAATTAGCAAAACAGCGCTCCAATTGTCTCGTCTCTCTCTCTCGTCGTCTTGGGCAGAGGAGAAGACACGAGGCACAGTTTTCTGCCACTCAGCTTCGAGGAGGAAGCTCGAGTTTTCTTTTATCGTTACAGCGATCCATGCCAATGGAGCAGCAGCAGCAGCAGTAGCATCGAGGAAATTCGCGTTTCTGTCGGCGCGCGCGCACAATGCCACACACACTTGCAGCTGCACACTTGTCACACTCGGCAGTAGTCACGATTTCCCTTGCACGCGACTCCTCTCACTCGCTTCTATTATAATATCGGCGCGTGTTCCTTTATAGAAGACCCTCTCCTCCTTCTCGCGCGTTTACAGCGAGAGATGGAGAAAGAAATTAAATAAAAAAAGGGTCGTGTCTTGTACGTGTGCTTCGGAGCCGAGCGAGCTTTTACAAGCTCGTTCAAGGAATATACACGCGTGCACTATCGAGATAATATTGTCGCGTACTCCACACCGAGAGTAAAAGAGAGGGAGAGAGAGACGAGGAATTGTTAACGGCGATCGCGCGAGGATCAATAACGACGCGCGCAGCCACCCCCACGGCCGCGTCCTGCGCTTTCGGCTGCTGCTGCCTGTGCAAGCTTCGCGGCTGTGCTTGCGCGCACGTATCCATATGCTATCGGAGCGCGAGGCAAAAGTGTGTCATCGACGCGATGTGTGTGTGCAGAGCGCGATACCTGCGCTACGCTCGCGGTATTTACCCTCCGAGCAAACGCATGGCTAAATTTACCTCTCGAGCTTGCGACGCGGCAATCCCATCGTTTCGATGACGAAAAGTTATTGTCAAACGCCGCCGGTACAATTTTACGTGCGGCGTAATGGTGCACCCGTGAGAATTGCGAGACAGGGTGAACGTCGATTCATTCAAACGTTAGCGCTCCGAAAAATGCGAGAAATTAACACCGCGACGCCCTCTAGCCGAGAGTCGATGTAACATATTCTAAATTTCTAAGCAACTCCTTTCCCTTATGTAGGTAAGGTGCGAGACTACTACGCGTCGCTCTCGCTTTGTATGTTGTATACACCTTCGAGTGCTCTTTTTTGCTTACTACGCATTCCGCGAACTAAGAGAAAATTGCCATGAGTCGAATATTTGTTTTTTCCTCCTAAAAGCAGTCCACGTAGCTAGCTATGCGATATATACTGTGATTTCGGAGCAATGTACAAACACGACGGTTCGATGTTGTAACAGGTGCTTCGCGGCAAGCGAGCTCTCACTGGAAGACAAGTGGATCTTACAAGCGCTACTCTCCTGCGCGGCGTCATGCATGCTGCAACGCAGGACGCAATAATGTAATACAGAGAGCGCGATCTTGGCCTAACCCAGCCCGCATTGTAGTACTGCTGACTGCTGCACCCCGCGCTCGAACCGCATAATTGCACAAATGCACATTATATATAGCTGGCGTCGCGAATATAGTTTTCTGCAGCTGCAGGCTGTGAACAAGCGTGCCGTATCAGTCGGCCAGAGCGAGTGATTCAAGCTCGAGGACCGCTACAGCCCGCGCACAGAGATAACGTCGTAGTACGACGATATATATTTATACACATATTACTCCCAGCCAGAGTATAAACGAGTGAAAAATACCGTCCGCGTTATTATATTTAGCAGCATAATTTCCATGATAACGGAGCAGCGAGAGCGCGAGTGAAAGAGAGAAAGAGTGAATCCCCGAATATAGAGTATACTCGTTGCAGAGGTGGGGGATTTTTGCGCGATAAACAAAACGCCAGCACACGCGGTAATTCTATCCCATCCCGTCGTCGTCGTCCGCGTAAAAACCAGACGTGGTTTTTCGCTACTGCTGCTGCCGTGCTAAGTGTGCGCTGAGCTCTGCCTACTCAGTGTAGTGTTTGACCGAGAGCTATTTATCGTTCGATAAACATAGAGCCGACGAGGCATATGAGACACTGTCCTATAGATTTTCGTATATAGCCATAAATACAGCACGCATAACTTGCAAATACGCATTACGCACACGCGACGTGTAAAAGTTCTATCTATACATATATTATTATAATACGTGTTGAATACGCAATTTCGTGAGAGGAGCATCATCCTCGTACGTAGCGTGTTATATACGGTACGAGAGAAGCAGCAGACATTCGCGTCGTGTGATATTATCGTCATTTTTGTTTCCTCGCGATGAAGAACTTTTTTGTTGTCCTGTCGTTGCTCGCGGTGACGGCCACCGCGTTCGTTGCCCAGGCGAAACCAGCCGAACCAGGTGAGTTCTACAGCTTTATTACTGCAAACAAAATCCATTATTTTCCATGGCTCGTTGCACGATCGTAAAATTTCCATTGATCGTTCGTCGTGAAATGACTCATTGACAAGAAAGTACATTGTTGTATATTCTCTTTTATTTCCGAAATGATGCACTTTTAAGGATTATTCTTGAATCAACCAATTCGAAGTTGAAGCTCCTTATGGATGAATTATTTTATTGTGCAACTTTTTCTCATTTGCAGGATACATTCCCCCTCAGCCATCTTCTTCAAACACTACTACAGCAGTTCCACCAACTCCACCAACTACCAAGGCAACTACGACACCACCTGAGCCTACAACTTTAGCACCAAATACAACAACGTCTGCACCAATTACAACTTCTTCTACTACTACAACTACAACTACAACTACTACAACTACTACAACTCCTAAACCTCCACCCACAACTACACCTATACCAACATCAACATCACCATCTCCTGACCCAACAAAAGCTCCAGATGGACCAACAACTACATCTGTGCCACCGACGCCATCGCATGGAGGACGTCAGTTTGATGGATTGAGTTTTATGGGTATGATAATATCTTGAGACTGTTAAAAATGCAATAATAGATACATTTTCATCATCGCTCCTTTTTTAGGTGGCATAATCTTGACAGCTTGCATCGTTGGACTGAGCGTTGGAGGATACAAATTTTACAAAATCAAAACTGAACGAAGTTATCGTACACTTTGAGAGTACATGCTGATTCAAACTATTTAAAATGTGTTTACATAAAACAATAGTTTATAATATCAGTGCTTAAAGCTCTCATATAATTTTAGATGAATAATAGCAACATTGTATTTTTTATATTGTTGGAAAAAATAGAATTTTTCAAAATGTTAAAGTGCTCTTAGAATAATATCGTGAAATGAGAATTTCAATGTTAATCTGCGTGTTTTTCATTTTTGTTTTAAGCAATTACTACTAATTATAAAATGATATATATGTAAAAATTTACTTTTAATTTTGAATGTCTTTCCATTTTGTTTGAGCATATTATGTGTTTTTTTCTGAGTTATATTTAATGTTTAACATTGTGATCTAAATGTTCAATCTCTTTCAATGAACTAAGTGGCTTAAAAGTGAAATTTTCAACTCTGTGTCTGTTACAATGGACAAGCCTAACAAGATAAAAAATAATTATAATTTGTATATGAATGTATAAACTTGTAAGTTACTTTTTTAATGAAATAAAACTTACATCATAATAGTGTTTTCTTAATTTTTCATACATTTTGTTTTAAATCCTTTGAAAAAGTAATAATTTTATTTATGTTGAAACTTGGAGAATATCATAATAATGACGATTCATTTGAGGATCACATCGGATACCAACAATCGGCAAATCATGTTAGCCCACTATTAATATACACTATTGTACTATATACATACATACATTGTCTATGTTGTGCGTTGGTTTCGCGCAATCGGCTGCCAGGCGACCACAGTTTTTGCAGTCAGTGTTTGCCATATTACACGCAGGCGCGCTAGTCGGCAGGGTGTACCCAAATCGACGCTTCTCGCGGGGGCGTGTTCGAGAGCTGTTGTAAAGTCTACCGCGCATATACACACATTAAAAGGTTTGCAATTGTATATTATAACTGTGAGGATCTGTCATTTTCTGGTGTGTGTGTACAGAATTTCTGCACGTCTGCGATTCCGCTGCGCGGACACGTATAGAGAACGTTTATCGAATATTCCCAACACACCTGCGAGGAGGCTTTATTAGCTCGCGTAAGGTGGGATTATAATAATCATCCAAAGTGTTTCAGTATTACTTGCAGACGCGTATGTTATCATCTTTTTTTTTCTGTGTTGTGTGCGTTAAAAAGCTTTCCTATCGGACTCATTAACAGCTTTTATCTCTGTGTCTCGCTCCGTCTTTCTACTTTCTCCTTGCGCATCTCTCTCATACATGTACATACAGTTACTATACACACGCATACCTTGCAATTGTGGTTCAATTGTATATACAGATATACTGCAGAAAGTAGAATCATATTGATCGTTTTGTTGCCTTCACGTCAGCTCTCAAGAATAAGCAAGGGCCGAGAGTTCGGATGCAATTTTCGAATACGTCTCTACGTCTTGTCGAGTTAGAAAATATTGTAAGAGTGAATGTGTGTATGAGTCATATTGTGATCGTTCGAGATCTTAATATTTGTAATCAGACTCTGTGTCAATTAAGTGTTGACGTTGACATAACCACTTATTAATTTCTCTGTAGCTCGTATAATAATGATATATTGTGCTTTGAGTTATTAATTAAGCAGCATTGATTTTACAAGTTTGTGTGATTTTTAATTTGCAGCCAAAATGACTGACTCCAAATACTTCACAACCACCAAAAAGGGTGAGATATTCGAATTGAAGTCGGAGCTCAACAATGACAAGAAAGAAAAAAAGAAAGAGGCTGTAAAGAAGGTAATGATTATTTTATTCTCGAGCTAAAACATCTCTCTTTGCATTCTTTTGTTTCATTAATAAGATATCTCAATTAATTCATTTCATTAAAAATCAACCATTTCTTTGATTAAATCAATATAATTTTGATCAATTCATTTGTATACCCTGATTGTTAGAAAGTTTATTAATATTTGTTCTGTGCACAGATGAAGGATAAAAAAGAGATTGAAGAGTAACATAACATAAGCTAGTTAAGATCCATTTTCTTTTAAGATTAATTTTAAATTGCACTTCATTTATTATAGGTGATTGCTTCTATGACAGTGGGCAAAGATGTGTCAGCTCTGTTTCCCGATGTCGTCAATTGTATGCAAACTGACAATTTGGAGCTTAAGAAATTGGTTTATCTTTATCTCATGAACTATGCAAAGAGCCAACCAGATATGGCCATTATGGCTGTCAACACTTTTGTTAAGGTAATGTTTCTTTCATTTTCACCTTTGTTTGTGTGTCGCTCATCTTCATCCTCTTCTTAATACTTCTTTCATACTATTGTATATTGCTTCATTGTTTTTGCATAAAACAGCATTAATTATGCATATTTTGAGTTTAATTTATTGTTTATCATTATACTAAACACCTTTACTATAAGAACTCACCATGAATTTTATGATAATTAAATCTTTGTATTTAATATATACATAATATTGTCATAAAATTAATGATGCATTAAGGCAAAATCTTGACCATTAATTTATAATTTTATAGATATTTCAAATCATATACGTTTTAAACTTTCATAAAAAAATATCTTATTAGAGCAAGATTTTGTTTTATTACCATGCCTGTCATCTAACATCATATAAAATAAGATATTCATCTTACAGTAAGTAGATTAGTTGCTCTGACAGTATCAAATTGAATTGTTTATTTTTCAAAGGGCACGAAAACTGAAAATTTATAAATACTTAATTAGTTAAATGTTCAATAGTGTTAACAACGTAATGAAAAATAATTATTGATTGACTAAAATGTTCGTATAGTGCACTCCAAATCAAATTTAAGCTCAGAGCAATGCAATTTTTTGATCAAATTATCTTTACAATGAAGTACTTACAAAAAATTGTAAGCTGACCAAAAGTAATCCAATGTGTGTAATTTTATAGTTTTGTTGCAAGCTTGTTTTTAGCTGTAAATTTTATTAGCACATATTTGTTTTCTATTTTATAACACTTGCAAAGCATTGTGTTTGATTTGGTCGAGTGCATTTTATTTGCTATTTTGATATAAATATTGTATAAAAGAATTCTTATTTATGAATAGTTAGTTAGATTTATCAAAAATAGTCAAGTTCTTTGAATGTCCATTGATTATATATTGTTAAACTGTTGAGTATTATTTGAAAATAGAGTAAAGTATTTTCAATTTGCTGAATGTTTATGATTTTAATATTTTGCTGTACGTCTGATATTATTAAATGTTTTTATCAACATTTTTTCAAGATCCAAGCCTGTTATGCTATTTAAAAAATCGTGCTCTTTAAAAAATGACTGGTTCAATGCAAACACATATGATTTTTTTGTGATTAATGCACAAAAAAAACATTCATTAACCCAAATTAATTAAAAATGAAAACAAAATAAAAATGGTGACGGTGACCAATTTGACATTTTTCGTTCTGACACACGCAAAATAAAGGAGCTTGCAACATCTCCGATGACTAAGGTATAATAATTTATTTTCTCTTCATTGAATTAATCTAACTTTGAGTTGACTTGTTTAAATTCTGACTTGTGACTTGACTTGAATCCCTGGCGTTACTATATTTTGTGCAGGACTGTGAGGATCCAAATCCATTGATAAGAGCACTAGCTGTCCGAACAATGGGTTGCATTAGGGTGGATAAAATAACTGAATATTTATGTGAACCCTTACGTAAATGTTTGAAAGATGAGGACCCTTATGTTAGAAAAACTGCTGCAGTGTGTGTAGCAAAGCTTTACGACATCAACGCCAGTATGGTAGAAGATCAAGGATTCCTAGATCAATTGAAAGATTTGCTCTCTGACAGTAATCCCATGGTACGATATGTTATTCACTGTTTTATATTTTTGCTAAGCAACCTTTATTATGTCATAGCCTCATCAGGTCAAATAAAACTTATAAAATCATGCATATAATAAATTATTTTACATTTTTGAAAAGGTGGTAGCTAATGCTGTGGCAGCTCTATCTGAAATTAACGAATCAAGTCCAAATGGTCAACCTTTGGTAGAAATGAATGCACAAACTATTAACAAGCTACTCACAGCTCTGAATGAGTGTACAGAGTGGGGTCAAGTATTTATTCTAGATTCACTTGCAAATTACTCACCTCGAGATGATAGAGAAGCTCAAAGCATCTGTGAAAGAATCACACCTCGTTTAGCTCATGCCAATGCAGCTGTAGTTTTATCTGCAGTTAAGGTAAACTAAAATTCAGTATCTTTAGAAATTGAAATATTTTGCAGAAACTTCTAAATATTTTTCTCCGTAATAGGTATTGATGAAATTAATGGAAATGTTACAATCAGAATCTGATTTTGTTGGAACTTTGACGAAAAAATTGGCACCCCCCTTGGTCACCCTGTTAAGTTCTGAGCCAGAAGTACAGTATGTTGCATTGAGAAACATAAACCTTATTGTTCAAAAGAGGCCAGATATCTTAAAACATGAAATGAAAGTCTTTTTTGTTAAGTATAACGATCCAATCTATGTGAAACTCGAGAAATTGGATATTATGATTAGATTAGCATCTCAGGCTAATATTGCACAGGTTTTGTCTGAGCTCAAAGAGTATGCAACTGAAGTTGATGTTGACTTTGTGAGAAAAGCTGTCAGAGCCATCGGAAGATGCGCAATCAAAGTTGAACCATCTGCAGAACGTTGCGTTTCAACATTGTTAGATCTTATTCAAACTAAGGTATGTATTCGAATTAAAGAATGATATTTTTCATAATAGCGGCCCGAAAGTGCCTACTTCCCTGTCGCTGCGCAAAGCGGGAAGAGGGATTTTTGGGCCACTGTGTATGAAAAGTAGTATACAGGTCTATGCTGCGAAAAAAGAAAGCCCCAGAGCACGTGTTAATCGGCCTCGGTTTCGCCTCGGCCACTAATTACACGTACTCTGGAACTTTACTGTTTTTCGCGGCTTAGGGCAGTAATATACTATTTTTATTGCTACTGGAGTTGATTCTAATGATTAATTTTTTCAGGTAAACTACGTTGTACAAGAGGCAATTGTTGTTATCAAAGATATCTTCCGAAAATACCCTAATAAATACGAGAGCATAATTTCAACTCTATGCGAAAATCTCGATACTCTTGATGAGCCAGAGGCCCGAGCTTCCATGATTTGGATTATTGGAGAATATGCGGAGCGTATCGACAATGCAGACGAATTGCTAGAGAGCTTCCTCGAAGGATTCCACGACGAGAATACTCAAGTTCAATTGCAATTACTCACAGCCATTGTAAAATTATTCTTGAAACGACCAACCGATACTCAAGAACTTGTTCAACAAGTCCTTAGTTTAGCTACGCAAGACTCCGACAATCCTGATCTTCGAGACCGTGGATTCATTTATTGGCGTTTATTGAGTACCGATCCTGCCGCTGCCAAAGAGGTGGTGCTCGCAGAAAAACCATTGATTTCCGAAGAAACAGATTTGCTGGAGCCTACCCTATTGGATGAATTGATTTGTCACATATCAAGTTTGGCTTCCGTTTATCATAAACCACCAACTGCATTTGTAGAAGGCAGATCAGCTGGCTTGAGGAAATCTCTACCCGCTAGAACGAGCTCCGGTGAAGAAAGTAGACAACCCCAAGCTCAAGTTATACCCGCACAAGACTCGCTTATTGGCGATCTTCTCAGTATGGATATTGGTAAGTATCATAATTCAGCTCTTAAAGTATAACCGCAGAACGCATTTAACAGCTTACTGTTTATAATAGGTGGTCCAACTTTGGTAACACCAGCACCTGCCGCATCGGCAGGTCTGGATCTTTTGAGCAGTGGATTGGACAGTATTCTAGGAGGAGACTTGACCACTTCTCAACCAGCAGTATCACAAACTACTACTGGTTTATTAGGCGATATATTTGGTTTTACCGCTGGCACAACATCTTATGTCGCACCAAAAACCAATTGGCTTCCTGCTGAAAAAGGAAAGGGTTTCGATGTTTGGGGCACTTTTTCCCGGAAGTAAGTTTCATACCGTACTTTTTCAAAAGTTGATAATAACTATATGGACGATTCTAATAATTATAAACTTTAGAAATGGTCAAATAAATATGGACTTGACATTTACCAACAAAGCCATGCAGCCTATGGGTGGTTTTGCTATCCAGTTAAATAAAAATAGTTTCGGCCTTGCTCCTGCAGCTCCGTTGCAAGTACCAGCACCGCTTAATCCAGGTCAAAGTATAGAAGTTAGCATTGTTTTATCAACTATTGGAGCAGTACAGCGAATGGAGCCTCTCAATAATCTTCAAGTTGCGATAAAAAATAATATAGATGTATTCTACTTTGCTTGTTTGGTACCAATGAACGTTTACTTTTCTGAAGATGGTCAACTTGATAAACGAGTCTTCTTATCAACATGGAAAGATATACCTGCTCAAAATGAAGTAAGTTACTTATTACATAAAGTACATGCACCTTACTTAAAATATTATAAAATCATTTTCATCATCTAGGTTCAATACACTTTGACTGGTATCATGTTAACTACTGATCAAGTTGTAACTAAGATGCAACAAAATAATGTCTTTACTATAGCCAAGAGAAATGTAGAGGGACAAGATATGTTGTACCAATCGTTGAAGCTAGTAAACAATGTTTGGGTGCTTATAGAATTGAAAATCCAACCAGGAAACCCAGATATTTTGGTATGTTATAATTTTTTTTACGATTTTTAATACCTCAAAATCTTAATTAAATATTTTTCTTTATTACAGTTATCATTAAAGTCAAGATCTGTTGAAGTTGCTAGTGGAATATTCCAAGCTTATAATTCTATTTTGTATTCTTAAATTGATCATCATTCCATTGATATTTAAAGTTTTTTGTGTACATTTGTTGATTATAACATTATCTAGCGTTGGTGCCTCTAAGCAAATTACATTTTTAAAGCACTTATGCAAAGTATTGTGTATGAGTCTAATTTTAATGATTTTAAGACAAAGATGTATTAATATCATGTGCCCAAGTGGAGATTATATGTAAAATAAAATAAGTCCTGTTTATTTATTAAAAGCTGGTTCTCTTCTATTTTATTCCAATGTCTCATTATACTATAGTTGAACAAAAATGAATTTATGTAAAAAAAAATTAAAAATATAATTGCAAATGAATGAATTATTTATAGAAAGACTTTTTATTCTAAAAATATCTAATGAGTTACATGACTTATAATTTTAGATGTTAATAATTATAAATAAGCTCAGTGATTAATGTAATTCATGGGTTTTGAGTAAAAACATTGGCTAGTGGATAGTAAAAATCATATAAAAACAGGAGATATTGTGTTAAAAATTTGTGTTTATTCTAAAAAAATAACTTAACATTGGATTTTTCTTCTGAAGGAGCATCCTTCAGTCAAACGTGCTTTTCCACCAGTGGGTGTGCACAAAATAGTGCGGCATCCGTCGCACTCTACGGGCCTTTGAGCGTGACTGAAGATCGTCTTGATCGCATAGCAACCGGGACACTTCACATCCATGAAGTAACTGTTTGGTTTTTGCACCAAACGTTTAAGCTTGTGCTTCCTCTTCTCCTCAGCTGGAGCGGGGTGTAGGTAATCGACGGCCAATGGCATTCTGAAATAAATACAATTGCACAAAATTAGATATTTTATATAATAATCTCATCAACATCATAATTCAATTGTGTTCTTGATAATCTATCAATTCTCTGTCAAAATAAAGAATTTGACATTTGATTATTTCTAATAAGAATATGTAAATTAAGAGTATACTGGTAAATACTATTATTGTAATTTTGTTTTGTTTACACTTTAATGGTAATATATTATCTAGTTGGGATATCAATAAAAGATTGAATAATTTATTCAAAGCTATAATCTTAGAATGGCCAATTAATCTACATGCATATAACATTTAAAAAATGCCAAGATTGATATGCTTCCAGAAAAACTGAGGTTATACAAAATGTCTCAATGAAAGATAAAAGTAAACTAAATTTTTGAATAAAAACTAAGATATCCGTGAAATTGATGTAATGAACTAGAGCGGCACATTCACAAGTGATTCATTAATTCATGTACTTTAAACACTTGAAATTATTGCGAAAAATGCATATTGCGGCATCAATGGTTATGTTGGTGATGTTTTATAAAACTTTTTAGCATAGATTGTAATAATTAACTGTTATCAAATTTTGTATACTTGTGAGCATTAAGTGTTACACATTATATATTCATAGAACTTACTTTAATTTTTTTGTTTTAATGTCTTTTATTATCAAAAGGTAGTGAAGCCACGTGCGATACGAAGATCTACACTTGAAAGGAAGACATAGCAGAATGCAATGTTGATTACCTGGGGCGCACAGCGCCGAGTGGCGGAGATCGGAATTTTGAAAAGCCCCCAAGCGGTCATTTGGAGAATAATTTCCATCTGCGTTATTCGATCATTACGAATTCACTAATATTTCGTGAATATAGAAACCCTTATTTTCTAAAGTAAATTTTTTGTAAGATTTCTAAGAGTACAGAGAAAACTTGTTATCTCGTTCCAATATATGCTTAGAATTGTATAACTCAATGAATGGTTTTTATATATTAAAAACTACTAGATATGAAATATTAAAACTTGAATGTAGTTTTTTGAATTATTCATCTTAAGTAAATTAACATTTTTCAATTAATCTAATATTTGTGGGATGTTTTAATTTGTATTTATTCTCATACACATACAAAAAGGTTTTTATGAGTTCACGATTGTTCATCCATTTTTATTTATTTTTTCTTTAGTTTCATTATCTCATTAATAGCTGCTTGATGTAGATAGTTTCATCAAAAAAGTAAATTGTGTTCATCTAGTATGTAATTAAAAATTCTGACAATAAAAAATTTACAAAACCCAAAAACTGTTCATTACATACAAAGCTGTATATTATTGGCAACAGCTTTATTGGCATTATCAAATTCCATTCCTTATAAAATCTGAAAAAGCATGTTGCATGGATAAAATCAAGTTAGTAATAAAAGTAATTGAATAATTTATTCAAGAATGGGGTATATAAATAATAAAAAAGTAGAGATTTGAGTTTAATTAATTTTTTATTTTCCTAAAATAATAAAAAATTAATTTAAAATTAGCACTGGATTTTCCTTCTGAAGGAGCATCCTTCAGTTAAACGTGCTTTTCCACCAGTGGGTGTGCACAAAATAGTGCGGCATCCGTCGCACTCAACGGGTCTTTGAGCATGGCTGAAGATGGTTTTTATTGCGTAGCAACCGGGACACTTCACATCCATGAAGTAACTGTTTGGTTTTTGCACCAAACGTTTAAGCTTGTGCTTCCTCTTCTCCTCAGCTGGAGCAGGGTGTAGGTAATCGACGGCCAATGGCATTCTGAAATAATAAAGAGGCATATTAATATAAATTACTATTAAATCATCAACTTGTCTAAGCTGCCTTCAAGTTTTGATCAATTTTTATCAACATATAAGTTAATTAGTTAATTGAAATAATTATGAGAATATATTAGAACTTTTTTGACAGCTATGTCTAATGATAAAACTTCATGTTATTGTTTTGAATATTATTGTTTGACTCTAAACACATTATATTGTTGTTAAAGAATTATTATCAATAAGTAAAACTCATATCTATAAAAGCAGTACAATTGACAGATTCTATATCATTTTAGGTTATATATATATAATAAATTTTGTAATCAATATCAGGCATAAATAGAATGTGAAGCCCCGAAATGATGATTATTTATTAATAATTGAGTGAATTAATTAGAACGAAACTTTTGAAAATTAAATTATCATACCAGCACTGAAAAATGTGAGAAATATCTTACACTATGGTTAGAAACACCCGGTCGAGATTTTGCAGACGCAATTTACAATTGATAAAAACATGAATTGGTAATGCATTTATATAAACTTAAACGTTAGCACTTATAGGTGATAATTTTGATAATACTTACTTGTTATTTTTAGTTTAAAAGCTTTTTTTTAAACAAAAAGTACGACTTCCACGTGCTATGTGCAACATAAATCGTAAGAGAAAAGAAAGAAGCGCTTTCGTCGCGGCAACTCAGTAAGTTTCTCTCAAAAACAGCGGGGCGCAGATGTAGTTTGAAATATTTTGAATGAGTCAATGAAGAGTGAATACTTTTTAATTTTAATTATTTTTTTACTGAACTATAAGACCAAAAATATTAAATCTATAGAAAAAATTATTTATTTTTCCAATAGAAAAAAATTATTTAAAGATTTAAATGAATTATATATTTTTTTAAATTAGGTGTGGGTCGATGATTCTTATACGTCAAGAATATTATAATTTATTGTAATTAGTAAAAATTGAAATGTAATTGGCAAAGAAAATTACTTTAAATTGCTCATTTTATCACGATTTAAAAATGAGATCAGATTCCCCATTATGATTCATAAGGTGATGTTTTATTTTTGGAATTTTTAGTTTGTTGGCAGTGCGATAGAGGCCACTACTAGGTTCTTCTATGGGGTTATGTTTGTGTATCATATTCATGCTCATATTAGGATAAGATCGTTCATCGCTGATCTGTGATTTCGCGAGTTTCAGTTAAAGTATTTTCATTTATTTTCAATAAAAATGGCAGCAACCAAAGTCAAAAATGACAAGCCGTCGAACGAAGAAATTTACGCCATATTTCAGACTTTGAGGAACGAGCAGCGCGTATTAGCTGGTAAATTATCAGAAATGGAATCTGAACTCAATGAGCACAAAGTCGTGATAGACACTTTGAACAAAGTTGATGGAGACAGAAGATGTTACAGAATGGTCGGAGGTGTTTTATGTGAACGCACTGTCAAAGAAGTTTTGCCCAGTTTGGCAAATAACAAGGAGCAGTTGACAAAACTCATTGAAACTTTGAACAAACAGCTATCTGACAAAGGAACAGAAATTAATGAATTTAAAAAGAAGCACTCCATTCGTGTACATGGTAACGAGGATGTGAAATCAAATCAACAGAGCGATGAACCAGAATCTACAAAGAAAAGTGCACTCAGCACAATTTCATAAAACAGTGCTTTGATTTAAAGTCAAGAAAAGTTATAGTTTTGGCTGTTAAGTTATCAAAATGAAGTACTTTGTGTCCTAATTTGTGTTTGTGTTCAACGATATCATTTGCAAAATGAAATTTTGTACTATTTCATGTATAAATAGGATTTGCACAAATATTAATGCAAGTTAATATCTTCATTTTTTTACGAATTGTTATATTTCTGTAAAAAAGTGGAAAAATTAAATTACAGATAATTCACTGAAAATTTTGTTATTAAATTTTTGTCACAATTATCATTACATATTATTCAAAACATATTCATTTTTTGGCTAGTGTATGTAACATAAGAACATATATAATTCATAATCTCCATCACTCCCTGTATACTTCAACAATTGTACAAAGATAATCATAGCTTATTTTTTAGCAAATCAATTATACAAATTATTCTATTATAACAATTATATATACCTATATCAATGAATTACACAGAGCTTTATATTTGTCCATTAACTAAATTTGCATGACGATAAATTAAATCTAGCAGAGTTGTATTATATTTGATAGTACACATTTACATAATATATAATTAAAGAGAAAAACGATGTAACACTTCCATAAATTATGTAATCAATTGTCAAAGTTTCAAACAATTTTTATCATAAAAATTTAATTAAGTGTGCCTTGAATCACTTAATTCCACATTGACAATAATATAAATTATTTCATGCATTATACATCAACTTTCACATAGTATAAAGCAGTTATATTATTTTCTTTGCATAATAATTATAACTTTCATGTTATAAATTATTTTTTCGTAGTAAACTTCATAAAATAAATAAAAAAAACCATTACTAATTAAAAACTACTTTTACTGATCTTTTTTCACATTTATGATAATTTATAGTATATATATGTGCGCTATACAAAAGTATTTCACAAAAGTGGGACCGTTAATCCTATCAGTCAGTTGGCGAATTTTCTCAATAGCATAAAAAGTCAGATCAAAATTGAGGCACTACTGCAAGCACGCCTGAATTTTCTCGATCCACTCTTGAGCTGATGCAGCGTCACCAGCACAAAAGTTGTAAGTTCGACGATTTGTGCGTAGCTGTAAAATAATCATTATATTTTCAGTATTGATTTCGGATGTTATAATAAATTTTATTATACTCACGTCGAAAAATGATTTGTCATCAGTCCTTTTTCCCGGAGCTTGTACAGGCGCTGCGGGAGTCACTGATTGAACTTCAGCAAGATCTATAAATAGATAATAATATATCCACATTTGGCTCATGATACATTATCAACTCTGCATGAATTATAATAATTACCTATATATCCTTTGCAATTTGAATCTTCAACAGCATCGTAATATCTCAATTGATGTTTGATTGAATCAAGAACAAACCATCTCTGCTTCCAACCCTTGAGTAAAGCTCCGCGTTTATACAAAAAGCCTTCGTGAGTACGATTTTCAGCTACATTACTAGAAAATTGTTCGTAGTATTGTTGTGACGATGTCTGTAGTGTTGTTACACCTACAATACAAATATAATAATTGAAATAGCATCAAGTATTATTAAAAATTGAACATTTCAAATAATAGATTGAGAATACTTACTTGAATTAACGCTACCAGTATCACCGCCACTACGCGTCAAAGTGTGATTTTGTAAATTTTCTGAACCAACAGCCTTATATTTTGTGCAATTTTTTGATACGGAATCGGCGCATTTTTCATGGCACACATGACCACAGTCAACACATCTTAAACCGGCTTTCACTGGTCCCCATAAAATTCCGGAACATGCGTCGCAATGTTGAGGTGTTGCTGTATCAAGCTTTTCAAACCTACGATAAAAACAAAACAATAAAAAAATGATGCAATAAAAATTTAAATAAAGCAAATAATTATAATTATACCTGTGGGGATGAACGTAAGTAGAAGAACTCTCGGGCCCTGTAGCAGAACCGCCGGCAAGTTTACCTCGCAAAAGCAGTTCTAAAGTTGAACGTTTATGAATTAATCGTCCATGATGTCTGACAAGAGCTGTACTGAAGGAAGCGTGTCTCTGCAAAGGTAATTTATTAAAATACTATTAATGATTATATTTAATTTAAATGATTTTTTTGCAACAAAAAACGTATATTGTAAAAATTAACCAACCGTTAATGAATCTGTATTGGGCAGTTCTAGTTTATCCCACAAAACTTTCCATTTTTGAGGTAAATGACCAAGCTCAGTTTCTAGTTTGTGAATTTCTTCCAGTAGATGAGTGAACTGATCGGGTACCATATTGTTAACTCCGTTGTAGCCCATAGTGACAGCTTTGCGATTACTTTTAACGATACCATCGGCTGCTTCAGCCTCTTCTTCTTGTTGTGAATCTTGTTGAAGTATTTCTAGATCGTATGCAGGACCATGAGCAAGCTCTTCTTCCAAATAATAATTCCATATATCAAGGCTCGGCAGATGCGAGACCGGTCGAAGTATAGGATTTTCACCATTAGGCGAGTACAAAAAGTTGAAAAATAAGGGCGAACGAGCGTGTTGTTTCTCAATATAATCAAATATGCTTTGTCCAAGATTGGAACCTTGGGATGCTCCAGCCATTCTACCGCCCGGGTAAACTGTCTCGTCATCACTACCAGTATCTACGCCTTCATGATACACAAATAATGTTTATAATTTGTTTTAGGAAAGCAAAAAAAGTTTTCAATAGTTCTTACCTTTGTGGTGACTAGTAAGTGAACCTCTTTTATCTTCGACTGCAGTGATTCCGCACTCGACTCTATCAAATTCACAATCCAACAAGAACGTTCTGAATCTACACGATACTGAATGATAAGCTAAAAATTTCAAGTAATAATCATTGAATTCAAAAGCCAAAGGAAACTGTCGCTGTATTTGATGTATGATATCGAGGAATTGTAGAAAAGTCGGTGTGAAATTGGTCGTTTGCGAGTTGGCCGCCAAATTGCTACGATGTCCGAAACGATGGCCAAATCCCAGCCATTCCTTTTCAATGAGTGTTCGAAAACCTTCGATTGTACGATAATGCGGATCCAAGCAGACTTGAGCTATTGAACAAACAGTGGCTGTTGTATCCCAACCGTCTTCCAAACATACTGCTACTGATGATCCTTGTAAATCCATCAAGTCAATGACAGCTCCTGATAATTGCATAAGACTTTGCAATTGTTGCAACCATTCTGAGCTTTCAATCAATCTGAAAATAATTTTAATACATTATGATGTTTAAAAATATTGTTTTATCTTTAAGATGAAAATCGAATGTAATTTCTTACTTATAAAAACTAGTGTCTGGTTCAATGTTAGGCGAGCTCGGGACACAAGCTCTCACCAACTTTTTAAACGCAGCTTTCGTATGTCGAACGTCGTAAAATTCAACTGGTATAAAATCAGTCTTGGGAGCAGATTCTGCTTTAATAACACCTTTCATGTGTGCTTTCTCGCCAAGTATATACAGAGCGGCTCGTTGAAAAGTGTGAACGCACTCAGTGCCACTATCCGAGTCAGCAGAGTGTCTCACAGTCCCTCGTTGATGATTGACTGTCGTTAGCGAAGCTTGTGAGCTCTGTCGCTTATCTTTCAGAGAGCCCCAGCGACCAAAACTTTTTGGTCCCTTGCCACCGGATGAAGTGAGAGTATTCATGGCTTTGTTGAATGGATTGCGCCGCGACTGCTCCGGTGTGGCATTTCGATCTTCGGCTGCTAACAACAATGAATCTATGCTCAAGGAGCTATCTGACATTCCCCAGGCCGAACCTTGCCTGAGTACCGATACCGGAGTGGAGGCCACGAATGCTCCTAAATATTTTTCTAGCTCCAATGACGAGGTTGTTTCCGAAGAGTTAGCTTTTAGGTTGCTAGCTCCACTCGGATGTGTTTTTAGCATACCCATCACACCCTTGCCATGGTATCCTGCACCGCGAATCAACAAAGCCTTGGTTCGCGGATGCCTCCAGGTTACAATCGGAATACGATTGTGCCGGTATAGCCGGCTAAACCTGCGTATGCTTTCATCGGTTACGGCATTAGGAACTATGAATAGAGCTGGATAGCTTCGGCACATCATATAGGCACAATTGACTGATGACAATCTAAATGGTTCATTGCGACGATTGTTGTGTGGACTACTCGGACATAAACCTAATCTGTACCAATCTCGCACGTAGGAGCGCTCGGAAAGACGTTCCAAGGTTTTGGCATCAGTTACAGGAGACACAACGATCCCTGGCACTTCAAATTCATCAACTGCAATTTGAAAAAAATATTAAAAGAATGGTAAAACGCTTGAGGTGAAACAATAGGAGGTAATTTATTTTTATCTTACTGCTTAGATCATCGTCATGACTAAGATCGTTGCTGTTTTCTGTAATTGGTAAACTCATGCGACCAGGTGACGTCATGTATTTGTTATTTGTGGTGAGATTCATGTTCGGCAGTACATACTTCTGTCGTTTCGAAGATTGTTTCGGTTTGAAACCAGCTTTTCGAGCTGTTTTCAATAGTGTTTTTTTAGCAAAACCCCTGAAGAAGAAAAAAAATGAGCAATTTAACGATGACAATCTCTCAAGTAAAATAAAATGGACTTACTTTAACGTTGCGTGTTTTTCTTTTCCCTTATTATGATTTGTAGGTGCAACCAGAACTTGTCCACTGAAAGCAAAATGATGGAATATATGTGGTGGATTGCGAGCTTTGTGAACGAGCTTGCGTAGAGTTTCGATGTTCTCCGGCGTGACTTCTTCGTCAAAAGCTAGTTTTATCAATTGAAAGGTGCAGGAGCGTAACTGAAGTCCCTCGTGATGGCACTGATCGATGTGAGCTAGATGTTGCACGGGTACCTTTTTCTCTTTTGTCAGAGAGGTCACCGGAAACGCTCGAACAACCATTTGCTCGCAAGCTATTAATACATGCGTTCATATCATAAATCAGAAAAAATCTAAAAATTCAAATTCTGATAAAGTATTTTAATTTACCAAAAGGATCGCAAGGTATGCCCTTGAAGACGATACGATAATTAGTAAGGAATATTGCACCCTCTGCAGGTAGGAATGGTGGTGTTTTGAGCACGCCAGATGAACTGTCTTCACGACCGTCGGGTAAAAGATAAACTCTCAAACCCTCCATTATGACTTCTTCCCCAGGTAGCATATTTGGAGTCAATATTTTCGGCTGATTAAAAGAAAAATATTTTTCAGTTACTTTTGTCATAAAAATTTGTCATAAAAATGTTTATAAAAATATAAGATCTGCCTTACTTTTTGTATTGGTGGCAAGCGTTTGCTCTCCCGATGGACCGCTTCAAGGGTTTCGATGTGCATATGTACGAGGCCAGGAACCATTTGGTGCAGGCACCTGACGTGTTCAGCACTTACGCCACCTTCGGTACAAACCCGGTCGACGAAACGTGACACTCGCCGTATAACTGCGCTACCCAATTCTCCGGGGTCAGTTTCTTCGAAGCCGGATTCTGCATCTCCGCTATCGCTTGCAACGCTTTACCAAAATAATTTAGTTTTCAAAAGCTCGTGTAGTAAGGGAACAGCGTAAATGATTAAGACGAGGAAAATTACCTATTAGTGATGCTATTGCTGGCACGCTCATCTTCGTTCACAATGTGGTCTTGCCGATGCGTCTTGGCTCCAATGTCCAGAGGTACAAGCAGATTGACCATCCTATTGGCGTAGTGAATTGCTTGACTGTACAGAGTGCTTTCTTCGCTTGATATCAGTTCTTTCTGTTTTTCGGCATTTATACCAGACGCTATTCGCATTTGTTCGGCGGCTATTTCCAAGGCAGATGCTTCTTGGCCACGATAAAACGAGGCACGATCGCGCATGAAAAGATCGCGAGTGTCGCGTGGACTCGTTGGTGATAATAAGCTATTGCTACTGCCGTCGTTGTAGCGATGGTTTTCGCCAGGGAGATAAAGACGTTTTATGTCTTTCTGCACGTCTTGATAGAATGCGTCTTCCCAAAAAAGTTGATTTTGCCACACGGCGTGTTCCTGCACAAATATACATAGAAAAAGTGAGACAACGTTTCAACTCAAGATAAATAATCGCTTTACAATAGAATAAAATTATCTCGATAAATTAATGATTAATTTGAATTATTCATCATGTATGATGAATACCCATTTGAATGAAAATGTTACGCTATTGTTTTATTATATTATTATAATAAAACAACACAATATAGATAAGCGAATGACCGATCTGAATTATATGACTAACAGTGATGACTAAAAAATATAGGCAACCACGTCTGGATTTCAAAGTTGAATAATAAAACTATTAGTAACTGATTGAACTGACCTGGATGCAGGTATAAGCGAACTGGATGACGCCAGTGCACAATTTTCGACAGAATGCAGCAGCCAATGGCAGCAGGGCGGCGGCCACACCGTGTTCGTCCATGGACGAGTCTCCTTGCAAGGCACAATTCATCAATCTGACGACTAGATCGAACTGCTGATGTTCTAGCATTGCCTTGTTTCCAACGACGTGCTGCGAAAGCTCCATGCACAGAGCGAGTCGCGCGGCTTTGCTCTTAAGAGCTCGCAAAACAGCTGGAAATGTTTTGCGAGCGTCTGCGATTTTGTTCTCGAATATGCAGTTAATGCAGCTGCGAAGAACTTCGAGCCTGCGGGCTGAATTACTGACCAGATGTCGGGTATCGTGTACCAGAGATATGTGTGGTCCTGTCGGTACGATGCGAGGTTGAATTGGCCTAAGCGACGACAGTCTATTGATGAGTTTTGTAGCCAATTTTTATGATGATGGTGATGGTGGTGGTGATGATGATGATGATGATGGTGAGGATCGTGATAATAATTATATGAAAATAACAATTTTCAAATGCATATAATGGACTAAAAATGATCGTGATATAAAAGGAGAAACGTGTCAATGGTTTACCTGACTTTAAGATTACTTTTAGCCAAGCCTTCGTCAATGATGGCTTGTACCGTTTCTGTATTGATTTGAGGAAATAAAGGTTGATGAATCCGTGCAAAAGCTCCTTCTGGGGGCTTCAATATTTTTTGTACATAAGGTTGAGGATTCGGATATTCATTTGTATATAATTGTTGTGCCAGTTCTTGGATATGCGTTAAAATTAATCCTGTAAAAAAAAATCAATGCATGAGATACTAGCACCGTTTAATTCTACTGTTTGCAGCTATACATACTTGAATCCTGAGATTCTTGTTTCAATTGATCACTCAAATTACTGTACAATTCGTCCCATACGTCGCAAGGCCGCCACGGGGGTCCACGTTCAGCAATAAATGACGTATAAAACATGCAGTCTAAGACACGAGTCGTGAAATCACATTTTGTTAAATTGCGCTCGCCCAGGAAAGCTGCTTTGTGAAAAGTTATGACTGGTTTTGGATGAATCCGTATGAGAGTGAGACAACTACGATATCCCTGAAGTAATTGAGCGAATGTCCTCATGAAAACTGCGCGCAATTCCTTGTCAAGCATTGGTGGATGCGGTGCTCTCGTAGCTAGAGGCGGAAAGGCATAGTCAGCGCATGCTAGCTCGGGTTGAAGCACTAAGGACAGTGCATCTTGAGTTTGAGATAGCAATGGTTCTGGAAGAAGGGACAGCGACACACCATCTGGCACAATTATTGAACCACCATCTAGATCAGCTACGATTACGTCCATCTATAAATATTAATGAATTAGTTGATTTTGTTTAGTTCAATATTTTTACTCCAGATATCCAGAAATCTTACCAGTTCTGCTACTTCAGATTTTAGAGAGCTATGAACTCCCATAATGAAAGGAGTCGGTGTGCTTAAAATTTCTACTAGTGCAGCTGGCAATAGTGGAATGTACACATGAGTATATCGAAATGGGTACATAAGTGCTGTGAGCGCTCTGCAACCTTCTGTTAATCTCGAGTAACTTGCTGAATGAAAAAGAAGTTTGTGCTCTGTCATGACAGCGCAAAATAATACTAACACATTTCTTATACCTACAAGAAAGCACAAAAAATTAGTTAATGCATAATTTTAAATTGTTTACAGAATCAATATTTAACAAAATTCTTTATTACCCAATTGTTGGAATAACAAATTAACACTAGTATGCGTTATGGGAAGAGAAGGACTAATTGGTGGCTGCAGAGCTTGACGATCACCTGCACCAATACTGAAGCGTACTTGAGGTCCACCAGCAGGTGGAACTTGTATACATCCCAAAATATTACCTACTAAAGTTTCTAAAGGAATTCCTAGATTCTCTACATAAACTGTATAAATGATACCTAGACAATTCTAAAATATGAAACAAACAATTAATATTTTGAGTACACAATAATTGTAAATATAATTAACTGTTAACTTACACGAAAAGTTTCAATGTAGTCAAGTCTGGATACTAAAACCAAACATTTTGGCGCATACATAATGCTATGATGAGCTATGGCTGGCAAAGCTTTGACCAAAGTCTGACTATCTCCATCGACAGGATCTTCTTCATCGTCTACTGGCTTGCTAGGTGTTATGGATACGGTTTCATTGAAACACATGCAAGCACAATAATGACGATTTGCATCTATGTCTGTTAATATGGACACAAAGAACCTTGGCTCTTGCCTTTCGGTGGACAGAGCCCATCCTTGTGGTTGACAAAACTGAACAAAAATATTAAAATGTAATAATCGTAATCAAAACAAATCAGAATTTATTGTTCACAATCAAACGTACCCATTCTATCCCTTCGATAAAAGGAGTGTCAGGCCAATCTTTTTCAGGAAATCTTTGCAGAATCAATCCACTGCTGGTACCACTCCCTGCAAAATTCAGTAATCAGATGCATTGAAAAATAAATTCGAGCGCAGCAGGCAACAACAAAAATAGAAGTTACAAAAAAAAGTAAAGTAAACAAACAAAGGCAAATGTCAAAGCAGACATAGGGGTGTTGGATGAATAAAAATACTGACTTTCTTTCTCATGATGATAACCCACGATGACGAAGTAATCTGCCAGGCGAGACATCTCCGTGTACTCGGTGTTGTTGTGATGGGTCTGAGAGGCAGCTGTGCCCGCGCTCAACATCCCACATAGGGCTCTCACCCCTGGGTATCATGGACTGCCGCACTGGTGTACACAGAGTTTCTCATATACATAGATATGGACGTCTCGCGGCCTATGTGTAATAATTGGATGTACGTACGATAAGTACTATACATTTGCTACAAACAAGCGTATATCGCGAATGCGTGTATATGTGCCGTATATATTAAAATTGTTGTAATACTCTCGGCACGGGCACAGGCACAGGCCAGGCAGGTAGGCAGGCAGGCAGGCACAGAGGGGAGGAGAGAAGAGCAGTTTACAAATTCATGGCACTTGCTGTAATGTAAGGAACGTCAAAAACGTCTTCTGCCAAGCGCACAGCGCGTTTTTCTCCGCATTTACACGGAGCTGCGCGAGCTCGAAATCACAGATTGATGTGTACAACAAAGCATTCGACTGGCGAGAGTCGAACGATTAATCACGCAGCACTGATAAAAAAAAAAACACACCGTGCCAAAGTCAGACCGTGCATGTATCCGCGATGAAGAGAGAGAGAGAGATAGGAGGGAGGAGGAAGAGAGAGATCGAGAGAGCGAGAGAGAGAGAGAGAGAAAGAAAAAACGGAGAGATCATAGAGTGAATTATATAGTCAGTCTTCTCGGTAATGAGCTTGAATTCCGCAAGTTGAATTTTATTTACAAGTGTTTGTATGCGCTTTTATAGCCACACCCCGAATACAAAGCACTCAGTAGCAGCAGCAGCAGCAGCAGCAGCAGCAGCAGCAGCAGCAGCAGCAGCAGTATCAACTAGCAGCAGGCGCAAGCGAGCAGCTTCCATAACCTTATCTCTCGTCATCTTTATTTTCTACGCGAATGAGAGAGAGAGAGAGAGAGAGAGAGGCAGAAGCGCGAATATTTGCATGACGCTAGGGACGATACATTATAGACGATCGACTTATAAAATGTGTTCGAATCATGTACGTCTGCAAAAATGTGTATAACGTATCGACATATATGGCATGAATACGTATAATCTAGGAGGAAACCGCAGTGTCAGTCATGTGTGCTGCGAAGTTGCGAGTAGCCGCGGCTGCGGCGATTGTCGTCGCCCCGTCGTCGCGCGAATCGCAATCATCGTCGTCGTCGTCGCGCACATATGCCGCCGCGTAATACATATTATCGTCATTGCTCGGCAGTCGGTGTATATGTATGTATAAAACGCGTATATATGTGCAGCGCGGCCGGACTCGATCGGGGAGAGCAAGTTTCTCTCTTTCTTCCTCTCGAAAGGCCAGCAGCAAAAAAAAAGAAGAAGACTACTACTCGCTTCGCGCTTATATACACTTGCACACGCACGATGTCGAGAGCATCGACGGGCAGAGCAAGTCGTATAATATGCGTGTACGTCGGGCGGTTCTTACATACACATATGCGCGTGCCGATGTTGCGGTCTTCGGCCAGGAGCAGTTAGTACTTGTATGCAAGTACGGAGGCAAGCGAGCTGCCAATGGCATAATGCGTGTCTCGGAGCCGCACGCAAGTGCAGGCGGTAGCAGCAGTTGCAGTTCACGCGCGAGTAGTCGAAAAAAGGCCATCAGCAACATGAGCGACGAGAAAGGTTGCGGACGCTACGCACGTATATAATGCTCGAGATCGGTGACTTGTCGGGGCGCCGATTCACGACTTTCATATTATTGTAATACACGTCGTTGAGCGCAAGCCTGGGCTTTTTGCATCAAATACATGCATGTTATTAGTCGAATGAGAGCCGTAATCAGAGCTCCTATTTTTCCGTGGCCCACAGCATTGCGATACCACTTATGGCCTATTATTATGAATATAATATGTAGTAGTAGAGTGAATGTGCTCGGCCTATCGGGCCGCGACGACGACGATGAGTCAATGCGCGTAATGATATAAAGAATTGCGAGATAAGCGCGGCGACGCTCGCCAGCTATATACTATACTAGCTGCCTATACGAAATGTAATATTTATAAGTTTGCGCGCGTTATTACATCCATTTATATCGTCGTCGCTCATCGAAAATCAAGCAGCTCCCGTAGAGCCGATTATAATACGTGCGAAGCGACGATCATCGCTCGGTGTGTATATGGGGCTACAGTTGGCCGCGCCATATAGAGTCGACTGCAGGCGGCATAATACGCGCGAGTACGCGAGAGAGCTTGACCTCGCAAATATTTGCGCGAATCGGAGTGAGAGCGAGAGTGAAACGACGAGAGCAGCGAGAGAGTACTTATAAATATACGCACTTATTCGTAAATGCCAGCCGGCTATCGACTCTCTCGGCTCCCAACTCCGCAGTATAGTAGACGCGAAAATATCACGCGGCCGGCCACATCAACTACTGGACTCTATATATAAAATCGGCGCTGAATCTCGTGCCTCTGCGAGACATATGTGTGCTATCATCGACGTTACACACGTTTCTATCGAGGCATAAATGCGCCCAAACTATTTTCGGTCGTACCCGATATACACCGAGGTTTTTTTTTTCACGCGGCTCTTTATCGCTTGACCTGCTTGGCTTTTGAAAGCGATCGATTCGCGAAGCGTCTACGCGATACCGATATTTTGGAGACAGAGTCTGTGCACACGTGTGTCGCGTATAGCATCGTCCCGAATCTGCATAATCGATGAGCGCGCGATTCACGCGCAGTTATTAACGACGTTTGCCCGTTCTCGTGCGCATTATCATGACTCGACGCGCGGCCGGTGTGAGTAATGCCGTGCGGCGCGCCATGAATTATCGATTGGAAAACGAGAAAATCAACGAGGCGATTACTTTTTCATTTATAGTGTGTCAGTGTCGCGCGCGGAGAGAATTAGTTACATCTTGCTTGCTGCGGTCGATGGAAAGCCAATACGTGTATCGATGCACATGTAACTCGATCTGTTGGAAGATGAGAAAAACTATACGAGTGGCAACGACGTGTTGTATACTGCTATACGCGAGAAAAATTAATTTCCATTTATGCTCGCATTGACTACCGTGCGCGTGAGATAGAACGATAGTTTTTGAATAAACGCGATTTCATTAACTTGTGTATCTACGGTTACCTGAATGCCGCAATATGTTTAGCAGGTAAAAAGCTAACTCATGCGATATAACTTATACTGTTCCGAGCTATGGTCGGTATTGTAGATACTTTTGCAACTGTATAGCTCATATGGTATTATTTTAATATTGATATTTTTATTATTAAATTTTGCTCATTATCGTACAATGTGATTCAAATTTTTAGCTTTTGAAAATCCTTATTTTCAATAGTATTCAAAGATTGCAAGAAGAAACGTATTTCTTTGCAAGCGATACTGTACTTCAGTTAATACTTTGTAAAAAAGATGGCGTTTAAATTGAATGGCAATTTGTGACAAATTCTACTCCATATGTTCAATTTCTTCCATTGTTTTATTTTTTATTGAAATTAATCTATGGTATTCATAGCTACGATATACAGTTCAACTCTCGAAATCAAAGCGCATTGAAATTAAATTTTGCTAATCGAAAAATGATTTGAATAATGAAATATTCATGTACTAATTGACCACAATACAAAAGAGAAAGAGTGAGATAGTAATAGAGAGAGAAAGGCAATTAATCAATTTCGTAATTTTATTTTTCTTTGAAGCAATATGCGCCTAATGACATTTCATGCCGCAGTAATGTACAATTATATTTCCTTTCTTTTTCATAATTATTTAAAATAATTGTAGCAACCAGTCCAGTAAAGCACAACCGTACCCAATAGGCTTGCGGGTATATATCGAGTCGCGTCCTATTTAGGCTAATTTGATTCGTGTGTCGTGGCTCGCGAAATATTCGGCCACGATCCTCGGTAATTGGTTACACGCTAATAATACGTACATATTTTACAATCGAGAGAAAAAGCTACAACGAGGGGAGGGACTTTTCTACTTATGATCTATACACAGCTGGCTTACAATGGAATGGCAATGACGGGGCACTGCATCTTGGGTCGCGATGGCGTGCCGAGTGCGGCTTTCTGGGCAGCCCTTGGGTCGTCGTCGCTGCAGATGAGGTCGAGGTCGTGGTCGTTGACGGCCACCATTCCTTTGCCCAAAAACGTATCGACGGTCTGTTGGGGAGGAACATCGCCGGCTTTGACGCTGCTGACGAACTGCTTGTACTGGGCATTGACGCACTCCTTGACGCCCTTGACAATGTGGCTTGTGGATGTGCTCAGGGACCCTAAATTCATCATGTTGACGCAGTGGGTCAGCGACTGGGGCAGCGTGTACAGCATGTCGGCCGTGGCGGTAGCCTTGGACACCATGTCGAACGAGTGCTGCACGAGTTCCTGGACTTTTTGCACGTCCTGCAAAACAAAAAATGATCCACGTAATTAAATTTCGCACGCATACGCGTACGCATCGATCACGATGAGATGATTTTCTGCTTTTCTGGCTTTTGTTTTGTTATTCGTATACAGCAACTTACACCACTGCTCAAGGAGGCCAAGTCTTCGGCGATCTCTCTGACGTTGTCCGTAATGTGGCAGAACAGCAAGGATCCCTCGGAGAGTTTCTGATTGAAGCAGCCCGTGGACGAGCCAAGGATCTCCTTTAAGACGAGCTGCAGCTGGTAGCCCACGCTTCTCTGGCAGCTTTTGACATCGATGCCGGTGCCCTCGACCGCCTTGATGATTTGCTCGATCTCGTCATCGGCCTGATAAAGCACGAATGGTGGAAGGTGTAAGATAATGATTCAAAATATATCCGATGCGACGGTACGTGCGTGAAAAGTAATTATATACGAAATGAATTCTACTCACTTTCTTGACCACAGCTTGCAAGGTGTTGTTTAATTGATGCTTCATGTTCATGGCTCCCACCTTCAGAACCTGGACGGCCTCAAAGGCCTTCTCGGGAATGGTGCCCACCTGCTCCTTCAGGGTCTTGATGAGGGTGTCCTGCATCTCAAGGAATTTGCCCTCGGCGGCGTTCTTCACGTCCTGGTACATGCTCATGATTTTGTCCTTGTTGAGGGCGTCGCGGGCCTGCTTATAGGTGCCCTCGATGTCGCTGGCCATCGACTCGAAGTTCTTGGTCAGGCTCTTGCCGAGATCGGTCAGGTCCTTGGGATTGATGCTCGATTGCAGAGCCTCGAACTGCTGCTGGCTGAAAGCCTCGATCTTCTTGCCCTCCGCCTCGATGCGCTTGGCCAGATTGTCGAGGTTCGCTTGGCTGACGAGGTTGTCTACCTCCTTGGCGGCGTTGGCGAACGTATCGCGGGCATTCTGACCGAACTGATTGACCGAGTTCTCGACCAGTTTGGCTGCGTCTTTCACAGCGTCGGCTTGGGATACCACCCAGTTGGCTGAATCGCTGTAAGTGTCCTGAGCCTGTTTATTGATGGAATTGAAGGAGTCCTGAGCCTGTTTGTTGATGGAATTGAAGGATTCCTCTGCCTGTTTACCGATGGAATTGATGGATTCTTCGGCTTTTTTGGCTTCATTTTTGGCGTAGTCAGCTGCGTCCTGAGCTTGTTTACCGACGAGATTCACCGTTTCCTCGGCTTTTTTCACTGTTTCTTGTACACCTGCTTGGACCACGTGCACTTGCTTGTTGAACCAGCTGGTGGCGTCGCCCCATAAGCCTGCGTTAGCGACCTGAACAGAGTAAGGATCGTTAGAATCGTTTGGTAAACTTTGAAAATTACGATTAGGAAAAATGATGAAAAATTAATCTACTAACGAGAGCCGTCGAAACGACTAAGAATAACACACTGTAAACCCTCATGATTTTCGCGACGTTATTGTTCGGGTCGATTTACACGGTTACTCGACGATCGATCGACTGATGCCTATCTTCCGTCAAACCTTTGCTTTTTATACTCTTTTTTTTTAATACTCTTATTTGGATTTGATATAAACATAATTAATTAAATGTATTAAGATTAATTGGCGCATTATCGATCGATTTAGCACGGTCGCTTGAATTCGGGCGTTGACAATGGCATAATAGAAGCGTACCCCCGTGAAAAAGTAAACAACGTCATTGATAGCCATTCAAGCTGGAGCCAATTAATTTTCGATCGGCTCATACTATATGATTTTGTGTGTACTACTCAAGCCAAAAATATATGGGTGAACGCGCGCATCAGTGTGTCACCGACTGTTTCGCGCCTAATATTCGTGAAAAAAACTCAACACACGCGTGGTCCGAAATTTTTCGTCACGTGCTCGTGCGAATTAGAGAACTCTGCGTGATATATAAAGCGGGTCATAAGCGCGCGTTCGCATATATGGTAAGCAAAACACCTGTGCGTTGCCCAAATAAGCTGAGCGCGAATATATTATAAGTTAAACTTTTTCAGCTCGCGATAATCCGCCACCGCCGCCGTCGCGCATCCATCATATTTCACGGGCCAACGCCTCGCGATTCCATGCGCCAATTGTCGCGCATTATAACATTAGCGCGTTCGAGCAACGCATTACGTTATACGTGTACGAATCAATCGCGGGCATTGGCGAATCGTGCGATCTCTTGCACTAGTATAGCGCAGCACACGGGGCGAGAAAGTCGTATG
Organism: Trichogramma pretiosum; assembly: GCF_000599845.2. Lineage (NCBI taxonomy): Eukaryota > Metazoa > Arthropoda > Insecta > Hymenoptera > Trichogrammatidae > Trichogramma > Trichogramma pretiosum. The sequence goes on from NW_019641698.1 coordinate 4,747,558, forward strand.
TGTATATACGCGCAGCTGCCGTCATACAGTGCTGCTATATATCTATATACGTGTTATGCATTTTCTCGTGTGCTCGCCGCTGAGCACTCGATGATAAACCTTTCATGTATCGGAGCATTATGCACTACTATATAGGCGGCGGTTCGGTTGGCGTGCATTACACACACACACACACATATATATCGTAGGTATATTATACACACACTCGCGCATTGTTGCGTAAAATAATAACAGGTTCAAACGCATACATACACAAACAGACAGCGGAGCAGTGCGTGGTAGTGGTATTATGTCCGTGTCTATGTGAAAAGCGTGTAAAAAAGCAATTTTCCAAAGAAGCCGAGTTATATTATCAAGAGTACATCTCTCTCGAACATACATATACGTTTGGTAAAAGTTGCGCACTCCAACGGTGCACTGCAGTGGGCTCTGCTGCGATGAGGAGTACATGCAATTCGTTATTCGGAATCTAGATTATTCTTTTTTAACTTTTGCCTCGGTGGAAGCTTCGCTATAGTACGGTCGCGGTCGCTCGTTGTACTCTTCGATCTTTCTTTGCATCTCGACTATGAGCACTCGAGAAGAATCTCAATGATTTTCCTGAATTTATCGATAGAACGTCGAATACGCGTCGTTTCTCATGATATCTTACAGTCTGCAGAAATCGCAACGACGAGAAGAAAAAATTCAAGCTCGGCGTAATCCATATCGCGAAGGAAATTTCTTAAGCTCGCTGTTGCTTTATACATGTAGCTCGTACACATCGTAGCGTGAAAAATTTCGATGATCTCATTATAATGAAATGGTTGTAAAAGGATTGCGCTGATGCAGAGATCAACCGACTAATCTGACGTATTATTTATGCATTATACCGACGCGTCACTCGAGTACTCTGCATGTCTTGTAATATGACACAGTGCATCGCAGGATAACATTTTAAAATCTAGGCGTCGACTCCACGCGGGGTACTCTACTGTATACTGTACGCGCGAATTACGAAATCAATTTGACAATTTTGCTCGAGCTCGAGCCGAGGTGGTGCGTGTCATAAGCCGTTTTAATTAAAATCTTATGGGCTTATAAAGTGCGCCATCACATACACAGCAAGCGCGCGCGGGATCTCTGTCCTTTCTAAAACTTAACGCTCGCTTATTATGCTTAGTAACTCATTTTATGTAGATCGCGTTACACTGTCTCGATGCGTGTATCGCATCGAGATCGTGACGCGTGTGCGTGTGTGTGTCTGTATATAATAGTGAAACGCCGTCGCGTCCGAGACAGGCAGAGAGAACGCCCAATGAAATTTTTCCTTTGTGTATAAGTAATGAAATGCAAGCAAACCGTTTGTAATAATAATAGCTTGTTATTGGCTTCGGATAAGTATCTCGATAAAATGTCGAGAGTTAAAATATATAATCGGTTAAAAAATAATAACTATGCATATTTTTCACCTTGCGAGTATAAGCTGTCCCGTAAAAATAAAATTAATGTCACATGTATATTGCAGTTTTATATTATATTATACGGCACATTTTTGGTCTGGCATCGCTCGTACACACACAAAAACCTTCGAGCCTATGTAATGCGCGCGTAAGGTAATTTCTCGCGTATAAACATAGCAGGGAGAGAGTATTTTAATCCTGTTGCGTGGACTCCGAGTCCTTGAGAGAAAAATCGCAAGTTGGTTTAACTCGGGGGGATAGGCAGTGCTGCTGCTGTTGCTGGCCTTGCTCGAGATCTTTTATCGAGAAATGCTCGTACACAACGCGTGTTTATTGATACAATATCATTCATTTTCGTGTAATTATAATGAATACAATAAAATTCATTGCGAGAATTGTCCGTTATTGCTCGCGATAAATCAAATATTTGAAAAAAATAACATTTTTCACGCGGCAATTATCGAACGCACCCTCCGCCTCTATGTATTACCGAAAACTCCTTTACATAACGTCGCGAACAGCGAAAATGATTTGAATAAACTGCCTCGATCCTGCCCAGCGATTACGCGTGTGTTTCTTTTATGTAAGGTTCGTTAATGCGTTCCCGATCGACTTTTTGTTCCGCGAATTCGGTTTTAGTATTGTGTAAAAAAAAGAAAAGAAAAAGAAAAGCACACTCGTGCGTGTAAAAATCGGTAAAGCGCGCGCGATTGCGCGCACGCGACCCGCGCACAGACCGGAATTTAATATAATGTCTATTAATTGACGCCATATCGGAAAAATGACTCGCGCGGCGAGCATGCAAAATATGTAGGTACTGCGTGCAGTCCGAGCCTGGGAATTATACACCGCGCGCGTGTCTCTATTTTTCCATAATGCATTATCCATTCTGCTCGAGTCCATAAAATTAAAATAAAGTTCGGAAAATTTATACAGCGAACACGGCGCGGTACAGTTCACGCGAGAACGCGAAAAGGTAATTTTTGGAATGCAGCCTTGCTAATAGAGGCTAAATTCTTGGGCCGCGTATATGGCCTTTTTCATTATGTGGAATTTGGTCGAGTTATTTTTTAATGCACTCGTTTTACAAAGAGACCAGTGACTAATTTAGCGCAGCCAGTGCATTTCGCGTCCAAATTTAATTTTTCATATCCTTTCCTGGGGTTCGCGGAGTGGCGTACGGCATGCGCGTACCATTGCGCAGCCTCGTAATATATCCAATACGCGTGTAAGCATTCTTATCGCGAAAACTAGTTTTTGCATGATTAACAGCGGGGGAAACGATCATTTGTATATACAGCTGCGCTCGCGAGCTCTGATATATAGTTTATATATAATAGAGAACGTAAAAGGTCAAAAACCGACCTCGACTCTCAAGAAAACTAGTCTTATTACGTACGCTACGGCATATAATCCAGCTGCGTGCGTACAATATATATATCTATACGCGCGTGTCTGCGCGATAGTCCACACGACGAAAGTTTGCGTCATACTCTCTCGCCTAGTCTCTCTGCCTTGTGCTGCAGCCCGCGCGAGATAAATGCATAACGATCTCGACGTAGTACGCGCGTGTGGGTCTCGCCCACTCGCGCTGCGGAAAATTCAAATCTTTCGGTCGTTTCACGAGGCCATGAGTAATAATAATAAAAGGACACAAAAAAAAGTCAAACGCGGAAAATCGGCTTCTTATGTATTGATATATATATATAGAGATCGGCAGTAGGCATTGCATTCCATACGGATCAGGAAATAGCCCCGCAGAACTATACGCGCGCGCAACGAATAACGACAATTAACGCTCGGAGCGCCGAAAGGCAAAGTTTTCCTTTTTTTTTCTTCCTATGCTCTCCATCTCTTTCTGCAGCAGCAGCAGCAGCAGCCACTAAACAGAGATAGCGATCTGCGCCGCTCGAGTATAGGTGCACCTATATCCAATTTGCAGATCGTAAAAATCTATTTTCTACACCTGCGCCTTGTAATCGAGGCGTGTGCGCGGCAGCGTCTGCAGCGCGCGGAGAGCTATGTTACACATGAAATAATGGCCTGCTGTACACGCATGTGTACACGTCTTACGCCGCTACACGATACATACATATATGTAGCTCGCTACGAGCTCGTGTCTTGCACCCATCATAGCACTCGCGAGCTCAGAGCTCCTTAGCACATGTAATTTCCAGGTAGCGATCGGTGCGCAGCACTCGGCAACTGCACAATAGAAGTACCTGCTACACACAAATATTCCGCGAGCCAGGCTAGAGCACAGCTCGGCAGAAATCGGCGCCAGAGCCGCGCCGAGGGAGGAGAACGGCTGCGGCGGCTGGCGCGTGGCCTCTATAGCAGCAGCAGCAGCAACATGGGCCGGCGGCGCAAGCAAGGCCCAATGGGTGGGCCCCGTTTTCCTCGCTCGGCGCGCTATATAGCAACCGCGCCGCTCCCGATGGGGACCTATATAAGTCGTACTGCGAGCGGCGCGAGGCGATCTTTATATAGTCGGAGTGTGCACAATCGCCACCGGCTCTACTGCTACTCCAAGTGTACTACACCATAAGAATCCAGCGATTCCATAGCATTTATACATTGTTATATACAGGAGTGTATTATTATCATAAACAAGAGAAACCTTCGACGCGGACGACCAGCAGGCGGGAAAATGCGTTTATTAGTGAGTTCACGCTTTTACCCATTAAATTTTGGCGATCGAGGTACGCGATCGGCAACGTCGTGCGCGCGTTTATGACTGAGGGTGTTGTTGTTGTTGTTTGGTTGTTTTTGTTGTTCCGGGCACCGCATAAACGTACATTACAATAATCGCGCGATACCATCCGAAGAAAAGAAACATAAACCCGTGCACATAGATGCAGCGCATAATGCAACCCAAGCGGTGAAATCGTTTTTCGTGAGATGCGCCTTTGTTTCGCGCGGTGAACCTTTTAACGGAGCACATACACACATATTGTATATAGACTGTGTGTACACGATACCACTGCCTTATTAGACAAGAGCAGCTGCAGAGAATATATATAAAGTTTCTTGGAACGAAAGTTCGAATCGTCTGCATTATTACACAAAAGGATTCGTCGCAGTCATACTTGCAGCAGTAACAGTAGCAGATCTAGCAGCAGAGGCAGATCGGTAACAGGGACAACGGTCACAAGGCATCGACGCAGCGGTGCAGCTGCTTCACCGACAGAATTTTTCATCCTTGTGATCTATCGTCGTTGATTGTACTCTCTTGGCCGCGCGAGTGTGAAAGTGTCGCGGATCAATCGTGTAAACCGCTGTTTTTTTTTCTGTCTCTCCGCGAAGTGCGCGTCCATCGAACCATCGAGATGTCTCCTCCTCCGATTCGCACCCGCTCAAAAACGACAGCGTCTCGGGAAATCGGCAGCACTTCCGTTGCGATGATAATGGTCCGATCTTGGCTTGTGGCGCATGCAATATATTTAATAATTGACGCGATCGTGACTGTAATTTGTCTCCCACCCAACCAGCACCTGTTATATTGGATATATAATGCGTCGAGAATGATCATATTTTTTTCTTGTAGTTTCGTCATTATAATTCGCCGCGCAGCTTTCTTTTCGCGCGAAATAATATAATGAACGCCTGCCGATCTCTACCGCGAGTGTCACCGAATTGTTGAATCGATCGCGCGCGCACCACCACCAACATAACCATAACGAGTGTTATACGCTTAAAAAAGTACAGGGAAAAATTTTGTAAACACCGATCCGCCAAGACTAGTTGCTAGTCTAGAAAAATCTAATTGAAATACCAGCTTATTCGTTTCGCGCAGTCGTACAAAAAATTTACGTCTCAAGTGCACGCACACGCCCGGCAAAGAAAACGAAAGAAAAACAAGAGTCAACGAAAGCCACCACGCCTTAGTTATTTTTCCTTTTCGTCCGAGTTATGCGGTCGAAATGTCGAATAATTTTTACGAATACCTTTTAAGGCCGCGCGCGCGGCAACAGTACGTGTTACCAGGTGGAAATACCTACGCGCGACCGAGCGCCCCGGTATATTATATCTTAGCCCACGATCGCGCACAGTGGCTGGTGTGTCTCCATCGAGTATTATAAATGCCGATATATACAAATACACTTGCATATGTAAAGATACTGGACTCTGCACGCGTGCCTAGCTACCTATACGCGCGCAATCCACAAGCCGCAAATCGCGCAATACATATAGATAGTCGTCGCACACGATTGAATGAATGTAACACAGCTCACGCACGCAGCTATTAGGGATTCTTGTAATAGCTCTTGTTTCGCTCGATCGACTTTCAGCGATCGAAAAAATCGGGCAGCCATAAGTCCTTCGCGGTCTCGACTCTCGGGGGGCGACGACGATGATACACGTCGATTACGAAATCGCGTAGTCACACCGGCGCGCAGTAGTATCGTAATATTATGTATATACAACAACGATGGTTCATTTCTTGGTCATGCATTCATTATTTTTTGTCATCGATTGCAGGCGATAACGACGTGCCTCTGCTTCGGAGCGGCTCTCGGCCAGTTCCATCATCCTTCGACGACTCCCGTGCCCATTCTCAAGCAGATAAATAGGTAAGCATATACATTTGGTGCGCTATAATATACACCTCGATTCGGCTCAATTATAAGCGGCCCGAGTCCCATTGTGCTCGTTGCGCATAACGCTTATAATGCATCTGCACACGTATAGCAGCAGCGGTATATACGCCTCCTCAGCTTTCGGGGATATATTATATGCATAATGGCGATTACGTGAGTGAGTGCGGTCAGAATGTTTAACTCTCTAATGCTCGCTCGTCGATATATGTATATAAATATACAGCTCTTCTCGTTTGCTCTTATTTTGTTTTTGTTTTGCCGGCCGATCGTAAAAAATGTTCGCCAATGCGTATAATTGCTTTCACGCTCGGTACAAGCTGATAAATGGATCTATAATACCTTTTGTTCGTTCTTGCTTGCTTGCCTTGTTGTTTCTCCTATTATGCATCGTGCCGCGCGGTTCGTGGGCGCGCGCGAGCATTACACGGGAAAACCAAGTGATAACGATTATACAAAGCTTTTTTTCTCTCTCTTTTTTTTTCGTTACCCGATCAGCAGCCCCCTCGAGGCTCGCGCTCAGCAGCCGTGGTACGTCGTTTTTTTTTTCGTTCATTTCTTCATCGTTTCATCGATTACGCGGTCGCGCCATTAAGCTACCTCCTTCTTCCCTTTTTTTTTTATCGATTTTTTTTGCTGTCGTGTTTTACCTTTAGCGACAAATTATCGTTGCGCACGCCGCACTGCAGTAGCTTGGCCCGTGTGTGCGATCGCGAGGTTAAATTCGTTATCGAGCCTTTCATCTTTTTTCCTATATGCATAAACGTACTATATATCGTATAAAGTTGTGGCTGCGGAACATGCCATCGCTCTAGGACACAATTTCAAGTACCTACCTGTACGTAGATGTATTTACACATAGCGAGTAAGGTTGCGCACGCCGCGGCAGGCGTTACATCAGGACCGCCCGGGCTATATGTAATTGTGATTTACAGCGTCCAAATTCCGGCTTATTTAAGCAACGGACTGTGCTCCGTAGCGCAAGTAGCTTTTCGGTCCGTACACACACAAGTACGCACGCATGCTGCACGTCGCGTAAGGGGATAGAGTAATAATAACAGAGCTCGGGCGCGAGATCGGCGAATAATCGTTTGAGCTATCTCTCTATATAAACCTCTTGCGCACACGCCTTACAGTAGTAGTAGATATAGTTAAACAGGCAAATGACAAAGATTTTTTTTCCCCTGTCTCTGACCGAAACAAGCTAGATACCACTGCAGCAGCATGCGTATAAGCTGCGTACACACATATACTTCCGCTATATTATAACAGCTATATTCCACGCATGTTTATATACGTACGCACGTAATAGCTGCCACTATACATGTATGCGGGCCGCGCGAGAATGAGAACGGTATATAATGCAATTTTCGCGAAACGATATATATCTTTTCTAGCCTGGAACACAGACTATAGTACACCGAAGTAGCACCCGAGTGACAAAAGTCGCGGCAGCTACGATATCTCTCTGCAGCTCTATAAATGCGCTGTTATATATACTCGAGCAATATTTACGGACTATTGAATTCTCTCGCGTGGCGATCCGAGCCTCTGCAGAGAGAGAGAGAGAGAGAGAGACGCATTGAAAGTCAATGCTGCTGTTGATCAACTGCTCCCATGGAGCTCTGATACATTACATGCGTGCGGATAATCGAGGCTGCAATTCTTATCGTTAAAAATGTCTTTCGATCGTTGGTTCTCTCGTTGCTTTTACTACTTATAAGCCTGCCTGCATTATTATATATATATATAAACTTCTCGGAACAATCGTCTTTTCCAAGTGTGACCGGTTACAGAGACAGACGTGGCACGGCGAATCACACGAACTCGAAAGTTCTCTGCCGCTCCAACAACAACGTTAAATCGTGATATTGGCCTTTTTGTACTTATGCACTCTTATCCGCAGATGTCAATATTTATTTTCAACTCTAGTTGTTTCCCCTTTTTATTTCAACTTCGACCAAGCGACTCGCGATCCAGTCGAGGTTAAGCCGCGGCTATAAAGAATGTCTACTATATGTGTGTGCGCTGGACGAGATATTACCGTATCCGATCGCAGCAGAGACACACATAGTTTTCGGGCAACGATCAAAGTTTCCCCCTGTGTGTCGGTTTTTTCTTTTTTCTCGTTCTCTCGTGCCGTATAACGTGTTGCACAACTATCATGCGCGCAGCTCGAGCGACGATGTATATCTCAAGTTTCACGTCCTGCATATAAGTTTGATCGCGGTGCTGCACATATTATACCGCGGGCAAAGATCACGACGAAAGACTTTGCGGTATTGTAGAAGTAACGCAAACGTATAACGATAGGTTCGTTATCCGTCGCACGCGAGCCGCATTAATTATAATTTTCGTAAACGAGCGATACGGTTGACGCAGTCATTATTTCTAATTATTACATACATTAAATGCGATCGTCATAACTTATAGGCACAACGAGGACGGCAGCTACAGCTACGGCTTCGAGGCGGCCGACGGCAGCTACAAGATCGAGTCCAAGTACCCGAGCGGCGAGGTCTACGGCAAGTACGGTTTCATCGACGACACGGGCAGTCTGCGCGAGATCGAGTACGGCGCGACCAAGCAGGGCTTCCAGCCGCAGGGCACGGGCATCAACGTGCCGCCACCGCCCGTGGTGGCGGACAACCACCTCGACAAGGACGATCCCGAGGACGACGGCCAGTACCGAGAGGACCCCAACGTCTATCACACCGATCCGCGCTACACCAACGGCGAGCGTTACGACCCCGTGCCCAATCACAAGTACCCGACCATACAGAATCACCAGCTGCACAGACACCAGCCCGGCCCGTCCCCGGCTCCTCACGTCTACAGCCCGATTCCAAGGTATACCGTCGTACGAGATTGACATTGTTGAGGTCGCGTAGCTTCGTGGCGCTGCTGCAGCCGCCCCCCTTACGTAGTCTACGAGATATCCTTGCGCTGCTGCATCGGTGGCGGCGGAGCTTCTTCTTCGACTTCTAACGCCGTATAGACGTGACATAATGCCGAAGTTACGTTGTCGAGTCGTACATTTCTATTCAGGACCGAGAATGACGAAATAGTTTCGCGAGCAGAGTCTAACTGTGCGAGTTGAAAAAATAAAAATAAATCAATAGCTGCTAATTTGCCCGTAGTATTTTTAAAATAATTTCAAATGAGTCATTTAATTTCATTCATAATTTGACTGTGTTTCCAAATAGCAACGGGTTACAGACCGTTTCAAGCGTTATTATATGGCGCACGAGCCAAAAGTGCGAAAAGTTTTTCAATGATTTTCGTGTCGAGTCTAACACCAGACTGTCGGTAAACTATAAAAGTTAATTTGAATGATTAGAAAATACGAGCTGCCTTCGCTTCTCTTTACGTCTAACATGGGAATGTACATACATTTCGTTTTGGACAGTGTAAATTACTTGAAAAAAAAAAAGAAAAAACAAAGTTAATCAGCGTATAATATACACACACAGCACACACATATCTGGGAAGTTCGATTGAAAAAATGTAGCGCGCTAAATGGAAATTTAACCGTACTTTCGCGGGCCGGCCCGGGATTACATGACGTTAATGATTAGACATAAAAGGCTTCGGAACTTCCTGTTGTAAGTTGCGTTTCCAATATATACTAGCGAGCCGCAGTTGATAAAAATACAAAACGTATAATGTACACACATGCGCTGCACACAGCAAAGCTGTAATCTGTAACAACGTTGTCTGTTGCCGGTGTATATAAGCTGCTAGTGGAAAATCGAGTGATATCTAATAGCATTACGATATAGATTCATTACGTAATAAAGAGGCAAATTATGTCGATTAAAAATGTACTGGATTGAGGCAAAAGTTGCGTAATATAATTAAGCTCTCTTCATTGTTTCGCGTGGCGCCATATAACCTGTCTCTCTCGCTTCTCTCTGGTCCTGCGGAGAGAAAATATCGATGAAATAAAAAACGTATATATATCGCACGTACAAGGAGGGATCTTATCCCCCGTTCGCGCCTGCATTTAACGTGCGAACGTCTATAATACCGAGGCACCGCGCACTCTCGATTCTCGCTTTTCCTCGCACGGAATACACACACACAGTCACTTATAAATACGACTCAGTACAGTCAAAGGCGAAAATAAATCATAAATAATGCAAAGCCAGGCCATTACTCTCTTTCTTGCGCGCGTATAAGTGTGCAGTCGATGGTGGTGGTGGTGCGCGCACATAGTAGTGAAATCTGCCGCGAACTTTGGCAAGCGTATGCAGTATTTATGCCATATACAAACGAGAGAGGTAGCTATATGTATACGAGCGAGTACGTGTTATATGCACAAATGTCAAATGCGACGGCGGCGCTTACACCTCCGCATCTCGCGCGAGTGCGCGGGAATTCACGATTGAGCGCGAGAAATCGTATTTATATACAGGTACTTCAGACTTGACGACTACCATACGACGGGGTTCACGTGTGTCGTGCCCCGCGCGCAACTATACGACTATTCGCATCGTATATTATACGAGACAGAGGTGAATTTGTATTTCGTTAAAGACGTTCCCTTTAGCCTCGCGCTTTGCTTATACCTATAGCAGCACCATATATTCATGCAGCAGCGCACGTTTCAACATGATATAAGTAGCAGCAGATGCTGAAACGTCTGCAATAGTATACACGTCATTATCGATGACGAGAAAATATTCAATAACATGAACATTTTTATTTATGCTCTCGTTTTCCGCAGCAAAATCGCCCACGCTTACCGCCAGCCGATTCCAGTAGCACCGGTTCCAGCCCCGGCGCCGGCGCCCCATCACTACTCGCAGCCCGAGTACCAGCCCCAGTACAAGACTCACTATCAGCATCAGTATCCGTCGCCAGCGACCTACTATCAGCCTCAGTATGCTCCGGTACCCCACAGCTACAATCATCATCCGTCCAGTCTCGGCTCTTACAGACAGTACAAACGATAAGCTTTGAGTGATCGCGACGACGCCGATTCATTATTTTTTTACTTTTTTATTATTATTATTGCTGTCTTTTTTCTTGTTATAAGTTTTTGCATTCAACCGATGCGAAGTATCCATTACTCGTTGTAAATAGACCTCTTATTTTTCTTCTCACTTATTTAAACGATCGCACATAAGTCATTTATATACAAGCGTTTTAGTTCCCTAGTGCGTTTAGTAATCAAATAAACTGTAACGAGATCGTGTGTGACGAGCGATGAATTTTGCTCGCGACTCTGTCATTCGTTTGTAATACGATCGTGTATTTATCGCAAAAAAATTCGATAAACTGTATTCTTCAATATATGCCCAATATATTGTCACGGAAAAAAAATGTAAAGGTATAATGGAAATTATAATTTTTACATAAAGTCTTTTAACATAGTAATTTGAAAATTTGACGTATTCATTGTGGTTTTGATAAGCTTATACATTTATCATAACTCGTTTTACTTCCTTGTCTCGAAATACCTGTTAACTTTTAGATGTTATATTTTATACTTTTTTTCCGCCAAGTCGTCAATTATTGTGTAGATTCGCAAAGCGAAGGAAAGCTGCGTAAAACTGGATTATGGCAGTACAGATCGGTGGCAATCGTCATCGAGATAACTCGCGTTGTAAAGCTCCTAAATACGACACTCGTCGTAGTTCACAGGCGCATATTATACGGTACAGAGAAGTGTGCTGGGAGGTGCACCGTTGCAGCAGGGAGCGCATCTTCTAATCGCTCTGAACGATTCACCTCTATAAGCCGTTCGGTATATATGTACACACGTACCTATATAGCGCAGCAAGTCGTTAGGGACGAGAAACTACTTTTCAGCTCGGAGCTCTCCGCAATACGTGCAAAGTTCACCTGTGGCTTAATACAGTGAGAAATCTTTCTTTTCGAGGCAAACACACGATGCCACTGCTGCTGCTGCACTTCTTAAGCTATATACGTTTACGTGCAAATGTTATAAGTTTGTTTGCTGGTCCATAAGTCAGAATGTCTCGAGAGAAGGAGAGAGAGAGAGAGAGAGAGAGAGACGATCACGAAATGAGATCCCAATAAGAGTGAACTCTTGACTGCACACTTGCAGCGCTGCGCTGCACTGCACTGCTGCTGCTCTTTTTTTCCACATCTATTATGTAGTAATGGAAAGCTCTTTATACCTACATAGCAAATGTAACCCGCATGGAAAACGTGCCAGCTCCAAAGACGACCGTGATGATTACGTACACTTTACATGTTTATAAACGAGGCGAGGAAAATTCAGAAGATGAGCGCGAATTCTGCACACAACTCGTGGTCTATCGCGATGCATAAGCGATACATTCATTCGTCTGGAACGTTGAGCATTCGTCAAACTCGAGCTGGAAATTTTCACTTGAACAATCGATATATTATTTATACAATTGTATAAGCGGGTGTAAAATACATAGCCGCGGGTGTTCGTTAATTCTCAAAAAGCAGTGCAAACGATTGCAAATGGAAATTATTTTCTAAATCGCCGAGTGGCATATTTTCACACATTCCCAAGCTGTTACAGTTTAATGCGCAGACAAAAGTGCAGCACGAGAAAATGCGGCTTATATCGACTGTCGACACACATCTCGAGCTGCGATCGGATAAACGCGTACCTGCCTACGTATGTATACGGTGCCTTTTGGGTAAGAAACAAACGAATCGCAGCAGCAGCGCCTATGTATATAGCGCGGAGAGAAAACGACCTTGCCGAGAACGCGGGGCTGCACTTTATGTTGTACATAGCAGCAGCAGCAGCAGCAGCTTTGGAGCTGCCTTCGCGAAAGACATCCTGCTTCTTTGCACTTACACACGTTATAAATATATTATATTATATTATAAGCTCGCAACAAAGAGGTTCGCTGTATACGAGCTAATGTATGCGAATACCAACACTGAATAATAATCGCACCAAGCGAGTGTGCATTTCTGTCTGTCTGTCTCTCTTGCTGCGCGCTTGACCGCTCCCTGGAATTTGAGTTTTGCACCCGTTGCCCACGTGAAAAGCCACGTGGAAAGTTGAGCATTTTAATGCTTGACGTACACCTATAAGACACGCGTATATTCCCGGCTTGCGAAGAAAGAGTTGCGCACTTGCGACTTTTTTTTCGTATTTCAAGCGCGCACTATATGATCGATAGGTTGAGCAACTTGAGGATTATGCATGCCCGTGCGCGCGTGGCGCGGCGTAATGTCTCGCGGCCGCGGCGATATCGATGTGTACCTCATACGAATGGTAGTACGTATACGGCGCGCGGCGCTTTGGATGAAAAAATTACAGGTTGACGTAGGTATATGGATGAAAATATAGCGTACGTCCAGGAAGTATGACACATCGATGGAATCGTACCCGTGCACGAAATATGGGGAGTTATTTCGCTCGTGGCTCTGTTTTCTTTTCTTTCTTTCTTTTTTTTTTTTTAATACGGCAACAATGATCCTATATTCTTTTGTTTTCTCACGATGATGAAACGATTAAACGATTTTATTCTTTGCGTATGTAAACACACATTAGGCGTATTCAATAACAATATGAATAAAGAGCCGAGACTAGACTACTCCGTACGAAATGAAAAAAAAACCAGGTAGAAAAAAAACTTGCGAAATAGATCAAGTGTATTACGACATCGGCGCGCCGAATGAAATCACCGAATATCGAAGGCAAAAGTTCCTCCCATACATAAACTCATACTTTCCTTGGCTGTAACACTGCGGCGCGCATGAAACTCGAATAAGAGCGCGTATTAATGCAAAAATAATGTCTGCATAATGCACACGTGTGTAATGAGTATTACCGAGTATCGAGCCGCGAGCCTTCGATATTATTAAGTGTGTGCGCGCACGAGAGAAATTTGAAAAGGAGCCGCCGCCACGGCACGCCACCGATTGACGATTTTTCACCGATGCTAGAGGCGCGTATACACTTTCGCACGAATCCTCCAGATCGCTCGTTTTAATCAGCCTTCATACGTGTAATAAAGCGATTTACATCTAATTGCTAATGAATACGAGCTTAAATGAACTAATGTTGCTTTATCGGCCTAACTGATTTTCATGAAAGTCGCGCAACCCGAATTATATCTCCGTATGCGCACGCAGTATTGCTCCTACCCGCACTGTGCCTATGAGAAATTATAAGAGTGTGTATGCTTAAATTGAACATTAGTCTAATAAATATCAGTTGTGTGGTGTACGGCCTGCTGAAACAGCTGATTTTAAGCACAGATTATAATGATTTATTTGAGTGAATATTAAACGTAGAAAGTGGAAAAAGCTCTTCCTAAAATAGAAAAATTTGTGTTAAAGTGATCGTTTGATTTTTTTTGCGAACGCGGGGTAATTCATCTACTTCGAGTACTTTTTGCATAATATAGTAATGTTTCATCTTATTTCAAGCGTAGTGTTGTTAACACAATAAGGGAATAATCTAATACTGCTATTCTAATGCTGCAGATGGTTCTGAAAGCAATAAGAATGAAAATCACAAATTATGTTACCACCGAATAGGCACACCAATCATTGACGATGTGACAGTTGTAAAATTTCTTGATCGACTTCTATAGAGAGTGTAAGCAGTCTATATAAAAAGTTTTGGTAAAAATCAATGTCACAGTATATAATAATTTTTTTATTTTCAGAGGAGAAGTTACAGACTGCGGGAAGTGGTTAATAGTAACTATTCAGAAAAAATGTCGAGAAAATCGGGTATTTTTTACCTAAATTAAGGGAAAAGAAATAAATGAGAAATTACCCTTAATTGAAGTAGTGGGGAAATGGGGTTCTGATTACGAGTACATAGCTAATTCGGGTTCTAAAACTGTATTCAGAACTAAAAATTTCAAAGATAACCAATCGAAATGGAAAGCTTTGTTACCGAAACATGCTCATAATGTCTTGGATTGGGCAACTGTTGTCGATGGCAACAAACTTTTCACATGTCACATTGAGGACGTCAAGGTCAGTTACTTATTAAATTTTTATATTTGAATCATTGAATAATTCTCATAATAATAATTTTATTACAGAATGTATTAAGTATTCATAGCTTAGAAAATGGAACGTTACTTAAAAAGTTACTTTTAGGTGTAAGAACAATATCTGTGTTTTCCGAGTGTAAATGAGGAAACTTGGAAAAAAAATTAATGGAGCTACGAAAGGCAATAAAGAGATTGAATTTTTCAACAGTTTATTTATTACGTCCGATTTGTCAGCGACGCATTGCACAGCAATTGTTTTTTGAAGCAGCGTCCAGCCAGCCTATGCGCTAGCCTTTACAATTACAATCCTTTAAAATTTAGGTTTACATCATTTTTGAAACATCGTTTCACGCTCAGCGCCTAATAAATTTAGTAAAACTTATGCTATTTTAATTAATTTTTAACAATACCGTACGCCGAAGCTGTTCCAACTTCCACTACTCGAATTTCACCGTCTTTTCCGAACAACACGCGATTTATAACTCCTTTTTTACAAAAATTTCTCGCGATATTCTCGTCCACTAAGAGCACGACATCGTTTACTTTTAGTTTGGGAGTTTTCGTTTGCGAGTTTGCAACTATGGTAAGTATTCGTACAACCATTGTGACCAGAATTCATCGGCATAAGCTACGCAAGCTTCCATTGCTCTCTAACATTAATCGCGCTTTCTTTATATCTTGGCAATGCCAATTGTCCGGAAGATGAACCGAACATAAAATGATTCGGCGTGAGACATTCACGATCACATGAATTCGACGACAAATGAGTAAGCGGGCGAGAGTTGACGGCATGCTCTACTTCACTTAACAGAGTCGACAATACCCTATCCGATGTAGAGGGACCCTTTAACACGATTGTCAGAGACACCTAAACGGACCGGATTAATCTGGATGGTGGATTAAACATCCAATCTATTCTATCAGTGATCGCATAATCGTGAATCTTTTTTCCGTTAAAAACTTCTACGTCTTTTGCAAGTTTTTTCCTCATCGATTTAAAATTCTTGCCATTATCTGAGTACACAATTATGGGTTTACCTCGTTTACTATAAAACCTTCGGAACGCCATGATCGCGGAATCTGCTGATAAACTCGACACTAATTCCAAATGAATCGCTCTTATCGATAAACACGTGTAAAGCGCCACCCATCTTTTTACTGTGCCACGACCAAAAACTACATGAACCGGGCAAAAATAATCCAGAACGCAATGTGAGAACAGCCGACATTTGAAAGCTAAACGAGCTTTGGGCAACGCAGCCAACACGCGGAGGAGACGAGTTTGCTCTGTGAGCCCGACAAATTATGCAATTAAACATGAGCTTTCTTAAAAATCTGCGCAGTCCGATTATCCAATATCGCGGTCGCAGTTCGTTCATCACCGTCTCGTGACTGCCGTGATAAAATTTTTCATGGTAAGAGAGAATGAACAACTGAGTGAATCTTTCATTTGCATCTAAAATTATCGGCATTCTAGCTCGTGATTCTCGCTTATATGAACGCACTTAATTTCTAATTTTCGCATTTTATGTGACACTTCTTTGTGGTGGAGGATGCTGGGCTAACTTGGACTTGGCTCGAGGACTGGCAGATCGGCTGAGCTTCCTGTCAGAGTTGATGAGCTGAATCAGCACTTCGTTGAAGCTTTTCAGTCGAGAGCTGTGGATCCCGAGACGCCTGTCAGAAGTGTACACCCGGACGAGCGATTTTACTTCCTCCATGTACAGCTCTCTAAAGTAGTTGAAGATTTTGCATGGTCTCGAACTGAAGCCCGGGGCACCGATGACATGCCTGTGAGTGTCTCTGTGTTACGCTGCCGGTGAATATTTTTGACTGTTCTCTGCAGACGGGCGTGTTTCCCTCTACACTGAAAAAAAGTTCGAGCTGCTACCACTCGACGCCGCAGCGCAGAGCCTCGATACGTGGAAACGCTACTGCTCTCGGCCATCGAGGGAAATTCCCTCGATGTTCGAGCAGCAGCGCGTCGATGTAGAGTAGTAGCGTCCTCATAGAAACAAAGGACGCTACACGTGAGAAGTTTCGAGCATCATTTCATCTCGCCGTAACCAGTAGTCACTCGTTGTTTGACGTTGAATCTTGTATATTGTATCGTATACATTGTATCGTAGGCAGCATTTGTTCAGTGTTGAATAATATATAGGCAATATTAATATTATTTATATTAATATAACTCTTTTATATTCATATTACTCGCGTAAAAGTGCCGTGAATGTTAACGAGTCAAGTTTATGTATTGAGAGTTCTATTGTGAGCCATTTATAAGTAACATAGAGATGGACGATTTCTTCACCACCTATTCGGATATCAAGCAATACGTGGCGAAGAAATTGTCGCGACGAGATGCCGGTGACTATAAACCTGCTGTGTGCTATGTCTAAGATCCTGGACAGACTTGCATAATGGACGATGTGAGGGAGGCTGTTGAGTACCAAGAGGTCACCTTCATGGCTACGGTTGACACACACAGCTAGTGATTGAACCTCGTGGCGAGAGATCGGCGACCCTGCCAAGGATGGCACGTGTCCCGCAAGGCAGCGTTTTGGGGCCGCTACTGTATGCGCTGTTTGCCAACGACGCCCCTCGTGTCCTGAAAAATTGCAGGCATCGCATATACGCGGATGACACCACCATCTACGTCCATGGACCATTTGCGGATGTACGAAGGCTGATGGTTCTGCTGTCGGAGGACTTGGATCGGCTTGCGGCGTGGGCGGCGGACTCGGACCTGGTGATCAATCCGGACAAGACCAAGGCTATATGGCTAGGAACTCGTCGATACATGTCTCAGCTCCGAGCTGGCGATGTACCTCCACCTGTCATCGAAGGAAGCCCTGCCTTGGCGGTCGACAGGCTGAAGCTGCTTGGAGTCACCTTGGATAGCGAGCTCACTTGGAGAAGCCATGTCTCTGTGATCACTGCCTGGGTCTTTGCAACTTTGTCGGGCTTACGAAGGTGTGGCGACTTTCTTGTGGCGGAAGTTCGAGCTATGTTGGTCTCAACGCTGGTATTCCCGCACGTAGATTACTGCGCGGCGCTGTTCCTGAGCATCTCGGCGAAGCAGGCCCTCAGGATCAAGCGGTGCATGAATGCTGTCGTGCGCTTCATTACTGGACTCCACAATATGTAAAGTTCAACATCATTGCTGTATGAGAAGAGGGTACAGTGTGCTTGTCTTGGCCTGCTTGCGTCTGTGCTGCTCAATAGTAGGCCCGACTAAAATTTATCTATCACACTTTCAAAAACATCACCACGATATAAGCAGCCTCCACTATTGGGCAGCTTAGCGAGGGAAGACACAGCATTATTAAGTTCCGTCGCGAATTTGCCAATTTTGGAAAATGCTACATTTAATTCGGGTTAACATCGAATTTGTTGAATTAACTGATGAACGAATAGTTTTGAGTCCCCGAAACGCAAATCAAGTACTTTCATAATTTCCTGTCATTTTATTTTTCAGCGCTTGCAACGGAAACAATAGGTGGATCTATTTTAAGCGGTCGACTAACCGAGGTTGTAACCTAATGTACCTAATGTATTGAGTATTAAAGAAACATCCATTATTCCATCCAAACGTTATGTTGAAGCCTCGGACTCGTTACAGCGAAGTGTGGAAGAAAGCTGTAAAGGAGCTGAAAAATCTTTCAGATCGTGCTTTATCTATAATAGATAGCATTTATTTCCACGTTCGAGGAGATATTCGTCGTATTAAGTCAAAACTTTTGCGGCATTTGAAAATTGAAGATCGACAAGTCGAAAGAATAAATGAATCTGAAAATTCAGATTTGAGTGATTTTTCTGACAATCAAGAATTATTGTCCAATTTTAATGATTACGATAGGCAAGATGCACCATACGAAGACGAAACGGACATTCGTAATCCTCACAACTTTGAAAAAAAGATTTTTCCTATATATTTAAATGCGGATCTATGGCACCTGATCAAACCGCAATCAAAAGAGACAAGACTCAAACCCTATGTATGGACACCAACCAATTTTCGAGGGATGTGTAAAGAGTGCGGCACACACATCTATGGATTGTGTCCCAAACAACCTGAAAACGACAATGAAGTAGAAATAAACATTCACACCTACGACATATCGTTAATCAAACACGATAAGAACGGCACGTTATAAACCTACAGCGTAAAAAAGTAAAACAAAAACTTTTATATACGTCAGCCTCGCGTCACAGAAATGAAATGGCAGATGAAATGATAAATTTTTCTCAGTGCGAACCACTGGATTTATCTAATAGTGATGTACTACGAAAAATTCAAGAAGCTTTGAATGAATATTCAAGTTTTAACTTGTCAATTAAAGATCCAGTAAAAGCTTTGTTCGCTTTAGCGAAGCTCCGTCCTTTTATTAAAAGAGTTTGTGCCTTCAGAGGAATTTATTGGTTCGATGAGCAAATTAGATTGTGGCACCAATTAGCCAAATTTAATCCTGTCATTTCTATAGATGCCACTGGTAGCGTAGTAAAATCAGTTATCACCGAAGGGTTAAAAAATAGTCATGTCATGGTCTAGCAGATAATTTCGGAATTTGATAATGTACATATTAGGGTGGTTCGCTTTTGCAAAAATGTTCAAAATCGCATATACGTCATGGCGATTCCGAAAGTTCAAGTCTTTACGAAAAGAAAGCCGGGTTCAGAACCTAAAAAAAGTGTCGGGAACCGGTGTCGATCGATTTTTGAAGTTTAAAAACGTGGTCCAAAATAGGAGCAAAATCGGTCAACCATTCAATTTATTTCAAACTGTGTTTCGAGAGTAAAAATAATATCGACAATACATTTTCTTACGTATTTTTGTCTGTAGAATCGAATGCCGTAGTCAGTTTTGCTCTACGACTTCGTTTTCATCGATAAAAATGTACTTTTTTGATTTTTTTTTCGCTTAAAAATCCAAAAATCGACTTTGCAACGTTTAAAAATGAACAGAAAAAATCTTCGAAAATTTTTGACACTACCAAAATTTAGGATTTTTTGTGACGAATCCAACCGTATAAATTAGTATATGCTTTAAAATTATTTTCATTCATAAAAATGCAAATTTTCGATTTTTTTTGGCTGAATTTGACGAAAAATCTCGAAAACGCGCCCTTTTTGAGAGAAAGTGCTCTTAAAAAATCCCGCTGCAACATTTTTTTTGTATTTTTTGCTGTAAAATTGAATGACGTTGTGATTTTGGTCCTAAAACATCGTTTTAGAAAAAAACGATTTTTTTTCGAAAACATCTCGTTTTCGGGATTTTTCGTCAAATTCAGCCAAAAAAAATCGAAAATTTGCATTTTTATGAATGAAAATAATTTTAAAGCATGTACTAATTTATACGGTTAGATTCGTCACAAAAAATCCTAAATTTTGGTAGTGTCAAAAATTTTCGAAGATTTTTTCTGTTCATTTTTAAACGTTGCAAAGTCGATTTTTTGATTTTTAAGCGAAAAAAAAATCTAAAAAGTACATTTTTATCGATGAAAACGAAGTCGTAGAGCAAAACTGACTACGGCATTCACGTAAGAAAATGTATTGTCGATATTATTTTTACTCTCGAAGCACAGTTTGAAATAAATTGAATGGTTGACCGATTTTGCTCCTATTTTGGACCACGTTTTTAAACTTCAAAAATCGATCGACACCGGTTCCCGACACTTTTTTTAGGTTCTGAACCCGGCTTTCTTTTCGTAAAGACTTGAACTTTCAGAATCGCCATGACGTATACGCGATTTTGAACATTTTTGCAAAAGCGAACCACCCTAGTACATATGCACCAATTTTTCAAATGGCAAGTGCTCGACAAGATATAAATGTAATCCGCTCATTTGTTAAAAATCGGAAAAAATTGATTGAAGTTCCTCCGAAGGAAATCACAACAGATATGTCATTAGCTCTGTTAAATGGTATTTATTTATCTTTTAATGAATGCACGTACAAAATTTACTTGACTATATGTCTTTAATATTTACAAAATTATGGCCAAGGTAAATTACCTTTCCAATGTTACTTAAGATTAGATAGGGTGCATCTTATAAATGCTGTAACAAGATGGAAAATTCTCATAGATTGGAAAGACGATGCAGTAAGAGATTTTTATAAAAAAGTATTTGGGTATGCCATACAAATAAAAGACTTCGTAGAGTTTGAAACTGTCATTTTTTCCACATTCGTCATTTGCCTCGGTAAATTTTTTAATGATGGTTCTGCGAGTGACATTCTTTACAAAAATCTCCTTGCAAATTTGCGTCATTATTTTACAATAAATGAAAATGAATCAGATAAGCGCAATGCAGGAATAGGAAATACAAATTCAACTAAACGAGACAATGAAGAAATGGTAAATGAAAATTGCTATCCTGAAGATATTGACTGAGAATCCATGGTAAGTTCTTTAAAAAAATTATGGAAAGATGCCAAAAAATTTGTTGATGTTCCCAATTTTACTAGTCGAAAAAACACTTTATTTCTACCTAATCTACCTAAAATTGAAAAACACCTAATATCAACATTTGCCCACTTTTCGACATTCTCCAACGCCATGCAAAGAGCTTTCCACAGCAAGAGAGATATAGCAAGCTCAGCACTTTCAGAGGCCTATAACAAGGATATTAAAGTCAATTTAGAACTGCGTCACCCACTGAGTGCCCACAAATTCATTCTGTTTCGTGGTAAAATAATTTCAGGACAAATAAAAGTAGCAAATGGTAAAATAAAAAATTATCAAAAATTATCTGTAGAAAATTTGAATCTACTAAATGCCACGGTACAATACCACGGGTAATGGGCGAAAAAAACGAGCATCTTTTTTACTCAAGATCATAAGGCAAAAGAATTTAATGAAAATTTTCTCGAAGAACAAGAAGTCTGCGTGAGAAAATCTATTGCTAATGGTTTAAGATTAAATAAACCAATAGTAATCAATGGTCAACGCTTAAAGTATAAAAACACTTGTCCCTTTGATAGCCTGTTTGAAGTTTATGTTTTTTTAAATACGACAAACATGGATTTCAAAATTTATTGGCAGCTATTACACTTGATGAAGGTAATAGTTTTTTAAATCTGGTGAAAAAGTATTCTTTAGAAAAATTATCAGAATTAGATGTATGTACTGAGAGAGCTCATATTTTAGACCCACACATTAATCAGGATAATCGTTACCCTGACTCTGACGACTGTACAACAAGCGTCTCATTTATATTAGAAAAGATGATGATCAACGATTTTTTTGACAAAAACGAGTTATGTGTAAAAACGGGCAGTCATACACGATTTAAAATTTTCATTATATAACAATTTTTGAAAATAAAAAAATAAATCCACGAAATTTACTGAGCTCTGCAGTTAAACAAGGAATATATGCGTTTTTTAGATCAGAAAATTTGATTAAATATTGAGGTTTCAAAAATAAGGCGCAAGCGGAACTGATTACAATCAACGGTGTATCAATCGTTGATATAGAAAATATTTATAGAACCATGAAAAAGGACATTAAATCGTTAAAACCCAGTATTATTTTTCAAGAAAATGAATTTGTGCTAAGAGGACTCATTTAGTACAATTCTTCGATGCGTCACTTGTACCATTCAATGTGTTATAGATATTCAAGTAAAAATACACATTCAAGAAAAAGTGGAAAGTGAGAGAGAGTTTATCCTTATCACTCTGACACTGACCGATGTTGAAAAGAATTATTTTACTTATCTCCTATTTATTTCTAAAATGTTTCTTTTCCTCTTGTGATTTCCTAAATTTCGGGCACTTTCGAATTATGTGGCTTTTTTTAACACCTTTATGCAATAATTCGAATTATGTGATTTCCACTGAATATCTATTTTCAAGTCACTTGGTAAAATGGTGAGTTCATTTTGTAACGAAAACTTCATTTAGTGTGAAGCAATTTATATTTTTTTATTCGAAGATCAACAAGGAGCTTGGGTTACTTTCACGTCAAGAGCACAACGCACGTTGGAATTTAATAAACATGTCACTTGAATACGTTGTGGCACGTAATCTAGGAAACTAAAATTTTCCGAGCGAAATAAAATTTTATAAGTCAGTTCCATAAAATTCCTCCCATACATTACAATGTCGCGAAAAGCAAGGAAAAAAAATAAGGCTAAGCGATAATGGCGTTAAATAAAAGAGTCCGATAAAAATGTAAATAATGCTCGTCGAGGCACCGTACCGATTTAAAACCAGAAGTACACGAGACCATTAGAATCTGCACGAAAATTAGCCGGGAGAATATTAAATAGAATTTCCGGATATTATATCGAAGGAAACTAGTTTTTAGGGACTGCGCGCAGAGAGAAGCCGCGCGCGCGTGAACCTGAATACATAAATGCGCTCGAGCGGGGAAAGGAACCGCACACTCCACACATACACACACACGGCGTCGCGCTCGCCATTATAATCGAACGAAAATGTTTTCGCACATTTCACTTTCTCGCCAAGTGTTATTTTAAACGCGTCGATTAGCTAATGTTGTAAAAATGGAAAATTCGGAATTACACAAACATGCGTGCGCGTAGTCGGATATATTATTATTTAACTGACTCCCATATTATATGTGTGTGTGTGTGTGTGTGTGTGTGTGTGTGTGTGTACGGGGTGCGCGATATTTATTTGCGTAAACAGATTCATTTAAATCGCACGTGCTGCATTAAACGAGATAAATGATCGATCGAGGTTCGAACACCTTGGGTCCGAGTACATAAGCTAACGTATCGAGAAAATTGCCCGATAAAAAATGAATCGCGTTCGATACGAGTGTGTACACATACGCGTACACGTATGTATCTCGTACGATTTATATTAAACAGATGTTTTTACGAAATTATCGAACGAAAATCGCGTTCGTAACCTTAATCTCAACAAGAAAAAGCGTCTCGAAGGTGATCTTATTAAAGCGGTTTATAATATCTCGACCATAATAAGCCAGGTCGAATATAATTACACCTGTGTCGATCGATTCGATGATAATTGAGATCGCGAATTAAGTACACACAAACTATACTTTCATAAGTAACTACAACAAATAAAAAAAGTAAGACTTGCGCCGACTTAAGTAAACGATTTTGAATAGCCGGCAACGATCGTGTCATATGTATAATAATGTGGGCCACCCACGCCTGTCGCTACCGTGATTCACTTTTAACGAGCTATTCATTTGACAATGCGTATGCTGGGCGCAGGACGTGCCACGGTTATATCCACGCGTAGCGGCCGCCTCTAGATGGAATTATAATATAATAATAGCCTGTATCATAACTGTCTCATGAATATTACATATCTTCGACACGTTTGTATTACTCATAGCTGGATCGACAACGCGCCGCAGCTAGCCCCCCGCGCGATGACTGATTTTTCGATTTCTCGCGTGTCTGTAACAGCGGCAGCGGCGCGTTGCGTTTTATGAAATAACGAAACGGACCATACACATGCGCGCGCCCACCTACTCTTTCTCTCTCTCGTGGTTTCATCATTTTTCGCGGCTGAATGAAAAAGAAGCAGCGAGAGAAAAAAAGCTCGCAGCAAAGCGGATATGCACAATAGCCGGGGCTATAATACGCTACGGAACATGTATTCATAGTTGATACATACATACGTTATTCGAAGTGAACAATATTACGCGAGATAAATCGACGGATTCGGTGCTGCTCCGATCTTGATGTCTATATGGCTCGAAGCTAGGGGGGAAATAAAATAGCTCGACTGGCTAATAGATTTTCATTTATCATTTTGCAGCCACACACATAAGTACGCATTAAGAGTACACGCATTACACATATTGTAGGTCAGCTGTTATCGGCCGCGTTGGTGCATATCGTGGCAAGAGAATAGGATATACGTATACATGCGTGCGTATTTATACAACGGTTTTCTACTTTGGATTGACGATTATATGGAGCAACAATAATGCGTTACAATACGCGTGTGTAGCTGCTGCTGCCGCCTTTTTTTTGTCTTATTGCGCTCCACGCATAATAGATACGTATCTTCCTCGATTTAATCCGCGTGCGAGCCAGAACGAAACTCTATATAATGGGCCATATTATATGTGCTACGTACACGCCGTGGTGTTGGCGGGCGTGAAAATCGTTGCGAGATATTTATTATTAGCGGGGCGTAATTCGGCGATATATATACTAATGCCTCGCGAGCCGCGAAGGTGAAATTATTATAAGGATGACGCAAATACATAATACGCGGTGAAAATTGCGCGCGCTTCGTATATGAGAAATATTGCGTTTACGCAGACGTACTTTATTAACTTTTTAATAGTGCGCACGCGGGCGTGCATTGTCAAGTCGTCGTCGTCATCGTCGTCGCGTGTGTACTTATACGTATTTATGTGCGCTCGATTGCCAAAGCCCTTAATTTCCAACTAATAGTTCGATCGCTGGAATTTGAGAATGGGAAAAAGATAGAGACAGTAAGAGAGAAAAACACTCTATCGTTTAGTTTTTTGCTTTCGCATGCGTGCGCGTATATCTCTATTATTTCGCTGACAGCCGACATAAAGCATAGCACAAACACCGCGAGCGGCGGCGGTAAACATATTACACACACATACACATTACACACTCGGTATAGTGCTGAAAAAAGTGGTATAATCCATTTGATTACATAGGAAGTTGGATATTATTATAGTAGTATGGGTACAAGTTTTCAAAAGAAATTCGCGCGTACACCTATACGTTACATTGCTCATATGGAAAAGTCGAGCCGATATTTATGCGCTTATACACTTGACGTGCAGGGGGGCAGATAGCGCACATTTATATAGCACTCGACACGCGACTTCTGGAATACGTTTAAAATTAATAATAATCGCGCGCGTGCGTCACATTTACGAGAACGGAAATTATCGGTATAATACATACACTCGAGTCGAACGCGTAAGGAAAAAAAAGCGAATGTCATGGTTTTCGCATGATTATAGATCGGATTCTATTTACCTTGTATCGAGTTGCAATAATACATTTATGGCCCGAGAAAGTAACGAGTTCGTTGATGCAAGATCGCTCGAGAACAAGTCGTGCGTTTGTGTTTACCACGTTTCTGTCGTTATAAGCTTTGTAATTGTTTGCAATCGCCGATTAGCATACCTTTGCCCATGACAACCACGGCGACGACGATGACGACGACGACATGAAGTAAGTAAATCGACGAAAAAAAAATCAGCGCAAAAAATAAAAATCGGCTCTTAATTTTTTTTCTCTCTCTCTCTCTCTCTCGATCGTCGGCCGCCTTACGTAACTGGATCGCGAAAGTCAGACACGTCTATCGCGCGCGATTGTAATCGTTTGTCACCTGTGCGCGCAGCAGTGCTATGCTGCAGTACAGCAGCGCAGTGATGGATCATATTATACGCAACGAGTATGGTTTGCGCTCGTGTGCGACGAGGGTCGGGGCACTTTTCACCTGCGCCATTAATTACTTTGGCCTTTTTTTTGAGCGCGCGCTGCATTCCTCCGGCGCGTATGACTTAATAAATTTTGCACGGACGTTATTATTATGCATACGTACTACGCGCGCAGCTTTAAATGACAACGCGTGTGAAAGGCGCAAATTGCACGGCGCGTCCGTGTGTCTGCGTGTGCGTGTGCGTGGTGCTCTGATCAACTTCTGTGTACTACGTGCACGCAGGACCTTTTTTCGCCAGAGACGGGGCGAGGTAGAGATATATTTATACGCCGTGAGCGGAGAAAGACACAGACCTTGCATACCTTATTTTGTGCCGAAGAACAATGTCTACTGCGCACTGCCAGCAATATATATCTCCGATACTGTACTCGCTCAACCGGTCTCGAACGTACGTTCAGCTGTGAAAGATATGTAATGTACTCGAATTTCTCATGGACGCCGAGGACGTCCTATTTTACGGCACTGTCCAAGTCTCGATCGATCCT
This sequence comes from Trichogramma pretiosum, assembly GCF_000599845.2. Lineage (NCBI taxonomy): Eukaryota > Metazoa > Arthropoda > Insecta > Hymenoptera > Trichogrammatidae > Trichogramma > Trichogramma pretiosum. The sequence continues at coordinate 4,774,512 of NW_019641698.1, forward strand.
GCTCCGACCCTTCTGCGCTCGAATAAATTTTCAATTGTCGAGTCTGCGTAAAGAGATCGGTAAAAATTCATCCAACGCTTGACGAGAACGTATACGTGCGTGGTAAATTTCTAAGTGCGGATGAATACGAACAACATTTTCATGAGCATACGTATCGAAGCTTTTTTGGGCTTTAAAGATTTTTCTCTTCCTTGCGTGTGTATATCTATCGATCTGACACGCTGCAATATTTATTCATCTCTTTATTAGACATTCGTAATCAGTTATCAAGTCAACCTTTTTTATTTGTTATCATCGAAGTCAGTCTGTTATTTGCTTATGCAATTCGCTTACGATTATTGGCTCATGCGTTACATTAACAGAAGGGGAGCGCCGGTCAATCGCGCGCTTTCACGAAGCTCGAACGTCTAAAATTCATTGTTTGACATCGCACGGACGAGAAGTTCCCTGCAGTCTAGCTATGTACAGCGTTTTAATATGAAATATATTGGATATTCGAGCGATAATTCGGAAGAGAAATATTGACAAGCACGACTACCGTTACTGATGAATGAAACTAAAAAAGAGCTCACCGTAAAAGAAATTTATTATGTAATGCACGCATACACAGCTCCGAAGAGTAAATCGAGGTAATTTGCACGAAGCTTTTTTTGCCTTCAGCTCGAGCTTTTACCACTTTTTTTCGCCTAATGTGTTTTACTTGCCCCGCTACACGGTTAACAGGTTTATAAACGCTTTTGCTGTTGCTTGTGTATGGTAGCCCTTGAATTTAGCAATTGAATCACGTAACTTGAATCTTTATAACCCTCGGCACGGATAATCGTGAAAAAGCCGCGGACCGCGCATACGAATTGACGGAATTTCGCAAACTCTCGCGTGTACAGGACTCCTTGATTTTCGGATATGCCACGCCAAAAGAAAATAACGATTAAGAATTGTTTCCTTTTTCTTTTTTCCAGGGGCGGCTGTATTTTTGCCCGTTTACTCGAATCGTTCGTTACGACGTCGTGCGAGCTCGGCATGTGAGAGTGTGTGTGAGTGTATACACGTTACGTATGATATAATGTCCGCGCCCGAAGAATGGGGCGAAGATCGTGACTTTCACTGCGCTGCTGCTGTTGCTGCTGCTGCTACTCGCGCCCGCGCGCACTTATTTTCTCAATGAAATAAGACGGCAAGGCCGTTGGGGAGACTTGCCCACGGTCGATCGGTTTTTTATTTTTATTTTTTTGGTTTTGTTCTCAGCCTCGACCGAAGTATAATCGGTTTCGATGGTATCGCATGATCGCCAGCGTCGTCGAGTGTGGATCGAATTAAACTGATCCTCGAAAATTCCTCGTTCGCAAATTTCAATCTTCGGCGATTCTGGTGTTTTTCAGGTAAAAAATTCGAGCCTTTTTTGTCTCTTCGAATACGCGAGGATCGCGCAAGCATACAATCAATCGGCACGCTTGTAAGGTTTTCGCGACCGAGAGAGGTAAATATCTCAAATTTATCTCTCTATCAACAATATTTGCGCTCTTGGTGTTTATTTTGCCCCTTTTTTTATTCGTGAATGAGTATAAAATCACGGCGTAACCGAAGCAAACCGGCTCGTTTCAAAGAAAATAATAAATCTTCATTAAAAATCACACTTGCCAAGCGTGTTCTGGATTAGCGGTGAAATCGACAAATTTGTAGAACACGATTTGCCGTGATTAAAAGCGCATAATACCGAAATTGACCAAGTAAGAAAATTGAATATTTTCATGATATGATAACGGATTACTTTATTAATCAGCTTTCATTAGTTTTTTTTAACTCAAAACTAGCTGAAATTTCCAACCAAAACTGATGATTTTTTTTCGACTGTAAACAAAAAATAACTAAAACATTGAAATAACTTCAAAACTTTTATAAATTTTTATAAACTCTAATGAGTTCAAAATTTGACTTCATTTAAGTTTACAAAAGTATGTAAGTAATAAAACATTAATAGATAAATTCAAGTAAAAAAAAGACCCAAGCAAAAAGCAACATTGTCAAGAACAAAGATCCAAAGGTAGTTGTCAATGTGCATACACTTACTCATCATCATGAGTTTGACTTCAAGAACATCAATATTTTGCACAGGGAGAAAAAACTGATACAAGAGATTCATCTCGGAGATGTTTTATGTTAAAAAAAATAAATTTGAAATCTACAAACGAGAAGCTACGTGTGGACAGAGATTATCATATAGAAGTCTATTTTATTCCATAATTTTTACTATGTCACTTGCAGATTTGCAGATAACGGTACTCGCCATCAGTGGTGTAGGTTTAAATTAATATTACTGTATTTATAGTGGTTCTAACAGAGAAATCTCTGATGGTTGTTTATACATTTTAAAACATTTTTAATTGTTATTTTTGGTTGTTATGTCATCATTAATTTTTACTAGGGTATATTTGCCTGCTTGTTTACATAGCCTTTTTTTAATTTTTTTTTGTCTTTACAGATAGAATGTTGAGTAGCTTGAGCTGTTGGTCCGTTTGACCTTCTAGGTAGTTTTGCATTTCTTTATTGCATTATTTGAACATTTTTGCTTTCAAATCTTTAATTGCTTTATTTAAGTTTAAAATAAAAATTGGTTATTTGTTGTTATTTGTTAAATTTCTCGGAGTTCCCTCTTAAACATTTCTGTACTATGCTTAGAGTAAGGTGAGAAAAGAAAAATTTTGTTTACTTTTCTGTGGTTTTAATAAGTTTTTGTTCACGTAGTTATATTTAATTGCAATTATGATGAATTATTATTGTGATATTTATAGGAAGAGGCACAAGAATATTTAAAAAGTTTTTAAGCCACACTATACGTATAAATTCAATGGTCGGTAGCAGTAAACATGGTCTAACTGCGAAACTCATCTATCTCTAGCACATTAATACAGAATCCTTTTTAGGTTGAATCAATGTCGCGAAGAAAATAACCGAGCATCGCATCTTTTATATGTTTCTTTACAGCAGAATTTCTTGAAGAAATGACCCATAACAAGTACATGATAGAACTGCTGTAAATTAACATGTAATTATCCGCAGTGACTTTTAGTCTTGCGAAAAATTTTGATTTTATTTCTTCATCAGAAATGTCGAGTAATTAGTTATCAGCTGCATAAACATCGTAGCAAGAGTCAAGCTCACGCACGTGCATCCCTTTGAGGTTGTTATCTCGAGCCTTGATTGCGCTAAAAAAATAAGAAAAAAGCTACGATAGCGCAGCAGCTAATTTTCTGATTCGAGTGAAAATTCGAGCGCAGCAGTCGCTTTTTCCGCAGTAAATTGCGATAGCGGAGAGGAGCAATAGCAGCAGCATCAGCAGCAGCAGCAGCATCAGCAGCAGCAGCAGCATCAGCAGCAGCAGCGGCGGCGCTTGGGCAAACTAATTGTCGCGTTCACAGCTAGAAAAGCCTCTTTGCTCGAGTTTCAGCATGCTTTTTCGCCACGGAAATTATTATACACGCACATTTTCAGCATGTGTGCCTAGCTATAATGCATATTTCCGCCTTTAATATACCCTTTTTGCGCGCGAGCTTACATAAATATCCCTTATATATACGTAGTGGCGGGCACTGCCTACGCGGCGCAAAGAGCATAGGCACGAAGCAGTAAAGCACAATCAACATATGTAATACTTCAATTTTACCGCACGCTGCATCGCTTATAAATAGATGGAAAAAAAAGAAGAAAATAGGAGAATAGCAACACCGTTAACAAGGTTTATCCATTGATTCTGTCGAGGCTCTGCGCGAACGCACTTTTTTCGTGGGACTCTACCACTGTATACATGCAGCGCGCATGAAAACATTCTCGCTCTCTCGCGAAGCTCGTCTATAAAACGTTTCTGAGTACGTGTATTTACTGCTTAAAAAAATACACACGGTATACCCCACAACAACAATCACTGCGCGTATATACATTCGCATAATATTGGTTTCTTGCTCGAAAAACGTAGCGCGCGAATTTCACATAAATTATACATACGTGTGTGCGCGCGCGAGCTCGCCGGCTTTACAACTGGATCCCGTGTATTTAAATGCTGCGCGCATGGTCGATCGACTTGGGCGCGCAGCAGTGCGACTTTTCCGAGTTGGCTGTCAATGCAGCATATGTAAACATACGACGTGTATAACGCATAGACTGAATTCTAAACCTCGCGGCGGTGCACAGCCTTGAGAAGTTCGCGTATATAGATACCGAATATTCGTCGTCATTAACATTCTCCGCGCTGCGTACCTATAATGCGCGCTTGGTTGCATGTGCACCGCGACAGCTCGCGATCCGAGACAGAATATCGTGTGTGTATGTACGTGTATGCGCGCGTATTTATGTATGTGCGCGTATATAAGTTGTACACAGCATCGTGCTGTGCTAGCTGCACTTCCTGTTTCCTCGCGTCAATAAATGAAATATGCTCGCTCGCGCTATAATATGCATATATTTCAGCGAGAGCGCATGGAGATCGCTACACCTTCTCCGCGCAGTCGTGGGCCGCGGCTCCTTTTCAGTTTGAATTTCATTTTCTGCCACGTCGCTTGGCTCCTCCTGCTATATGCTTTAAAAATTTACAATAGTCATCGATCGCATTACCTGTGCTACCAAGCTCCAATTCTTCAAAAGCTGCCAGTAATTCATCTTCCGGGATGGTTCTAAAGTAATCAGTTAAATCGTAGGTCACATTGCCTAAAGTTATATTAGCGAGGGATTGATTCATTTTGTTGGTGCTTCGTAGGCGGCGTTCCGCGTTTGGACTGTACAGAGATTACAATGCTTGATATGCCGTAAATTATTTCTCCGTGTAAGTACGGCTTTCACGCGCTATGACCGGTGTTTACGTTTTCTCGGTGTCGTCCGAGATCTCTGCTTGTTTGGCTTTTAAATGCCTTATCTTTACTTAGGCTTCGGCCTTTTAAAGTCGTTGTACGCGCACGATGTACGAATCGACTGTGTTCTGCTATACTTCGCGACGCGACGTCTGGCTTATCGGTTTACAGCTCCGTGTGGATATTCGTCCTAATACAATATCAGTTCGTGCGACTCGGAATTTTTCGTATACCTATGTATAAACCCGGCGTTCGCACGACCTTTCGCTGAGTGTTCGCGTTCTTGCCACTAGGTGGCGGCGTGGCGCTTTGGCGGCACCCGCAAGCGAGTGAGTTGAGTTGGGTGGATATACTTCTTCAATCCTTCAGTTTCTGTTTTAGGTGTTGACGGATTCTTTTGTAAATTAAATTCAAAAGATTCATATCGATTAATTTCCTGTATTGATGAATGACTTCTGTTTCTAATTGCTTCAACGAATGCTTTGTTATCCTCTAAAGCATCTTCCGATAATAACTCACAATAAGAATGGATATTCATATTTGAGACTTTATCAAAAATGCTCCATTTCTCATAGAATCCATCTTGGTCCCTTACATTATCTTGAACAGAAAAGGTTTCATCTGCTTTTGATACTTTTAAAAATCGAGTGTTCTCCAGATTTTCTATGTCATCTGGTGTTAACACACTTAACGATGACTCGTTATTTATGAAATTAATTTGGTCAAGGTGATCCATTCGCACCAGCCGAAGCTTCCGATAATCTATGCAGAATCTATATTCGCCGTTGGTTTTCTTTACCGTTACTATCGGGCTTGACCAGCTGCTCGTTGATGGCGTAACAATCCCTTGTTTGAGCATATTCTCGAGTTGCTCATACATTATTTCTTCCATCCTCTGCGATACCGGGTAACATCGCTGTTTGATAGGCTTCTGGCACGTAACTTCTATCTCGCGAAGTCGCGGCAATTCAAGAAAAACAGCAAAGCAATGACCCATGGTACGACAGAATGTACACAGTAGTGCAGCAACAAGCAAATGCCTACCCTATAGCTGCAGCAAAAGCTACCAGCGTCGCATTCCATTGCAGCTTTCCACGCCTCGATCGCCCGGCTATATACACACACTCACACTTGCGCACAATATTGCTATATATCGTATCAGCAACGCTGCTGCTGCCGTTGATCGCGGCTCCGTATCTTTTTTCATTAATCTAACGCGCTTATATTTTTGCGAGTTTGGATGCAGTGTGTCTGGTGCGCTGCACTGCATCCACGGGTAGGGCGTTTATGGTAATACGGCCAGTGATCGGCTTTGTATTATATGCAGCGTGTCGATGATAAACGACTCTGGAATGCGCGTCTATCGTCCGCGTATGCGAGTGTGCAGCTTGCGTGCGGCTCACGGCTCTCGACTTTGCGCCTTTGTAGCCGTGAATTTATTATTATTTTCATTATTACCTCATTTTTTTCGTGAGAATAAAATAATGGTACATAACGCACGTTTTAACGAGCAACGCGCTAAGATATTGATTTCATCGGCAATTGCGAATCAATGGTGAAAACACGTGTGTACGTGCGAGTCGACGGTTATATACACACTGCGCTTATAATCGCAATGATCGTGTAATAAATAACAATTCGTTATGGTGCAGCAGTAGTAGCACCTCTACCACCACCACCAGTTTTGGCCTAGCTGACAAATCGCTTTATTTTGAGCATGATTGCGTATTGACGATTATAAGCGGGCGTAAAAGCCCTCGCACTGTATCGAATGAAATTCGTTACATGTGTAGGGTGCGGAATGCGTAAAATGACGAAAAAGAGCGGGCGAAACTTGACAAACGTGTGTCAGACGCCAAGCAACATATTTTCGATTATGCGTCTTGATCCAGCTAATCGACATTGACAAAGAAGGCGAATTAGAAGACTGACGGCTGATCATGGTTCCGTTTTGATTAGAATCTTTGCCGAGATAAAAGTGGTACTACAGGCTGCACACTCAACCACACACGCCTATAAAGACACGTTGGAAAAATGCGGAAAAATATTTTTCTCGCGCATAATTCTGGCTTCGGATCCATGGGAGGTAGAAGTGTTAAGTGCGGATAAGATTGTGTTTCAGTGAAAAATACGATTTAACGATAGGATCGTTTTGAAAGTTGTGCAATTCGACACATTATATAGCGCATATGGCGCACAGATTTCGGCCTAAAGTGCGCGCGGCAAGTTTAAAAGTCAGTTATTTAAATTACGAGTCGATTAGCAAAATTTTGCACATTCCTAGGCGCTCGAAAAATTTCAAGCTGAAAATTTAATCTTATCGATCTCATCTGCGGGCTGTAACGAGAATAATCGCAAATATATACGCGTAATTGTGAGCCGTAAAAAGTTGCACGCGCCTCGCGTGCATATATAATATAAAATTTTATCGGAAAGTAAAATGGATCAGTTCGCTAGTGCTGGGCTGTGTGTGCGTCAAAAGGCCGCAGACAAAATTATATAAAGGTTACGCCTCGAGGACGTAACAATCCTTACAACGTCGGTCGGAAGTCTGTCGTGCATAGGTGCGCTGCTGCTGCGGACTCCGCACCCATGTTACGGCCACGACGACGACGAGAGTCGACCGGAACGAGCAATGAAAAACGAGAGTAAATAGATATTACCCGCGGCGCGAGATATGCAGTCCCGCGCGCCTCGTTAATGATTATACGTAAGAAAGAAGTTCATTTCTGTGCTCATGCAGCGCGCCATAATACGCGCTGCGTCAGCTGATTTTTATTTCTCGCGTAGCTCGAGTGCGCGCTCTATTTTTTTTTTTTTTTTTTGACACGCGCAGGTGCCTCGGAGACACTCTACTATAATGTACCATATACACACAGAGAAGATATTTTGCCGTCGTGTCGAATTTCGTAGCTGAAAGTATATTTATATTATACTTATACGATTAATCTTTTGTGATAAGGCTTTCGACTTATATAATTATATATATACAATATATGTGTGTACTTTGATATCGCGGAGAAAATTGTGTGTGATGTAATTTTTAGTTGAAATAGAAAACAATCAAAAAGGCGTTCGCGAAAAATATAAATTCAGTCTTGAAGATAAGGCGGGTAATTAGACACGATTAGGCTCTAAATAGTTTTTTCTTACGCGAAATTAAACGAACCGAGAGTGCCTACGTGATCGGGTATTACAATTTGTTCACAACAAGGAAGAGGAAAATACGAAACTTACAGCAAAACACAAGACGCACGACACGCGTTGCATCGTTGTTTACACCCACGTGGAGAGTCTGTCTTTATTTTTCTTTTTTTCATGCTCGAGTGAATTATGAATGAGATGTAAGATCACGAGCTGCGCGCTTGCCACTTTCGATTACCATTGCAAATCTAGGGCATACATTGCATTGCTCTTTCTTTGTCGGACCATATAATAACGCGTAGTACGTACACGCACATGTCGTATATATATACAGCTATCATCTCATTTGACGATACATCATTCGGGCGAGCGCGCATAACTCGTTAGATCGATTGACAATTATATCAAATCGTATTTTTCATGGGACCCGCGTGCGCGTACATATACAGCTCGCGAGCTGATGTAATGCTCGCACGCGGCGCATATGTAAGCTTTATTAATGCGAGAAAAAATTCTCTTATCCGGTTTTGAAATATTATACGTGTGCAGCTTTCGCAGGATAGAGTACGCGATGTATCGGGGCGATCTTGAGTTTATTTTCGTACGTATGCGCGCGGCCAACCACTCGAGCTTTTTTACTCGTTTATCTCTCTTTCTTTCTTGGTCCATAAGCTCGCGCCCTACTGCACCGCGGCGCACGCGTATATCAAAAAGTCGAATCTCCATATTTTCACGGCTGAATCGCTGCGCGGCGAAAAATATATCTAAAATATACAGCATGAATCACTGAGTTTGCTACCGCAGTTGGAGTCTTATACTTTCCGAATAAAAATATTGTATAATTCGCCATGCGTATAAGGTACACGCGCGCATCTGAACGCGAGATAGAAAAAAAATATATGTAACGAGTTGCATGATCTATCAGCTCCGCGCGCGATGCTGCCGGTGTTGCATGAGAGTTCAAAATTGCATCATCGCGGTTGACCGTTATAGTGCTCTGTTTTTTTCTTTCTTTTTTGTTTTTACTTCGCAATGCGTTTACGTACAAGTACTTCGGTAAACGATGAAAACTCGGTAGTTTGCTCGACGCTGACGATCGCGATCGGTACACACACAGTAAGAGTTTGCTCGCTCCTCGACGCCTCGTAAAAACGCGCGCGCAGATGACTGCATTTTCTCGATAGATATAATTTCTGCACCACGTTCGACGTATACCTCGACTCTCGAGTTTTTAACATTGCAAAAAAGTACACGGGCCGAGTAATTCAAAAGAAAGCTGCGCGCGCTCAAATCGCCTTCTAATTTGCCCCCGCGCGTAATTACATGCCTTGCGCGATGTGCGCGCGCACGCCTGGAAGTTGTCGGTTAGAGAAATTTATCCCCAAAAAATCCAAGAAGTCGAAAAAACGAAAAGAGAAAAAAAAGAAGTTTACGAGTAATTATTTGCAAAAATATTTTCCCGAAAGCTACTAAGCTGCTACGTAGTATCAGGTTTTACGAGCTACAAATATACATATAGTAGTATGTGCAGGAGCTACTCGCTGTCGGGAGCAATTATTCGTGCGAAGTACGTGTATATAACGCTTTAAAGCAGGTGTTACTTAGCTTTATTATAAAGTTTTCTCATGCTTTTTAAGAAGTCTTATGAAAGCTTGACAGCTGCACAATGAATGAAAGAGCTGTTTTATGTAACTTGCTGATCTATGTGTGTGTGTGTGTGTCCGCGTGGATCGTAAGTTATAGCATAATATTCAAATAATTGATAAAAGAAAGAGCCGTAATCAATTGAGCACATGAGATGTATATAATGTGCGCCTGGCCACTGCGAATTAAATCATTAATAATTTCCCATACCGAGCTATGTGCATATACGCAAATAGGATCGTGGATCGTATTCCACGTATAGCTGGGTTGTATTATTCAACTCGTTTATAATGAATGAGCAATTTTTGCGCTTATGTACACTGTTAAAAAACCTTAAATTTAATCTCAAATCAGACGCAAAATTAAAGTAACCGATGCTAAAATTATATTTAAGGTACTTTTACATGAATTTTTTTTCGAAATCAATCACGTACCTTATTTTAGATTCGAATTTGAAGAAATAAATTATTTAAAATAAATATTGTAAAAGTTTGATTGCAAATGAATGCTTTAATATGGATTGTACAAAAAAAATATGAAGATTCAATCATAATTAGAGCCAGCATCCACCACTAGATGGCGAGTACCTTTATCTGTATAAATCTGCAAGTGGCAAAGTCAAAAAAACTCTATAAGACAAAATACGGTATTTAACTAATTTAACTATTTAATTATTTAACTAATTTAACTATAAAATTACTACCCACATTATGTACAGATCAGGTTTTCTGTTCACTCTGTAGTTTTGATATTAGTCTTTACCGCAACTTTGATCTCATCAATTTTGATTGAAATTATTCAAAATATTTATGAGAATTCAATTATAATTCAATCCAGCCTCTACTTCTACATGGCGAGTGCCTTCATCTGTTGACCTGCAAGTTGCAAAGTAATGATCTTCCTGCAAAGTAATAATTTTCTGTTTTGTTTCCATTTCAAGGATTAATTTGCTTGTAAAAAGAGGAAAAACACTCGGAGATCGAAGATTGTCAATTTTAGCCCGAGGAAGGCGGGATGCAAGCCAATGTAGTTCTCGAGCACAATCTGAATCGTCGATTCGAGCTTCGTGTTCGTTGTCTCGAGTCAGGTGTCAGCGACAGCTCGTCCTACAAAATCCTGAGCTTAGCAACAGACTTGGGAATTCCTGAGGCGCGAGAGTATCGGTGTAATCTTCATCGACGAGCTGTTCTCGTACCAAGTGCATACGTACGTGCAATGCATACACTGCAGCTTCGAGTCCTACTCATACGACGCGTGGTCGCCCATACGTACAGACAATGCGCGGATCGCAAAAAAGTCCTCTGGCAAGCATTATACGTGTGTAGGACAGCCCGTGTTGTTGGCGTCGCGCATGCAGGAGCACAAGCTGAGACGGCGGAGTCGCGCAGGCAGCAGCTCGCGCGACGCCAACAAGTGAGAGGGAGGCACGAGATATACCTACAACTCCCAACGCGCAGCGTGTGCACCTATATACGCGATATACGTTGTATATAGGAGTCTTATAGACAGTGAAAGTTTCTCTCGGTTTTGCATCAGGGGGATGCAGTAGAGTAGCGCGCGGAGAGCGCCAAGCCAAGAGCCAAGCGGTAGGGGTACACGAGGCTAAGGTATATGAGGGCCCCGGCTCGCTTCGGGCCCGGTATATTCTAACTTCTCTGCTGCCTATTCGCATACACGGATCACATCAAATATATATACCTACGAGACGACGTAAGCGACGCAGCTGGACGCGTCCCGTTTTGTCGTAGTTGTTGTTTTTCAAACAGTTTTCGCGCGATAAAAAGTTGATATAAACAGAAAGTGCATCTTACCCGGTAGCGACTGCAGATTCAAAGGAGCGATCACGAGATCGAATTGGACACGATCGTCGAGAGAGACGATATAGATAGTTCAAGAAACAGTAAAGAAGAGACACTATGAGTCGATATAGTCTTGCCACGGTACGTACCAGTGATGAGAATGAGATATTTTGTGACATGTGTTTATAACCGAGTGCATTTTTTTTAATATACAACACTTACCAAGTGACGAGATAACTCAAGTACTAATTTTTATTCGATATACTCGAAGTGAAGAAATTAAAAAAGATCCTAAAGTTACCGTAATCTGCTAATTATCCTTATTGAAGGCACTTGAATGGATACGAATTGGTATAAATTTTAATCCTGTTCAGGGGCATTAAAAAGCTTGTACGATCGGCTGGAAATTCCGAAAATCTACTTTTTTTTCTCCTGCTTACAAGTACGATCGCGCGAGCTGTAGGCGCGCACACGTTGCATAACTTACGTAATGAGTTAATTCATTCGGATATAATACGGCTCGCGCACAAGTGTCGGTCGTGTGTTTCGTTATAATAATATATAAATAATAATATCTCGAGCCTCCTGGGTATATAAAGCTTCAACAGTTATAAATTTTGATAGCATGTACGCGGTACATATTATAGTATAGTCACATAAGAATGAAGAAAGAGAAAAATTAGATGCGCGACGCGGCCAATTGCCATAAAGGCATTAATCAAACTTTTATCGAGTGTACATACCAGGAGAGACTATGCACACACACACATGCACATGCACACACTATGCTCGTGCCTGGCAGTTGCAGTTGTGCAACGCTTTTCACCGAGCAAAATCGCGCGTTCAATTACATCTATACACTGTATGAACTCTCTGTCTTTCTCTTTCTCGCTCATTCTCTCTCTCTCTCTCTCTCGCGCGCGCAGTCGATCGGTTTTTCTATACTCCAGCTATATATGCGAGGAGAGGTTTTCTATAATCGCTCGCACAGTGATCGACTTACAAATCATAATTGCCAAACGTTGGACAGAGATCCAGTGAACTGGATCGCGCGAAAAAGAAAACGCGCCAGGTAGTAGTAGTAGTAGTAGTAGTAAAAAAAAAGAAAAGGAAAAAAAAATTAAAAGAAAGAAGGAATTTGTAATCAGGAAGTGTACGGAGCTGCGCGAGCTGACTGCGTACGGACCTGGCTATGCTCCAACGGCACCGTATAATCTATATGCCGTATACGCGCCTATGTATACCCGTGTATGCATGCGTATCTTTAAAAGTATACACTCGCACACAAAATCGTTATATAGCTATACCATATATACGTGCATTTAATGTACAAGTTCGAGATCGAAAGCTCGCGTGCTCTTTCCATATACACCTCTATATATATGTTTGTTTATTATAAACGTGTGTTTGTGCGTGTGCGTTCCGGTAAAAGTGTGTACGCTGCATACACACTCTCGTGCTCGGACGGTAACGCGGATCTAGGCGGAAGGGATCGATAATACTTTATTCGCGTTTCACCGAATGCACTGCAGCAACCGCCTCACGTGTCCGCACGTATGTATACGTGCGTACATCGAGTTTTGCGCCTTCGGAGCATTAACGAGAATCTATCCGGGCGCGCCGAGCAGCCGGACTTTAATTGATTCTTATATTTATATGAGTTTGTGTACGTCCGTGCGAGTGGACTTGTGTTTTTATAAAATACATATAGATATAAACGTGAATGCGCAGCTCTCCTTCAAGATAGCTGCGTTCATTGTACGTAGAAGCGAGAAGGATGTAAAGTTACGTGCCACGTGCTCTTTCGCCTCGCGTAATGCAGCTTTACTTTATGTATACCGCGCGGAGGAGCACACCATATATTCGCGGAGCGTTTCCGTACGTAACGTCGAGAGATATCCTTCTCTTTCTGAACGTATAACATACAAATTCGAGACGAGTTTTCTAGATCGGACAATCGAATCGCTTCGATACATTTCCGCGTGTATCGACAGAGCTTTGCTTCCCCTCGACGTACTTTTGCGTAACTTTTTGCCAATGCGCGCTACGTAGCTCAGCTGCAGGCTCGCTCGACTTTATAATTTGACAAAATAAGAAGAAAAATAAAAGAGCAGGTGCTCTTTCTCGACGTCCAAGCGCGCGATAAAAAACAATGGGCTCCGCGCAAAGTAATTTTTCTTCGCATTATGGGGCATCGTTATAATTGTTATGTAAGCGCGTAGAACGTGCATTGTAGACACACACGCGCGCACCGTTGCAAGGAGCTCATAAGTAGGAGCAAATAAAATATTATATGCTCTTTTCTGTGTCGTATAATTGGATTTTGGAGAAAAAAAAATATATTACAAGTCAAGCCGTGCGTTTAAAAAGTGCTCCCAATGTAACACACGAGGAGGGAGAGGCAATGGAGGATACAGGAGCAGGCGGTGGGGCAGCACGACACAATACACACACACACACACACACACACACACACACGCACTGTAAAGCACACGCGTGTAGCATGTGTATACATAAGTATATGCTTTATCCTAAAATTGGCATTATGATGTGAAAGTTGCATACATACTGGACAATGCGCGCGGCGTTATACTTTAGCACACACGAGACAGACGGAAAGAGAGCGAGCGAGCGAGTAAAAGAGAGATAAGTGTTTTTTGATACGATTGCGCAATCGGCCGGCCGAAGTGAAAACTGCTTCGTATGTATCGCGAGTATAATGTGTATCGAAATGTTGCGATGAACTTGTTGCGCGACTCCGTGCGGTTTGTAAGTTTTCTACAATTTTGTAGGTGACACATTATAGAAAAGCGAGGAAGATAACAAAAAAATCCAGCACGTCCTTCGCTGTATACAACCATACGACTTTGCTCATATCCGTTGAAGCGAGCTCGTCGCGCGGATATTTGGTAGCAACAGCAGCAGCAGCAGCAGCAGCAGCAACAAAAAACAAAAGATCCGCGCCGCGTTACGTAAACAGTCCGGCGGCCAATTTGCTCTCGTCGATTTCGATTTCTCGCGTCAATTTCCCGAAGTAAAAAAGCTCTCTCGACCTCGCACGAACGCTCGGGCCGCTCTCGACTTTTTCGGCTCCTCGCGTCGCTCTCCGATGTTCTCCAAGTTCTCGTTCAACCTATCTCAGTACTGCAAAAGCAGTCGGGGCGGCGGAATCGCCTCGATCCTCTCCTTTCTGCTGCCGCACACGATCCTAACCAACGGGGTGCAGCTCATGCTGTTCTACGTCGTGCTCAAGGGCTTCCGCGAGATCTGCTTCGAGGATCTGGACTTGGCGCGCGAGCGATTCTACAACGAGGACTTTTACGACAATAGATTGCCGCAGCAACTGCCTCCGCCCCATCCGTACCCCCTCAAAATCGACATGCTCGCCGACGGATATTTGCGCGATGTCAAAGCTACGGTGCGCAGATACGACGACGATCTCGATTACTAGGATGTACTCCGCCAATGTACTTCGTGAGTGTCTTGTGGTGCGCAGCAGTAGTTTTTTTAGCGAATTTACTGAAAAGCCCATTCGAAAGAACGACGACGAGCTCTCGCAGACGTAATAACTGCACCGACTGACTATTAAATGCTTTTTAAATACTTCCTGCAGCTAGCACAGCCTAACTTTTACCCGTGTGCTCAATTTTTTCAACTCAAGACAGAGAGAGAGAATGAGAGATAATTGATAACGTCATTGACACGAGGATTTATTATCTTTTCGATATTTTTATAGCTCGGCGCAGCCGCGCGCACAGCTAGTGCTGCATAAGACTCGCTTTATCCATTATGGAGTCGTAAATATAGGCGTAATTGATTGCAATTTACTTCGGACACCGTGAACAGTTTTTTTTCTCCCTTCTTTGTTAGAAACACGATTGGCGCGGAGGGAGGGTAACAAGGGGCAGAAAAAAAAACAACTAATGGAAATAGCCGGTCGATATTTTTCTTCTCCCGTTTTGGAATTGTGCGAATATAATAAACAGGACCTAATAGTTTTTGCAACAAAAAAGAGAAAGAAATTATTAGCTCATTGAAATTCTTAAAAATTAACTGGCTACAGCCGATACATAACTCAGCAGCAGTGCTTGTGTGTGTGTATGTGCGTTGCTTAACGAGCTACAAAAACTCGCTCGATCGTAACTTTCCACGCATACACACATACGTGCGCTTCGAGAAAGGAGAGAGGAAAAACGGAGAAAAAAGAGAGTCTATTTTATCGATCCCGCGAAGAATCGATGGATGAAATGAACGTCGGGCGTGGAAAAGCTCTCTTGTACTCTCGTTCTCGATCGCGCAAAAGAATATAACAATCTCATTAATCGGTCATTGATCGTTTGTGCTGCGCAGTTGGCGCTAGTGATGCTGGTCGCGGCTTCGGGACAGGCCCAGCGCTACCAGAGCGAGGACGCCAATTACCTGAGCCAGAGCGACCTGTACAGCGATTACGAGGCCGAGCGACCGGTCCACCCGACGCCCCGAAGCTACAGCGCCGCCGCGGCACCGGCCCAGCGCCAGCAGCCGGCCGGACCCAAGCCCACGCCCGTTGCCATCCTCAAGCAGATCAATAGGCACAACGAGGACGGCTCCTACACCTACGGCTTCGAGGGTGCTGACGGCTCCTTTAAGGTACATATGTACTACTAATCTCGAGCAACTTGTTTATTTTTTTATTCGACACGCCTAGAATCGATTTGTTGACCATTCGTCGATCGGGCCTTGGTCCGGTTATGCTGAACAATTGTTCTGGTATAATATACGGCAGCAAAAAAAGGCGGCATACGCGCTGGCGCGCCAGTTGAACTTTTGACTTTATTATTTGTTGTTGCTCAGATCGAGACCAAGCAGGCCAACGGCGAAGTCAAAGGCAAGTACGGCTTCGTCGACGACAGCGGCAAGGTCCGAGTGGTCGAGTACGGCGCCGATCAGTACGGCTTCCAGCCCGTCGGTGACGGCATCACCGTGGCACCGCCGACCCTCGTGGACGAGACCACGAGCAAGGAGGCCCTCGAAGCCCAAAAGTACGACGACTACCAGACCTATCAGCAGCCCATCTCTAGACCTGCTCCAAGGTACATGCTACATGTTATTTAGACACGACCTAAATATTCGAATGAGTACGAGGATTGGGATTCATCGTGCGGATAAAAAGTAGCTAAGCTGCAGCAGCAGCCGTTTCGTAACACTGCGCTCGATTAGTTTCATTCCAAAACTTTTTTTCTCACACGCATACAACTATGTGTGTAGGGTATTAACAAAATCTGTGCTTGAAATCACGATACACGCACGTACGTACACGCTTCATTTCTTTCTTTTTTCTTCCCTCTAATTAGCGATCTTACGTCGATCTCCGCGTAGTATTTTTTACCTGTAATTACACCGACTTGCGGCGCGTTTATACGTTTGGGCTAGGTTTTCCGTTGAAAAATGCCTATCCGATACATAATTCAATCGAATTTTTACTTAACCGTGTATTATCAACGCATTAAGATGCGTGGAAAAAAGTGGATTATAACGTTATACAATGCTATCGGACTATATACAAGCGATATCGGAGTTGCGTAAATTTCAATTATCATTTTTAGCGATTCTTAACGTGGTATCTTTTTTCCTCTGCATTTCCCACAGGCCGCAGCCGGTGATCAATCGTCAGCAAGCCGCCACCTACCAGTACCAGCCGCAGTACCCGACCCAGCAGCAGCACACGCAGGCCATCTACGCGGCGCAGCAGACGCGTCTCGCGCCCAAACCCGCCCAGCCGATTTACTCGCCGGCCGAGCAGCCCAGGCTGAATCTGCAGTCGCAGCTGATCCAGTCGCAGCTCTACACGAGCGACGAGCAGCCCCAGTACAAGAACGGCCCGGTGCAGTTCGGACCCGCCCCGGTGCAGGAGCACCATCTCCAGGCCCGAGCTCAGCCCCAGGCTCGTAGCGGCGCCAACGGTGGTCTGCTCGATCAGCTCGCCAGGGACTACGCTCTTCCAGCGGGTGGCGCTGCGCCTCTCCACGACATCAGCTTCGGCTATTACTAAGTCTCGATTCCTTCGGGGGGGTAAGTCGGTAAAGGACGATTTGTCGTCTTTACGTCGTCGGAGTCTCGACGTTCGTTCGATATTTATCGTGAATTTTTTTCTCGCAGACGAAGGATAAACTCTAAGCAGAGAGTCAGGCCGAGATGCTGATAAGGACAGAGACTCTTGCCCGAGTCTTTCCATCCCTCAAGGATCGTTCGAATCTACAGCCAGTTGACAAGCCCCCTTTTTTGTGTTCGAGAAAAACTGAAGATTCGATGTTTCATTGGAAAAATTTTATTCCGCGAATGCGGGTCCCACGGTTCCCGAAAATTATTTTATCGATCGCATCATCCGATATATTGCCTTAGAATATTCTCAATTCGACAAGATTTAACTTAACCATTAAACGTCTCGAGTGCCTCGTAAAAAGCCTCCACCGAGCGAATTAAAATTTATCGTCTTCCAAAGTAATTAACTATTATTATTCATTATATCGTAATTTTAGTCTGTTATGTATCTATAATATACAAATACACATCTATAAATATACCCATCACTTTGGAAAAGCAAAATGCAAAGAAAATGAGAGAGAAGCTATAACATAGGTTCGAAACGCCGTCTCCCTCTCTCTCTCTCTCTCTCTCTCTCTTTCTCTGTCTCTCTCGTCTGATGCGCGATGCAAAATAATACCTCCTCGAGAATCGTATCTCTCTCGCAGATGAGGCACTACCGCTGCTGCTGCTGCTTCTGCCGCTACTGCACGGGTCTATATGCACTTTCACTCACTTGTCTCGTGGGACATCATGTGCCGCGTGCTTCGGAGGCAGGCACAGGTTGCCGCGGCGGCGTGCTACACGCGCACATTTAATACATCGAGGGGATTGATTATATTGCCGATGCGCTTGTACGTATATGTGACGCAACTATATACAAAGCGCCTACCATAATTATCGAATACATATACTAGTGATTAAGGACTTGTTGAATATCGTATTTATTATTTTCCTTTTTTTTATACATGTTTTTTTTATTTACTTTTTTCAACTGGATCACGACGTTGCGCTTGGACAATAACAAAAAAAAAACTATCTGCATATTGTCGTGGGATATAAAGAAAGAGAGAGAAAGAGTGAGAGAGATAAGTATATGTGAATATTTTGCGAATCTCCGATGGATCGTTCGTATTGTGATTTCACGTCGTTTTTAATGCACACGTAAAAATTCGAAATGTGCGCAGGATGGAAAAAAATAATCAACAGTGACTGAGATAAATGAGACCGAGGAAAAATTAACACGAATTGCGCGCGTCTTTTTTTTTGTTTCTTGTCAAGGCGTTGTACATGTTTTAATTTTATATTATATTTATAAGTGTTTTTCCTATCATCGTTAACCAACTTTAGATGATTTGTTTTTTGATCTTTCGAATACTATTCGTCCACAATGCAAATGACACTGTATATCATCATTTTTAATTGTAACAATTTTTTAAAATAAAATATTGTTAAATAAGTATTGAGAAAGGTGGCGATCACCTTTTGAGAATTACGATTCTGTTGTCAATACATTTATCTCCAAATTTAAACGAGTACTTGTGTTATGTTATTTATCGCTCCTAGAACCTGCACTTTAAAAAAAACGTTAAATTGTAATGCAGATTTGAAGTAATATCAGACATTAAAATTATATAATAGGAAACTATACTGAATTTTATTGATCAAAGCTCCGTAATTGTATAAGAAAAAATAAAGATTCGATCATAATTAATGACAATATCCAACACTAGATAGCGAGTGCCTTTATCTATATAAATCTGCAAGTGGCAAAGTCAACATAAGTGTATAAGTCAAAACGGTATTTAACGAAAATTACCAACCGCATTGTATACATGTGATGTTAGCTTTTACCCCAAATTTAACCTCATAAATTTTGATTGAAAATACTCACAAGTTTATAAAAATTCGATCATAATTAATGCCAGCATTCATCACTAAATAGCAAGTGCCTTCATCCGTAAATCTGCAAGTGGCAAAGTCAAAAAACTCTATAAGTCAAAGTACAGTATTTAACGAAAATACCCACATGATTCTCTGTTCACTCTGTAGCTTTGATATTAGCTTTTACCCCAACTTTAATCTAATCAATTTTGATTGAAAATGCTCGCAAGTGTATAATTTAATCATATATAACGCCAGCATTCAGATGGCGAGAGCCTTAATCTTTGAATCTACACGTGGAAACGTAAAAAATTATTTTACAAGTAAAAGCAAGATTTTAAAAACAACTCGACACTTATTATCTAATTAGAATTTGGAATTCAATACCAGTGTAGGCAAAAAATTTGTATGAATTTCAATTCATCTATGTGAAAAAAAATACTAACGAACAGCATTTGAATGATGTTCGTTTTAAAGCTACGTTTACAATATTGAATAGACAACAATAAAAAGTAGAATAAAATATTTATGAAAAAGAAATACACATTTCAAATCAATGACATCTTAGAATAAGATATTGTAAAAGTAAAATCAAAATATGATCATCGCTATAAATTTAATGAAAGCATGGAACTTATTTCTTTGTAAGCTTTTCCAAACTAATTTATTCCTATTAATAATTTACGATACATTACGATTATGATACATTATGGAGTACGCATTGATGTATTAAGAATCTTTACACAACTAAAATTGTTTCAGCCTGTGATGCAGGCAACCGTCAATTCAGATGTGTACAACAAATAGCTGTATTTACAAGTGCCGTGTAAACAAATGGATTAATATCACATATGCTTACTTTTTTTTTTAACTTTACTCCGCCTATAATCATATTTATCTTTTATTTTAAAACATCAAACAATATCAAATTTTTAGTTTATTATTTTATTTTACTAACAAGGAGAGCCTTTCATCTTTGGGTCACAGATCCTTACTAAACTTATTTCGGGGTCTTCTTGTACATAATAATAAAGTCCCCTATGGTTACTTTATTCCAATGGGCCCTGGAAACCATTATAAAGCACCATGAAGTATATAATATAATATAATGTATAAAATACCATGTATTAGAGTATAAGGGTATCAGGTTTACACAGTCAGGTCTAACTGATTGAGAAGTATTTATACTTTGAATTTTTAATGTCCAAAATACCTTTTCAATCAATAAACAATTTAACTCAATTGGTTTGCTGTGTAAGTTTTGAAGAGAGAGAATTTTATATTAAATCATGTAAAAATGTTTTCATTCATGAAACTTACAGTTCTTTCTTTCTCATCTATTTCTGACACTCATCTGGAGTGAATCTGAATCTAGATGAGTGTCAGGAATAGGTGAAGAGAAGGGATTTATGAGTTATACAAATAAAAACATTTCCATATAATTTACATCAATATTTATTGTTTGGTACGTTAATTTTAGTTCAAATTGGTATGATCTTCAAAACTTACACAGCGAACCAATTGAGTTCAATTGTTTATTGTTTGCAAAAGTGTTTAGAATGCATAAAATTTCACGTACAAATATTTTTGGGAGAGTTAGACTCGATCGTACAAGGCCTGATACCAATAAGTGGTATTTTTTAACATTATATTATATTAACTACTTTTTTCTGCTCTATAACTCTTTGCAGGGCCCATTGAAATAAAGTAACCATAGAGGGATTTATTATTATGTACAAGAAGACCCCTAAACAAGTTTGGTAAGGATCTGTGACCCAAAGATGAAAGGCTCTCCTTGTAAGTAAAGAATTATCATTTATTCTCAAATTTTGAAAAAAAATCGTAATTTTTTCATAAAAAAAAATACTTCATAATGACCAATTATGTGTAAAGATTTAATACTATTTTCGAATTTAATAAATCGAGTCGTTTACACGGATCTCTGAATTTCCTGATCATTTTCGAAAGAGAAATAATTTTCGCGAAAACTTTCTTCATGGTTTTTCAACTTGCTCACTTCCAATGTCAGTGTCAAGGCTGTTTGATTTCATACGTCGATAAATAATTATTTGTGGTTAAAATTGAAATTCAGAATTCCGACATGAGTGATTTTCACTCGCTTTCATTCGGTTGATACGTGTTAAAAGAAGAAAAGAAAAATACGATGACTCTGGTCGCTGCGCCGTGGCTAGTCCCGAAGCACGTATTCACCGACTACTTCTCAGTGCGCTCGCTAAACCGCCAAAAGGGATTATGAAAACCAGGAAAAGACGGGAGCATTTTTCAGCCCACGCATCGTCTCGTACACGCCTTCTGCAGTGCACGAAACCTTGAAAATGAAAGTCTTTTTAGATCTCGAATACGTAAATATATGTAATATAGACAATTTGTGCGCTCGTATGTGTAAAGCATTTTTACACTCCATAAAGCGGATTTAGCAGTAAAGTATATTCTTAATTTCCGAGTTGTTACATTTAAAAGTCACGCTTGCGAGAATATGCGTCGACACGGCATGGTATATTCCTTGCCGCTACTTCTCCTCTGTGCAATTAACATCTTGACTGACAGATAGGTGTAACTAATTTTCAAGAGCTAACTCTTTCAAAATATGGCTTTGATTTTATCACCGCCGCGAGTTGAAATTCAACTCTTGACAATCCGAGCATTATTTTTAATTTTTTCATTAAAAAAAAAAAGAAAAATTCCAAGGAATAATTCAGGTACAGGCTCCTTGAGCGTCCAACAATGGCCGATGACAAAGGATCTTTAGAAATTCTTGCTCATTCATTAAAAATATTTATCCTGCTCCTGCGCAGGAGTCTAAAGCTATCGATCAATCATGACGCGTGTATACACCGCATACAGCAGCAGCAGCAGCAGCAGTAAAGCATTGAAACGCGTGCACGCACATAATGGTATTCGATAACCCTTGAAAATCTCCAATCCATCTAATTCGCTCGTGCAAGAATGTCAACATCCTGCATGTTGCTCGAGGTAAACGGGCGCGCGCGAAAGCTGCAGCACAGGGGTAATACTACATGGTATACATGGTATATATTGTCGATTTGCGCGTATGCAAACAAACTTAGGATTGCTGAAAATTAATCGTGCGCAGCGAATCAAAATTGGACGCAGGCCTAAAAAATTTGAACCGAAACAACTTTCAACTTGATTTCAAGATCATTAGAGATTTGAGAGCGCATTTTATATAGCCAGTGCGTGTATAATGCCAAGTCCCGAGCGATGAAGGGGATACCACGTCGCGCACCGATATGATTTCACTTTTCGCAAACACAAACCGCAGTTCGCGTCCGCGAGTCGCGCAACTTTTGCTCTTTAATCATTCGGCGCGGTAGGTAAGGTTATATATCGATGAATCTCTCGTTTATAGTGGCTGCAGTGTGGGCCTTTTTGTGCACTCTCGTGTCGAACAAATCGAAAGGCTTTAACGATTGCAAAGTGGACATGCGCCAAGTATCAAGTATTTCGATACTTTCGGGTGAACATACATCACCGCGCATGCACCGATGATACCATAGTCAAGGAATGCGGACGAGGAGATGAAGAAATTTTGCACGAGAAAGGTGTCAATTTCCGGATCCATCAGAATTTCAAGAGGCGTATTATAATGTATAAGTGCAAAATACCATGCAAGCGGCGAGTTTGTAATTGGATTACCGCGGTGAGCTTGACAAGCTGCTCGCACTGCAGGGGAAAATTTAAGAGAAATTAAGGCAACTCGAGACTCCTTTTATATTATAAATAATGCGCTCGTCCCTCTTTCTCTCCTTCTTTCTCACTGTTCCGAGTCCGTCGAAATTAATTTTTCCTCACGGTCGTGACATTGAAAAATATTTAACCAGACAATGATTCTTCTTCGCGAGAAGAATTTGGTACCCCTTTCCACGGCTTGTACATCTTAGCATGAAAAAGTATCGGTTTTACGTGCACCGCTCCAACTTTCGTCGGAAATTTACGAGCAAGCGCGCACAAAGCCGCGTACAAAATAGTTTTTCTTTGCCTCACACGCGCGTTCGAGCGGGGGAAGACACGATCGTAAATTCGGCCCCGTCTCCTTGAAAAGCTCTCGAGCCCAGCGACGAAAAAAAAATCGCCTGTTTTCGGGGACAAACGCACATGGGTGAAAATTCAATCCCATTAATAAATTCATTATTCGATAAGGTCGCCGGCTGCCACGATCCAAACAAAAGCAGCCGTATCCAGAAAAAAAGTACCTCGGGATCGCGACCTCCTGTATTATACGCACGCGCGATAATCTCGCTCTGCTGCACGCAAAGCCTGGCCCCCAATGCAACTCGAGCGTGGCTGAAATATATGTGTCTGGAAAATATATGTTTGTACGCGAGCTGTATACGTGCTGAAAGTACGCATACACACACATGCCGGCCTTCACCCGCGCGCGAAAGGAACTACGAATTCCGTTCGGTGCGTATCTCGCGGCGTGACGTTAACTACGCGAGCTCGCACGCTCGTGCCTTCTCAAACGTTTTCTTATAATATATCTCTCTCTCCCTCTCGCTTGGTCGTACATATAATACAACGTAATACTCATTATATACATAAGGTTAAATCATCGCGAAAACTGGTGAGTGCACAACTATATAATAAGAATCGCGCGAGATGCGCCGCGCAGATATCGGCCGATCGCGTCTAGCAGCAGCGGTACACGTAACTTTCGCCGTTTAGAGCTGTACGTGAAAAATATAGTCCGGATGCGGTGCCGATTTCCTGCAGGCCATCGTTATTATATTATATATTCTGCGTTGTTGCACCCAAGGCTGTAAGCGGAGCGCGAGAAAATTTATAAAACGTATTATCCCGCGAATATTTTGACACACGTGTGCTAAAGTCAGCACTGTGCAGCGCAGCTCGGTGCGTCTTACATCCAGATACCAACACCTTCGTAATATGTATCCGCAGCTCCAGAGCTCACGCGAGGAACTTTCTCGGAGCTAGTGCTCGAAAACAATTTTTCCTTATAAGTGATTTATCGTTGATCCGATTTGCTAGGGTTCAGAGTTGAAGCTCACGAATTACATCTCTCATTGACAAGTTAATACATCAACTACGGGGCACTGTGGAAAATAATAATTTCCACTGTGAAATGAGAAATCGCGATTGTTTTGAGTCAGACACTCGCAATGAACCTGGCGCAACGTTATGGGTGCCTCGCGCTCCTCTGGATTTTTATATATGTACGATGAGTTATGTGAATTTCCGGCCGCGCACAAGCGAAAAAAGAGAGAGAAAGAAAGAAAAAAATGGATCACGATTGTCAGTCAATTTTTTGAAAGTGAAAAAGGGAAAGGGCGTGCGCACGAGTATTATATACATATAAAGACACACACGTTGTATCGCGCGCTCAGCTGAAGATTGTTACGCATTCGTGTATTATTTTTACGTCAAATATATACGACGGAAGAAATTATCTTTCGCAGTCGCGGGACTCGTGTGTGTGTTTTTTTTAGCGATGGTGAAATTTCTCATACGCCGAATTAAACGATCGTTACTGGGAAAATTTTTCGTCGTGGTTCTTTTGCGCGTAACATTCTCTGTAAATATTATCATTCATGGGTTCATTACGGCTTTATAAATTTAATTGAAAAAGCGAGCGCAAATGGTTAGGAGTAGTTGGTGATTTTACGATGATTTGTCACTTGCTTAGTCAATCATTGCACTACTGCGCGCGCGAGAGTAAACAAGCGGCCGGAGTCGGTCGAGCGTAATCGCGTAAATTTTACAAGACTACCGTAAAGAAAATCCATAAATCAAGGAAAAATTTCATGCCGCTCTTAAAAATACGTTTCCTCGGTGATATATACCTCGGACAAGGTAGATATTTGTACTGCGCTCTGTACGAGATGTATTCCGAGTTATGTATCGGTGCGTATCGTATAGCCGTATTGTGTTCGCTTTCTCTGATGGATATATTATTTCGCGGGCATCTTTATCGATATCGGTAAAAATGGTATAGATGTTTATCAAAAGATGCTTGGTTGCGCTCGCACGAATACGTACTGAATTCCTTTGACCTATATTTTTTCGAATTTCACTATTGAAACAAATAATTGCCAAACGAATAATCTGTTTACGAGTTCACAAAAACGAAGATGAAAAAATAATTTTGCAACTTGTCTCAAAAGGAAAGATAATCTATAAAAGAGACGCGTCCCTTGCCGCGTGTGTAACAACAAGAGAAGCTGAGGCTAGAAAGGCGGCGCGAGCTCGCGCGTCAAAATTCCATTTATCTAGCTGCAGCGGCGTAACGAGAACAAGAGTTGATTCAAATGAGATTTTTTTGTGCCTCGACTCAATGCCATTGCCAATTGTATAGCTATCCGCGCGTATACAATGCACATATTTCACCGCGAATCTTGTTACTTTTTTCTCTGAATATGAAAGTTATGTACACACACACACACACAGACACACTCACGCATTGCAAATAAGTCGTCGACACTGCGCCATACGCGTGAATCACTCTATATTCTCGCTCGCTCGTGAAAAAAGTTGGCGTAATTCATAATCGCTCGATAAACAAAAACATCAATTGTACGCACCGAAAGCTTGGAGTATTTATCAAGAGCTTTAAAAAAAAGCAAACACACATTCCCGCATTGTGAATTCGTGCTCGCGCGTGTGCGGAGATCAAAATGAATGAGATTTTAACAAGTTTTAAGAAAATATAGATAATGAAACGCGACGATCGATCGATCAATTTTTCATTCGATTGGAGCATAATGACGAGATACCCTTTCAAATGGGACGAGTCGAGTTTAGCCGATACGACGCGCGCTGTCACATTAATCGCGCACTTTCTATTTATCGATTCATTTAGCCGACGATGGTATTAGCTTTTAGATTGGATATATGCTAATTTTGCAATAAATCCCTTATATAATAACGATGCCCTTGCATTATGAGATGCCACATTCATCTATTTTATTGAATTTTTCAAAAGGTTTTTTTTCAATTATGAGTCAAAGGACGTGAATATCCAAAGCTTGATAATCCGATAACTTGGCTTTTTATAGGCGACACGTAAAAGTGTCTGTTCTGCATTATTTACATTTTAGTCAAATATTTATAAAAAAATGAACTAACAAATTACAGAGTGTTTATAAAGTCTATAGCAAAGCAGGATAATAGGCAATCGAAGATGTTTATTTAATACGCAAATACTGTGACCAGTTTGTACGAGCTGTGAATCACAATGAGCATTAGAAAGTCGTACAGTCGTTTCGCCGATTCGATAATCGGTATTCCCCGGGTACGAAGGGTGACTAAACACTTTGAAGCCGCGCACTTATTTGCTGGAAAGAAAATCACACCTTCGATACTGATCGCGATAAACCGAAGAATAAACACATTTTCGACTAAATTAAATTAGAATCTTGGGAACAAATCGTAATTAACAATTTCACTGTATTGACTGTACTGTCTGGCGGTGAGAGCTTTGATAACATTGTACTCTTTGATTAAAGCCGTTAAATTATTCATAAACCTGTATTTGTCGAATCAACTTGAAAGAGTAAGAAAAGGTTGCAATTTTTTATTATTAGCTCTAATTAGTACTACGTATACACTTTTGACGTAAAACAGTATTCGATTTTCAAATAGAACATAAAAAAGATCTATGACACAGTCCATGAAGTAATATCCTGTTTTCAATATCTCTTTTAATTTTCATAGAAATTTATCATTACCAATAAATCCGCCCTCATATAGATCAGCTTGCGGCTGAACAAGCAATGGTCGCACAAATCTGCTCGCATCCGAACAAAGGATTCCACAACGGGCCCAAATAAACAAAACGAAAATCACGCATGTATTCATAATATAATATAGGCGCGCGCATATGTGTATACATATTCGCGTGCACTCCGCGCGCGTATAATATAAGTATATACGACGACGTATATAGAGCGATTAGAAAGTAAAAAGTTCCTGTATGTGTAAGTCTTTGGTCGCGAGCCTCGAGGCTCGCAGCAGCAGCCAGTTCAGCCGCGGGCGTAATGGAATCTCAAAGAGGTGAAATAATACACCGGTTCGCGAGCAGCTGAACGGCAAAAAATCGCCGCATGCTAGACGCTTCTGGACCGATCTGTATATATACGGATGAAATGCAAATTATAAAACAGCTAGATGTGCCGACGATCCGAAATGACCGATTCAGTCTCTGTATTCGATCGATATATGGAGTAGCACTTTTCAAAGCCTCGGCTAAAAAACACACGCACAATCGTGTACATAGCTATGTGTGGCTTTATACACGCACGAGAGACAATGCCCGAGCGAATTGCGAAAGCATAATTCCAGGCGTACGCGCGCGTGGCCTGCGCTCCGTTGTTGTCTTGGGTATATCAGCAGCACCCATATAGCCAGGCCATACTCTCCAAGTGTCTTGTAAAAAGAGAATATCCTGTATGGGTGTATATAACGATTTACGCGTGTACGCCAGCAGCAGCTTATGGCAAATGGACTCGAAAAAGGTCAGTGCACGACGCTCGAGCGGCGTTTGCCAATCGCGCGTCTATGTAATATGTATATACGCACTGCTTCTGACGCTGCCGCTTTTGTCGTTGTCGCTTATGTATGCGCGATGATTTGGAAACACACATGACCGTACGCGAGCTTGTTTTAAAAACTCCGTGACTGCGAATCTCTTATTATTTAGCTTCTCGACGGGGTGTTTCCCGAAACTACTTTCCGCGTCTATAGGTGAGCTTTTCGGCTCTCGGCGCGACGTCGCCCCGGAACCAAAACCATTTTAATTTTTTCTCGCGAGCGTCAATATCGCGTTCGTCAGCTTCCTCGGCCAAATTGAATCGCGGCAGCTTGCACGTGTATAATACATGTGGGTACGTATACGCGAACGTGCATACGCGCATATTAATTAAAATTAACGTGCCTACAAGGCGAAAATTAGAAATGTTGTTCGGCACTCCGCGTACTTTATACTTTCACTTTCGCCGCGCGGTGCACTGCTGCCGCTGCCGCTGCTGCGCCGAACGAGCGAGCGAGCTGGTGCACCGGTGGCGGCGGCGGCGGCGGCGTGCAGCTCAAAAATTTAACACATCGGAAGTACTCAAACACATCCATGCCGCGTGCTGCAGCAGTCTCTTTATGCACGCGGCATGCACATTCGCGCAGAGGCATACATATGCCTTTGCCACTGCCGTGCTATGTGTGTGTAGTGTGCGAAATAATAACAATTTTATTTTCTTTTACATGTAGCTCGAGTACTGATTTCAGTCGTTGAACTGCCTATTCCAATGTACCACCACACGCTGCACGCTCCTTTCGATGCTTCACGCAAGCATTTCCATAATATAAATTACAATAAAAGCGATATAAAACGAGATGATGCTGCGTGCCAATGAATTTCTAATCGCGATCCTTTGCCGCATTATTTTATTGATGATAATTGAAACATATCGGAACGCAGCTTTTATCATTGGCGCCAATCACCGATGAGATGCCTGCTTGAAATTTCATTGCCGATTTCACGACCGAGAATGAGTGAGAGAGCTTTTACGCTCGATTTTAGACGCGTATTTCCTCATACTTTTCAAACGCCATGCCGTAATAGGATAACAAAAAAATAAAATCATTAACTCCTCGGCATTGAGTGACTTTAATTGAAGGTAAAATAAAATACTTTAATTCAGCTGTCCTTCGTTGAATCGAGTTCGGCCCATCATCATCGTCGTCGTCGTTGTTTTTGTACTCGTATATAAAAAAAAGTCCCACAGCCCCGCGATCGGAATTGTCTTTCTCTCGTGTGCGAGTAAAGCTGACATATAATAACTCAATACGAAAAGTTATGTGTGGCGGAGCTGCAACGATACAACACGTATAGCTGCTGCCTAGCCCACGACGACCTACAACGAATCGACGTGTGGATGTTGTATATCGAGACTCTCGAGGTATATCCGCGCGCGACCTTGGCTGAAAAATCTCTCGCGTATGTGAGCTTTCGCGCGCGCTCACGCAAAACACACAAACACACACACACACACATACACAGACTCGCGTACACGCGACTGGTATAGAAGAGACCACCGCGACTCGGCTCTCGTATACACCCACGATTATTGTACGATTTTTTTTCGTCTCGCTTTTGCATATTACGACGACGCGTTACAATAATATGTGTAACAATGAGATGAAGTATCGGAGGTACCTACGTGCGCGAGAGAAGAGAAGAGTAGGAAAAAGACGCGCGTCGGTGAATGTGTATGGTATACTTTCGCTTTTTTCCCGTGTAAGTGTCAAGTTCGAAATGAGAAAATTTATACGCTTACGCGCAAGTACCGATCTCGGTGCGGTGGTCCTTTTTACACTTTTTACACATTCGCTCGCATTATAATACGTACGTACACACTCGTATACATTCATCGAGAATAAATGAGAAAAGTTTGGCTTTATACCCGTGTGCGTATACTTGTGTGTATATGTGTATGTTGTAGCATAATACGTGTGGAGATAGAGCGGGTTTATACACGAAGCGGAGAAAGAAAGAGTAATATAGCTTATAGCAGGCAGGAGCAGACCGAGAGTAGCAGCAGACCCCCCCACCTCATGGTTGAAAAACGGCACAAGTGCGCTCGTCGCCGCTGCTGCTGTTGGGGCCCGGTCTTTCTCTCTCTACAGCCCCGTATAGAGTCCCTCTTTCTCTCTCTCTCTCTCTCTCTCGCCAGAGCTCGGCTATAGGTTATAAAGGACCGTTGCTGCTCCAATCTGACTGCACTCTACCAGTGAAACTCAGCGAGGACCGTTTATACGTTATACCGATCGTATACACATCGTTATACGTATAGCATACATCGGTGCTTCGAAATCTTTCCTCTTCAAGTTTTTTTTTTTAAACTGTTTACCTGTATACAAACGTGCGACCCTCCCGAATCAGTGTGACAGGTGATCGCCGCTGTTTTTTCATTTTTGTTTGATTTTGTTAGTGCCTTCAGATAGATCCAACATGAAGATCACATTTTTGGTAAGTTTAACTTTGACATTTCTCAATAATTTCTTTCGACTGCTTTCATTCCTTCTTTCTGATCGGATGCAATATATTATTCAATCGACTCGAGTAAATCGTTTTACCTTTGGTCATGAGTGATGCGTCAAAAAATTACGAGTTTCTTTTTCATGTTTGGACAAAAAAAACTACTAATAATTGAGGGCTTGTGACGTTATGCATGAGTGATGTTGCGTTTCATATGTATCAGCGACTGTCGTTAAAAAAAACTTTTATAGAAAACGTCGATGGGGCAAAAATACAATTCGATCGGCTTAGCGAACGATACCGATCTCCGCGCGAACGCGTGCGAGTCAGCTTGCAGAGCTCTTGTAAGTGCACATAATACCGGCATCTCTCCTCGCGCCGTAATCTTTTAATTTTACTTACTCTTGCTCTGAGGCAAGAAAGGGTCCATTACTTTCTTCTCTCTCTTTCTATGTGAACGCGCGAGCTCGTGTAACGTACGTGCGAGTGTAGGCCATAGCGAGCATACGTAAACGAAGGTATTATAGGCTCGCACACGCGCGCGACTCAACACACAAAAAAGCCGCGCGATTATGTGTGCATGTGCGAGTATAAGCGAGAGCATGCACCTTACGCTTTGGAGAGTCTCGGTCGGAGATCGGTTCGTTCGTTCGTTCATCGTCGATCTTCGACTTTCACGCGAATTCTCAGGTCTCCTTTTTACAATCGACATTGCGCGCACTTGCACACACACACATAGGACGACTATGTTCATATATACTCTCTTACACACACAGGCATATATGTATACACTTATACTTTCGTTGTCGTTTTTTCCCTTATCTATCTTGGCGCATGATGCTGCCGCCGATGCTTTTTTTCCACATGCTCGTTTTACGATCTCTTACGCAACGTAGCGCACTTATACACTTACAAATGTATGTACATTTCATATATAAATAAGCAAATGTGTATTTGTATACAGATGCTCGAGCAAAGACGTATCCACACACACCGATACACGCAAAAACACTCGGTAATACGTACACACAGACACACTGCAGAGACGAGGTATATATTGGCTTTGCGAAATTTTCACCGATTTTTTCGCTACTCTCTCGCAACTCGTAATTGTGCGCTCGTCATATATACGCTATATATGCGCCGCGAGAGAGTAGCTGCTGGCGCACAAGCGTTTATAGTAGCTCGAGGTATACATGTAGGATAGAGAGGTTGCCGATCGCGTACGTGTGCTTTTAAGGGGCAAAGGACTCGCGTGACTCTCGGTTGATCCATGCTGCTGCCGCTGCCGAGGCGAGCGCGGATGAAGCTCCCGTGGGATTTATTCGTTATAAATATACACGTGCATGCAGCTCGTGGCAGATGAAGCAGTAGTAATAGCAGCAGTTGTAGTAGAAGTCGGTGTTAACGTTACTTGGGTCTTATTTCGCGCCGCGATATCGAAAACACACACTCGCACGACCCGGAGAGCCGACGATTGTATTTGTAATAAATTTTGCACCAGAACGACAGATCAAAACGTTTTCCGTGCGCTCGCAGTTCGGCCATGTGAGTGTGTGTTCACATCGCTGCATTGCACACTCACACACACACACACGTAAATCAGGGCTTTTATTTATAATACTGCACTGCACGCTTCACAGACTCTTGGAATAATATATGTATAGAGACTGCGAGGCGCGCAGTCTACGCCGAGAGAGTCGAAGTTTTATGTAAACGATATAGACGAGCGGACTAAAATTATGCGAAAGTGAACTTTTGTCTCCGCCAAGTATTATAAAGAAAATGTTCTCTCTCTCTCTCTCTCGCTCTCTGTCTGCTGTGCGCATACCTGTAATTCATTACGCGACCGCGACTTATAAAAGTTGAGGAAAACTCACGTGGCTGCTGCTGCTGTCGTTCGTCGCTTCTTGCTCTTTTTTCCTCTTCGTTTTCTTGGAAAATAAACAAAATAGTGTCTAATTCGTGCTCGTAAAAACTAACCTTCCTCATATTAAAAATAAAACAAAAAATAATAGTAATAAAAAAGAAGCGAGCGCAGGAAACTTTCTTAAGTACATTATAATATTCGTGCGCGGAAAGCTCAGTCGACGACGCGACGACGCGCGGAAATTAGCATGCCGCTCGCGCCTCACGCTCGTCTCGTTTACAATCCTCCTTCTTCCAGCAGCGGCAAGCAATAGCCCATTAAAAGGCCAGCAACGCAGTTTTTCCGTGAAAATGAGTACAGCTTCTCCAGGAGCTGCCTCTCGGTATACAAGGATCGCGTCTTTATTGTTGTTCTTCGGCGAGTGAATTCGTCTATAACTATGCGTTAACATCGGAAAAGTGTTGCGGTAAAAACATTATTTTTTCAGGCTTACGTACGGCGTTTTTCGCTGTTCTGTCTCGGGTGAAAACCCATACATACCAGTACGTACGTATACGCACACACGAGTAAAAAGGCGAAGGAAAAAAAGGCGCTTCATTGTATCATACACGGACACGAAGTATACGCTCGTGCATACCTTATAGACCGCGATATGTGTAAAGCGATCGGTGCGTGTCGACGCGTATTACTACGTGACGCGAATCTGTCGCGCATGTATCTTATGAACATGCCGCGCACACATCCGCGATATTTGTCGCAGTCCACTGCGTGTCGCAAATATAAACATATTAATTTATTAATACATGTGGCGTATACATTTATATGGAAGTCTTGAGTGCGCTGCTAGTGGCTAGAGAGAGAGAGAGGATTGCGTAAATTAATAATGCGTTTTCACTGGATTGCGTCGCTGCCTGGACATTGACATTGCGTTCGCGTGCAGAGTGTGTGTATGTTCGCAGCAGCAGGAAGGCAATTGCGCCAAGTGACTTTATGAGCGCGCGCTAAGAGAGAATATTGACCCGTGCGTGCGTGAGTAACGAGCCAAATAGTTTTCACCATGAATATACACAGCAGCAGCAACAGCAAAAGTCGTAATGTAGCGGATTATCGATAGCGTTGATCGGCCAATTGACAGTATGTGTGCGCGCGAGCGTGTATATATATACTGCTGCGCAACTGCTGCATATAAACACACACGTGTGAACACGTACCCACACATGCGTGTTATATTTCTATACAAGTTTGCAAAACGTGTTTACGGTGGCCGAATGCAAATTGACGAATAACCGCCTGCCACTGTATGCGTGTGCAACAAATAGTACAATGTGTGAACTTTGCCAAGAACTTTATTACCGACAAATCATGATCAACAAAGTTCGAGAGCTGATGTTTTTATGACCATCGGGTCCAGTGCCACGAGCGCGCGCATAAAAGATCGGTATGCGCGATCAGCGTGTATTTGCGTGCATACCCGGGCTGGTTCTTTCCTTATCAGTCAGCGCTCGAATCTTCGTCGTCGCAAAAATGCAATCACATACATTATTTTAGATTCAAATTTGAAAAAATAAATTATTTAAAATAAATATTGTAAAAGTTTGATTGCAAATGAATTGTTTAATGATACAAAAAACATGAAGATACAATTATAATTAATGCCAGCATCCACCACTAGATGGCGAGTACCTTTATCTGTTTAAATCTACAAGTGGCCAAGTCAAAAAAACTCTATAAGTCAAAATACGGTATTTAACGAAAATACGCGCTTTTCTTAAAGGATTCAATACAAAGCTCTGGATCAGCTCCAAAAATATATAAATGCACTCATGCCCTACTACACCCAATGGAAAATCAAGATCAACGAAAACAAAACGGAGCTTATAGTATTTTCCAAAAGAACGAGGAAAGAAAAAACCTTTACACTCGCTATGAATGGTACCCAAATTGAACAAATAAACAAAGTAAAATACCTTGGTGTAATACTAGATAATAAATTAAACTATACAGAACACATAAAACATGTAATCAAAAAAACCAACACTACCAAAGCTTTACTATATAATCTGATAAATAGAAAAAGCGAGCTAAACCTAAGAAATAAACTTACACTATACAAAGCTATAATCAGACCTACCATTACGTATGCATCACCTGTCTGGGGCTCTACTTGCCCTACAAATATCAAAAAACTACAAATAATACAAAATAAAACTCTAAGGATGATTACAAAAGCCAAACCGCGCTCAAAAAACCTAGACATACATAACACATGCACCATTGACAAAATTAAAACACATATACACACCTTAACTAAAAACTTCTTTGAACAAAAAATTAAAAACCATGGAACATTAAAAAACCTCGGAAAGTACAATAAATCAAACGCACCCTTCAAAATGAAACATAAGTTACCACATCACATATTAATTACTTGATACAAACACAAATGGCTCTCAACCAAGCAATACACAAAATCTTTGTTTTAAAATAGTTAAACGTTACTAAACGTATTGTAAATAGTTAGATTAAGTTTATTCATTAGTTTTAAGGCAGAAAATTCATATGGTTTTTTCAAAAAATGTTTATTTTTTCCATAAATACAAAATAATATCACCAATGTAAATAATTTTCATAAACTAGCCACAGCAAGGCTAAAGCAAATATGTATCAACAATTACGGCTAGTGGAAACACGGGCGCCTACATTATCTACAAAAACTTTATTCATTGATTTAAGTCGTGCTGATCACGCAAATGTAATACACCATCATAATAAAAACATATATAAAAACAAAACAAACAAAAACAAACGAAAATACGCACCTGGGTATTTAGCAAAAATGACTTTGGAATTTACATATTTACAATATCATAGTCGTATGTGTCACATAGACCAAGCGTATAAGCTTTCGTTAAAAGTCTCCGCTTCTGTCTCTTTTGAATCGACGCCCGTAAGTAATAGCGCAGATATGTGCATTACGCGCGCGGACATACTATAAAGTGCTTCAACATATGATATAGCCTAATTACCCATTCTTCGCTTATATAATCGATCAAGTCCCTCGAATACGTACACATGCAGCACATGCTGCACCGGGATCAGTATTATTACATGGCTCTCGAGGTTCCGCGCGATTCTTTCAAATCTCGACTGCACACGCGGGAAATTTTCGCGCGATTTTCCCACACACGTACTCACATACCCATGTTATACATTCGTGTTTCGGGCCCCTATCCCGGATGTGTCTCTTTCTTTTAAAATCTTTTCGAATATAATCCGAGCATATTCCACGATTTTGTGGGCGAGAATAATTTTTTTATGCAATGCTCACAACGAAGCAAGGTTGTTTTCATGGGATGGCCCATTCAAAAATTTTAATAAAAGAGATTAGATCTCGCTAAAGAACGACGACTCGTGTTAAATTTTTAACCGATCATGCGAATTCTTCTAATTAACAAAAATGACCAGTGAGGTAAATGGAAGGAGATCGGCAAGTTTGCACATCGCACACTATGTTGTGCATTATACGTATACAACTGCTCGATATAGAATACAGCGCGAGTAATACCACGTAAAAATTGCGCAACTCGCGTTCGCGTCGCAAGCCGGGTGGAGTTTGTCCTACTTTTTTCCTCTCTTTCGCTTTCGCGAGAACTTGCCAATGTGCGCGGCGCATATTATATATGTATAACACACAATATATACATACACAACCGATCGTCTACAGATCGATCCTTGCGCGAAGCAGCCCGTACAGTTTTCGCGCGCGCAGTCTCACATGATATAATACGCTCGAACCGCAGCTATATACTTAAAAATCGTTGGTCGAAATAACCGCAGCTGCTATAGCTAGCTGCTCCGACACAAAAAGTGCGCGCAAATTGATACTTTTGGAATGGGAAAACGGGTGGGGGAGGAGCGTTTGCGAAAACTTCGATTCATTAATTTATGATATTTTTTGTTTTTCGAGTGTCGGGCTCAGCCTACGTATGTGTGCGCCCGAGGCATGCGGGCACGCAAAAGCACATCTCTTTCTCGCGCGTCGATGCACCGTACTGCCAATATAATAATGCATAATAACGCCATGCGCGCATGGAGCGATCGCATATATTGTGTGTACCATGCTCGTGTGCACCTCAACGTGTGTGTGGGAGAGAAATTAATTTATTTGCGCTCAAGCGTACATTATATTATGCGTTAATTGCAAAATTCGCAGGCCTATGATGCAGCCCTCGTGCACACAGCACAATATAATAATAAAAGAGCCTATCATATAATAAAGAGATATAAGTTATGTCGGTTAATTTTTTTTTCTCCTCCTTTCACACAGGAAAAGCTTCTTCCTACTCTTTTCTCTCTCTAAACTTACGCGAATCCGCTTAAAAAGTGCACGTGTACGTTCGAGTGAGCTCGCAAAGTATAATAATCGCTTCGATATGTATTAACGCTCGAGTACGCCTGAGCTTTTTCATTGTACTCGTGCGTTAACTCGAAGAAGTCCGTAAAGTGTATGTAACGCACAAGGAAGCGTAGAGCCCGGCGATCGGTTATAAACTGAAATCCAACGTATGCGAACTCAATTCTCACTTGTGGGCTCGAATAAATACTTTGTATAGTTTTTATTGTATATACTCGTGTGTACACACTTATTCGTATTACACTGGCTATTGGCAATTGGAAGTGTGAACAAAGATGCGCCGATGCCGCATGTAAAACTACGCCGATACCTCGATGTGCATGTCTGTCTCGTGATAGAAAAACCCTTCCTTCGCCGAAGCATCGCTCCGCACACGTGGTTGGTTGTACGTAACATATACACACACGTTTTATACACGTGTGCAGGTATACGCGAGGAGAAATCAAAAGTGAAGGGTTCGATGGGCATATATGGGTATCATCTTGCGCTGCAACGTTAACACTGCAAGTATAAATACGTGTATATAACGTGATCCAGCCGCGGGATGAGCTCGCTTTAATTGACTTGGTACTACGCTCGCTTGAACTCGAGGCCTGTATACGTAGCAGCAGCAGCTCATAGTCTCGAGAACACACAGGTTGGAAAACATCGTATAGGTATAATCAAAGAAGATAGACACGTATAGAAGCCCAGAGCTTAACTAAAAATTGAGGCTGGCTCATATGATACCAAAACCAACTTCAAGGGGGCGCGGCGAGCAACCTAAGCCTGTAATCTATAAGCAACATTTAGTCCACCGGTAACCAAAATCTTTGTGGTCGAGTGGTCTAGCGCTCGGCTTCGTCTTTTGCGTCGAGTGGTCGGGCCTTGGTTCAATCCCAGGCCGCAGATATTTTTTTTTACATTTTTTTCTCAAATTACAAAGAATAAAGTAAGGATTTCGCTTCTAGCTAATATTGCTTATAAAATTAAAAATACTCTGATAAATTTATTTATTTATTGAGGGTTTTTTTTAAATGTGAAAAATAATAATCAAGCGATACGGTCCATTTAAAATTGGAGTCAGAGATATTTTCATAAAAAAGAAACTTCATTTCGACGCTGTTAAGGAAGAGTAGCACGTTTCTATACATTTTTAAATGTAAACGTGCTAGTCTTCCTTAACAGCGTCGATTTAACAAAATTAACACGAAATTTTTTTTCGAGGCGTCTAAATATACATTAATTTAATTTAATTTGCGTTTGAATTAAATGTGATTTTTTATTTTTTTGTAGAAAAAAGAACACGAAAAAAAAGTTTGATTATCAATGCAATTTTAATTTTACGACCAATATCAGCTAAAAACGAAATCCTTACTTTATTCTTTGTAATTTGAGAAAAAAATGTAAAAAAAATATCTGCGGCCTGGGATTGAACCAAAGCCCGACCGCTCGACGCAAAAAACGATGCCGAGCGCTTGACCACTCGACCACGAAGATTTTGGTATAACCACGAGACTAAATGTTGGTTATACATTACAGGCTTAGGTTGCTCGCCGCGCCCCCTTGAAGTTGGTTTTGGTACCATATGAGCCAGCCTCAATCGCGCCTATAGTTCTGTGCTTCTATACGTGTCTATCTTCTTTGGTATAATACGTAATGTAGGTTCGCGCGCGGGTGCGTACGCGCGGATGATTAAGCGATTTATCGTGCTTAAACTGCGAAAAATGTATGAAACGAAGCACCGCGCAGCCCAACGTGTTGAAACTGTATTATATTATTGTGGACTTGGCGGCCATGGTATCGATCACGCGGCAGGAGCGAATATAATTATTTTTCTGTCATTATTGCGATGATGTTTCAGTGGCGCAGCTGTCCTTCCCTGTGCCGAGTCTCTATATCTCTACATATATAATGTATACTTGCTCCTCCGCGTGCCAATTGTAATGAACGAACTTTACAATGATTTATACGGTGCGAACTATTGTTTCGATTTATATCTATAATTGCGCAACGCGTTCGAGGCGTAAAAGTTGCTTCGATAACTGCACTGCTGTAGTTGCTGCTGCCCGACCCACCACGCGCTACCTTTGTTTTGTGCACTTATCTATATATATATTCAATGATCCACAGCGATATTTCATTTACGCTGTAAAGCCGCCGCCGCACTCGATGAAGCTTCACATTTGCGTGCGGATATTTCACTTTCCTTTCGCTCGACAGTGACCGTGAAAACGAAAACGCGCGAAAAGGAAAAAAAAATGTCAACCGATGATTGTATTCTTCTCTCGTCTGTGGTTTTGGTCTCTCGAAGAATCGCTCGTCACAGAGGCGCGCGCGCAACTACGTTTGCCGACGCGAACTTCAACTTTGCTTACCGCGCGCACTCGAGGGAGAGAGCGAGTAAATTTTTGTTCGAAGAAATTTCGCACGCTTTGTCAACGAAACGCGGCTTTTTTTGTCCTCGATTGATTGTCGCGGTCTCGAGTTTGGTAGTTGTTCAAATTACGTTATGCACATAAATTCGGTGTTTTTTTTTGTCCGTACGCGAGAAAGGCAAAAAAAAAACGTTCGAAAGTGAAATTATGCAGTCTACTCCGGATATACTGTCGTAAATACCTGTAGGTAAAGAGCAGGTACTTGGCGTTCATATCCTTATGTAAGAATGTACATACATCGGTAATTTCGACGTTTAACAATGCAATGTATCGAGCTGCAACACACCAGAAAGGTTTAAACTTTGTATATAACGAATATAAGTAAATGGGCTCTCGCGGGGAAGAGGCCTAAGGGCAATGAAGCGGAGAGACAACAACAAAAAAATGAAAAACCAAGAGAATAGCTGCACATCGTACAAACGGCGTACATTACGGAGGAGCTAAGTAAAAAAAAAAAGAAAGAAAAGGAACGGCAATAGTCGGGAGTTTCGAGTTTCTTCCGCCGTGTATCGGGGGGCATAGAGCACGAATTGCGAAGAAGAAGCTCGGCCGCGAGTCGAGGCAAGGATTCGAGCCGTTTCGACTGAGAGATAGAATCTATGCTTCGTATAACCGCGGCGTACAGCGCACACACACACATAGTTGCAAGTATTACGAAAGCTTCTTGGGTTGCATCTTATAAGTGCGAGTGTGTTTCAGCTGTATACGGTATACAAACTAATAAACATAATGGAGGTAAGCGAGGCCCGAGCTGCAGTGCCGCGCCACATCGTCTTTGCTGCTGCGCTTAGCTTTCTTCCTTGAGAAGAGCCTCGAATGTCACGATCGACCATTACCCTTTCTCTCTCTCTCTCTCTCTCTCTCTCTCTCTCTCTCTTTTTGCGCTCTGTCTGCGTGTGTCTGTCTGTGTGCCGTATATATATCTGCGAGGTGAGATCTCTGCCGTGGCAACAGCAGCAATCGCAGCAGCAGTGGCAGCAATGGGAGAGGAAAATTGACGCTCCACGCGCGGAAAGCTACCGTATACGATACGTCGCGTTGTGCATAAGTGTGTTTATAAACTCTCGCCATATATGATAGTCGGTCGAAAAATTGAATCTCGTACTCGGATTTTCTTATAATGCATACGTGTAGAGGACAATGTAATCGACCTAAATGAGACGATGGAATTGTACAGGCCGAGCGGGGCTGCTCAGCCTCGTCTATAATAAAATGAATTAATAAAGTTCCTAATTTATGCGCGCACTGCTCAGTGAGAACTGCACAGTACTACCACACACACGTAGTTATATTTAATGCGCCCGCCGCCACCGCCGCGTATTGCACTGTGCACAATAGAATCTCGCTCGCGCATATATAGTTTCGCTTTTAATTAAGAATATCTTGCATTATAAAGGCGCGTGTCCCGATTTATCATTAAAAGCACACCAACACATACACACATACACACGTAAGCCTCAGCAGTAGTATTGTTCAGCTCTGCAAGATTCACTACTTCATTGTCCCTATTCGAGGCGTAAATTCAGCCTACATAATATAATATTCGTGTGAGCTATATACAGTCGACCAC
This sequence comes from Trichogramma pretiosum, assembly GCF_000599845.2. Classification (NCBI taxonomy): domain Eukaryota; kingdom Metazoa; phylum Arthropoda; class Insecta; order Hymenoptera; family Trichogrammatidae; genus Trichogramma; species Trichogramma pretiosum. The sequence goes on from NW_019641698.1 coordinate 4,815,184, forward strand.
TTGACATTTCAATATGAGGAGCCGATATTAAAGCTGTATACCGAAACGATGCGCGGCCGTTGCACACATGTACATAGCACAACTCGAGTCCGCAGCAATGACTTACGGACGAATGGAGCGAGAGCGTGTGGCTAGCAACGCATACAAATGCACCTCGAGCAGCGTCGACGTTGCTGGCCAAATATATATAATAATATATGGATTACCCGAGCGATGCCCGAAGAGCTTAATTGGCATGTACTCCCTGGCGCACTTGGAGCGACTGAATTTTCGATTCGCGATTTTGCATTGTACCGGCGGGCTTATGCGACTTTAATTAGTTCTAATCTGCTGAATGATCGACTCTATGTGTGTGTATGTGTGTGTGTGTACGCATACGTTATACACAACTGAAGCCCAACTGTGACACGCAACTGCACAATTCTTACCTTACTGCTGGCCACTGGTTAAAGAGAGAAAGAGAGAGAGAGAGAGAGAGAAAGGGAAAAAAATCGAGTAACATTAATGCGACCGAGTGTCGCAAGATGCGATCGTTGCACACCAACGTCTACGTATGCGTTCGGTATAGAGGGTTACTCGGACAGCCCGATATTAAAATTTCGCTTCTACATTCTCAAGTCATTTTTGCACGAGCAATGTATGCAGCTGAAATTTTCGATTTACGACTCTTGGACAATTTATAAATTACATTTAAAGAACTTTGATATAAGCACTACTGCACAACATAGATTAAGTTGCATTGAAAACGATTTTAATTAAAAGATTGAAAAATTCAATAATTGGGTAATAAACTTTAGATTAAATTTAGAGCTTTTCATTGCTTCTTAAGCGTAAATAGAAATTTTTTAACGGTAACCGATATGCAACCCACATTGCCGAGGTGAAACGTATAATTTTTAAACCCGAAAAAACCGACCACTCTCGGCTGTCTCGGATTTACTCGCCGATTACGATCGTCGATCGACTTACTTTTCCAGTCGCGAGTCGAAACAGTATATCCTTTTGTAAAGTAATCCATTGGTCTATGTGTATCGATAGATGTTATAAAAATAAATCGAACGATTTGTTCTCGAAGGCCGCGGCCAGGATATGATACGACGCGTGTCCCCTCGCATAATATGTAAATGTAGATAACCTATTGCGCGAATATTTGCTCGACTTGACCGACTTATAGAATTTTCCCTCGTACAATTCTACGTATAATGCAGCTCTAAGCGCGACATTATAAAATGAGCCGAAGGTTTTGCAGTACGCGTGTGTGTGTGTGTGTGTATTTTTATATATCATAAAAAGCGATTGATCGACTACGGAGAAAAAAAAAATATTCCGATCACGACGTGCCGAGAAGAGAGAAAGATTGTTTATCGAGATCGAGGATTCGATACCAGAACTGATAATTGGCATTGTTGCGCAGCCGCGTGTCAAATTAGCCGCCGGTACGTATTAATTTTTGCTTTCAATGCAACTTTGCGTGACGCCGAGCAATTCAATTTACCTTTATACATCCTATGTAATAAGGAATTATGAGTGATAAAACACTCCATGCGCGCGCTCGAGACAGAGAGAAAGAGAGCTTTTTTTCACGTTTTAATGACGAAAGTTGGCTTTTTTCTCTCGTAGAAAAATATTGTCCGCAAATTGCAGGAAGGTAATTAATTGATAAGGGGGATACATAGATTCCGCGCAGCCCCTTACGTAAGCTGTAAATCGTTTAAATTTTTCGCCCGACCGAGTGAACACACGCAGACACACATTCACGTGGGACCGATCGGTATATAATTGGCATAACGATACTCTCGCGAGTTCGTATACATAATACGAGCGAAATCGATGAATAGTGCAAAATGCGATACTTGCCTACCGCACGCAAAATTTTTCCACCCGGCATATATCCGTAAATGTATAAAGATCGAATTATACAACGATCTTTGAGCGATCGAGTTTACAACGTATGGTCGTGTGCGTTTCGGTATGCGGATCGGCTCGACGATCCAGTCACCGCAGCGCATGTATTATATAGAATATGCCGCAAGCTCGGCCCAATCAGGAGAGTCGAACCTTGTACCTCGCAGCTTGTTAAATGAACTCCTCTATAAATACGCGTGTTAACATAAAACTCCGAAGAAAAGTACGTACACGATCTATCATACGCATATACACGCTGACTTGTCATTCTTTCTCCGATCGCAATGCCACATTTAAATATAAATATCGTGTACCAGCAGATCGATTTGGAATTGGTTTCTCAACTGCGCGCTCGATCGCGTAGGTGGCTATAGTTTTACGCGCGGCACGGCGTGGCAAGGCTGGCTGGCTGGCTGGCGCATTATTACAAAATATTCATCAGCGTGCGATCGGCCGGGGCCGCCGCCGCCGCCGCCGCCGCCACCCATAAACCATAATTTTTCGCAGGCCTCAATCTGCAGCGCAGTATGGCAATCGTTATAGTTTCTGCGCGCGGGGCCATATAGAAATTCCTTCGAGTATAATACGATCGCTGCGCGGCGCGTAATTAACTACGCGCGGCCTGCCCCGGCAATACTTAAATCTCAGAGCGAATATGTGCTCAAATTGTAACGCGCGCGTTATGATGACTTAACTTCGCCACGCAAATATATGTAACGCGCACACTGCATCTCACTGAGATCGCGAAACTTTTCACGATCTTCGACGCGCTCGTCTATGCATAATATGCCCTGTAATACCACTTCTCGAGTAATACGGTTCGCACCACCTAGTTTTGAAACGGCCGCGCTAGACTCGGGAGGAGCTCTTATTACGAAGCAGCAGCAGCCTCAGATATGTGTGTGTGTGTGAGTATAATAATATCTGCTAGGGAAATCCGCAATCGGTTACACGACTCACGCCCCGTCATATTATTACACACACACACACATATGTTTGGCACACATGCGGCGCGAGATGAGTATGCAGGATTTTTAAGGTAGGATTTTCGTACGTTGTTACGTGTTATAATATAAGATCAGCTGCTGTTGCTGCTGCTGCGCACGTGTGAATAAGTATGCGCTTTTCCGTACGTATTATACGTGTATATTGTACCGCTTTGAGCGAGTCCATGTATGCATATGGTGTGCATTTAATATGGAGCATAGAGCGAAATCGACGCACACTTATATACATCCATATGTACGACTAGTGCAGATACACACACACGTATATAGTTTGGTATATACATGAGTCGAATGCAGCCTGGTGGGTGTTTATAGTGTCGTGCGCGCCGTGGGAACCGCTCTACGGTCTCTCTCATATTGAACAGCACCGAACCTTCCTATTCGTCTGTGTGTGTGAGCGTGTGTGTATAGGTGCATACTGCACTAGGCGCTGCGGTCTACATGCATTTAAACGTACATACATATATATTTTATATATATATATATATCTCCTATATATACACACACACACACACGTTGCAACTAGATATGTGTTTGTGCTCGCTATAGTACTGCAAATATATGTGTGTAATATACAGTAGCGACCAAAAGTTTTGCATAATGCCAACTGGTGCTATGTTGCTGTTTTGTCTGGGAGCTGAAATGTCGTGTAGCTGCTGCTGTTAATGCTACATCTCTATATAGCGGGAAAAAGTTCGAAAACTACATATTGCGATTGTGTGTGGGATGGCTCGGTCGCGACTCTCTGCGGGCGAGCGAGTCGAGGAAATTTGTTGTTTCGCGCGCATTGTTCGCGCTCCGCGCGCTGCTAGGCTCTTTCACTTTTTATTTTTATCAATTTAAATTTTTTCGCTGTTCAGAGTAAGGAGGGGAAGGGATCGTCGTTTATCAACGCGGAGAACGTGTAATTGAAAATTGCGCAAATAAGTCGCGCGATCGGTCTTGTGTGTATGCGCGCACGTGTGTGTCAATTCTTTTTCTCTTTCAAGTCGATATAAGTTTACAGCGGGGGACATTCTTCGTCTCGTTGTCGTTTTTTTTTACCGGTAAAATGATATATACACAGGCGCACGATCGGCGGCCGCGGCCGATCGCTACGAGATACGGACATTTGTTGCAGCTAGTATGTCACATCGCGCGAACACACCCATGCACGCACAATATATAATACATTTCTATACTCGCGGTACTGTAGTTTTATATTATTTATCGTAAAAAGGGTTCCAGTAGTTTTGCATCTCTTTCGATGCACATCGTGGCATGAAAATAGTTACAACACATTCATGCGTACGTAGCTGTCTCGTCGTCGTCTATGTACACATTGTTGTGTACGTGCATAATATGTAATACGTCGCTCGTCTTTGGCGAAATATGTCCAAGTATATACGCGCAAGTAGTGTACCGAGTAAGGAAGAGGTGTGCCCCGCGCGCGAGAGTCTGTTTCGTCTCTCGACATCGTACGTATATGTATAGCAGAAAAGAACGTCTCTCTCGTTTATTATGCGCCTTCGAACGTGTGCACGAGAACGAGACTTCCACACGCTTCGCATAAAGCTCGCGCTGTTGCTGCCGCTGCCGCTACTCTACCTTGTCGAGTTCTTTGATCTTGGCGCCAGGTTTTTCCGTATTTTTCACTCCCTCGCTTCAGCATACACGTGCGCGAACGTACACAAACACCTATAAACTGCAGAATGTATGTGTATATTTTGTCTTATCACTCTGAGAACAGGATTGCCATTTACATTTTCATATAGCTCGGCAATATTTTTGCGAATGTTACACGGCGTGAAATGGCAACATTACGTTATACGCGCGAGTTATTAATTCGAACTCGTATATTATGTTTTTCGACTCCTAATTGGAATTTAATTGTGCACCGTAGCTGCTGCTGCTGTAGCAATGTTTACGTACGCGTGCATTTTATGTACACCCGCGTTAAATGCACATGACGAAGGTACTTTTTTTTTATAACTATATTTCTAATTTGAAGCCAACTTTACTCGTACGTGTGTGTGTACCCACGAGCTGCTGGCAAACAGAGTCGCGTTGGCTGAATGCACTCTGTACGTAGCACGCCTGCATGGCTTTTTAAATTGAGCCAATTTTCGCTGCGAGCAGCTCTCTCAGCCAGGCGCGCGCAATCATCGCGTCGCGCGCGCGCGCTCAGCTTATTTAACGCGCGCCAACAACACAATGAACGACTTTTCCTCCTCGCGCGTTTCATTCGTTCTTTTCTTTTCGCTTTTATCGCGCCGATACAATATAACCGATTTCCAAATGATCGCGGGCCCGATCGGTTCTGATTTTCTTACAATTGATTTTCGGACAATCCTTATGGTTACGACAGATTTACCTATAGATATGTGTCTACGAATAATTCAGCTCGCCGTTTGCGGATTCGCATGGTGTATAAGCACGTGCCGCGAGGAGTATGGAATTCTAAGAGACCCGCTAGAAACGTTCACTTTGTTCTTAAAAAGATTGACCGACATTTCGGAGTAGCTCGTAAGCGAGGTGTCCCCTCTTAGCTCGTTACGTCACACACACACTACTGTGCTGGTATGCTACCGCTATGCGCTTTATAGCAGAGTGCAAGTGTGAACACATAGCAGACTATGAGGCGTCGGACTTTTAATTTTCCACAAAAAAGTCGCGCTACATGTACGCGCAAAAAAACGAGTGAGAGAGACAGATAAAAATCGCACCTGAACGTACGATCGAAATGGCACACGTATACGTACTCTTTCTTATTTCGTGTACGTATATGTACGTGTGGCATTATTAGAACAATGGAATAGAGCAAGGGCAGGTGGCTCTCTCGCTTTGGGCTTGTACAGCCGCGGCGGGCGTATTTTTCAACTCACGATTATTCTCTCCTTATTCTGCAGTAGGGCATATAGCCTGTGTGTTTGGCGGGATTGCATGCGATTTACGGAAGGTTTCCATCAGCTGCAATAAATGTATACACGTACAAATGCTGCGAGCAAGCCAAGGTATAAATTCAAGTGTCGCTGCGCGCGGCGCGCGTTACTGTTTTAATTTGGTTAATCCTTGTTATAAGACCTGCGCGCACTGCTGTGCTGGGGCGTGCATAATTGAATCGAACAATTGGATTCGTCGATGTGAAACTACGCGCGAGCCCCGGCACACAGGTTTCATCAAAATTGATGAATAGAAAGAAAAAAAAATCACGAGAGCTAGCTGCGCGGAGCTTTTCAATGGAAATAATGGCACGCGTAGTATCGGTTGTATACGCGTATTCCGCAACAATCGGTTTGGCTCGCGCATCTCTCTCGAGGAAAAAAGTTGAACTGCACGCAGTAGCCGCGTATTTGACGATCACTGATTCTTATCGCATTGATCCAATTATTTTTTCCCATAAGCTGCGTGTATATAGCTATGTAGTATATAAACATACGTAGACAATCGACAGTCATACAATGTAATCTACTGCTGCGCGTGGAGCAGCTCGCGGAACCTGGACGAGTGCGTTCCCGCAGCGAATTTGGCAAGCGACGAAACACACACACACACACACACACGTCCATAGACAGCTACTGCAGATTCGCGAATCTTCGCATAATTCCCACCTGCGACTTTCACTCGCTCTTGTATACTATACGTACACGTCGGTGAAAAACGAGTAGCGACTCCTAAACGCGGAGAGAAGTGCATGCATAGCCTACGGCTCTCTCGCGCGGTGAGATATGTATAGCATCGAGCAAAAGACAGCGTTTATCCTAATCTGGGAGGCGAAACAAATTGTCGAACTGCAGTACTGTGCTACGTGCCATCGCTCGTAAAGAGGCGAAAGTTTTTTCAACCGTAACCGACGACGACTGCGACTGCGACGCGATCATCTTATAGCATACATTGTTCGCTCGAGAATCATATATTTTCGCGAATTTTACGCGAAGCTCGCGTAGTGTAGCTATATAATACGCGCGCGCAATAATTGGCCTGGGAAATCATCATCATCGTCGTCGTCGTCGTCGTCGTCGTCGTCGTCGCTCGGGCAGCATCGCTACTGCGCTGCAGCATCGAAAGTTCGACTTTCTCGTTAAGGCTCGAGCGACGAATTTCTCGCGCGTGCACGAGCCTCACAATTGAATGAAAAAAAAGTTCGACGCATCTCTATCTCTTTCTTGTCGAACATCTCGCACGTAAGAGAGTTTGTTGTAATTTTCTTTTTTTGTACATTTATTCGTTTGTGCGTTTGCTTTTGTCAGTGACATGTTATTTTTTATTTTAAAAAAACTCGCGAGCGATGAATTTTTGTATTTTTTTTTAGCGAGCCAAGTTTTTTGTTATTGTGTGTCGAGAGTAGCGTTACGTGAATATTTTTACTTGCTTAACGAGCAGTATAGCGGCGCAGTGACAGCGCTTGGTTAAGAGGCGCATTTGGAGCGTGTTTAATTAAGTTGTATGCAAGTGTGAATACTTTCGCAGACGCAAACGGATCCGCGTTAATGATGACACGGGGCTGCGTTACGTATCCACCACCTCTATATAGGATTAATGTTATATATATTCCAAGCTACATACAAGAGTCGGAGTCGAGCAATTTTCTTTCCATATCGAATACTTTTCGAGTGTACTTGAGATATATATACAGGCAATTCGATTGGTATATCGACTCAAGTAGTAGTGTATGTTAGGTATGCGCCCGAATTAGGCAACGTTGCCACTTGCATACACGTTGTGATGTCTTTTCTTTTTTTCATTGTTTCAAAAATTACCCATAAAATTATGACGCGAATGAGATTTTATAATATTTTCACCCGAGATGATTATGATTTCTCTTTCGTCACTTTTTCCATGTACAGTGTTATAAAGATACGAACGCGTGCGTATAGCGCGCGACTATAAGACGGAAATTACTCAAGTGCGAAGGTGTTTTGTGTTTCAGTTCTTTTTCTTTCATTGTATCAAACACGTCGTCGAATTTAAATTTGCAATTCAAAATTAGTCTTTTCCAAGTCAAGTTTTACTGCCACACGTACAATATATAAACTACCCTGAAAAGCTTTTACACAAGACGCGTATCACTGGAAACAATAAAACACTCACGAGTTTCGCGGACGCCAACGTATATATAATTAAAGATTTCGAGCTTTTATTTACTCCTTTTTTCAAGATGGACGAAATAAATTATTAATTGTGAGAACGCAACGACGAGAACGATATCTCTCCTATTGGAAACGCGTTCGGTTGGTGAAAAATTACAATTATTCATCGACGGCTTATATTATACACACATGCTCGTGTGTATGTGTCTTGGGTTACAAACGAGCGGAGGTAAAAAACCTAACGAATCGCATTCTCGCGCAGCTTTCTTTCACACGTGCTCGCACATGCGCGTGTGTTTACACGCACAGCTCTCGAGATACGCAGCTGGATCACAATGGCAATCGCAAAACGGGCCGATGTATACCGTATCAACGTGCATATACGTGTCCGCACGTATTAATTCAAATGCCAAGTCTCGGCGTGGGCGCTCCAGCCACGTACCTATACACGCATAACGAGCGCGAGATATTGCTCGACTTATTATACTCATGCAGGTATAGGTCGTCGAGTTGCTGCTCGCGACGCTTGTCAATGTAACAGCTTTTGTTATTATTGGTCCCCCCCCCCCTCTCTCCCTCCGTACGCGGGTGATTTACGCGCATCGGAGTATGCCGCTTGCGTCTATACGCTACAAGCGGCTATAAATAACGCATAGCGATCGAATGCATTTATGCATATAACATAATGTACAAGCTCACGTGTGCGCGCATGCACGTTTCACGAAGATTACAGCGCGAGCGAGCGAAGCTAGCTAGCAGTTATGTTTTTATTACAACGCGGGTTCCCTGCCTTGCAACGCGCCGCGCACGCATTTCTTTTCCAACCGAATTAATTGCTCGATTAATCCTGTATTTACATGTCTATATAATCCTCGTAATCGTACTATCGACTTAGGCACACACGTATATAAGCGCTGTACGATTTCGATTCGAGTGCTGGTAGCTTTTCACTTCTCGTCTTTAAATTACAATCGGAGAGAGAGAGAGAGAGAAGTGAGTGCCACGCGCGCGTGCAGTGCACACGCAGAAAAATATCTCGTTCGTAATGCGCGCGGGCCAATCTGAGAAGTGTACATATGTATGCTACTTATATTTGTGCGCACACACACAAACACTTTCCCTCGTCGATACGATATGTATATTATTCCATGCGATAGAAGCATTAAAGCTTGGCATGAGAGCTTGAAAAAGTCCCGCGCGTAGAGCGACAAAAATGCCGCTTCCGTATGGTATAATATCTGCTACTCTCGACTGCTTTTATAATCCTCTTATGATTTCGAGTTAAGGTCATTACTCTTTCTCCCTCCTTCCCTCTCTCTCTCTCTCGTTCGGAGGCTCAGCGATCTCCATGCAGCATCGGTTACGGAGCAAGGTTGCGAGCACAAGTTTTATATATATAACAGATATGCACTCGCTCGCGTAAATACATGCACGCGCCGAGCACTAATTGACCGCGAAGAAACGTGCTCGTGGCTCAGCTGCCGTACACGATTGTTTTCCCCGAGAATATAACTTGCTGCGCACATACACACACACATCGCTTATAAAAGTCCGTGAAAAGTGAGGAAAAAATATCCTCGAGTAGGACTTTAAGGATTCGATACGGTCGCGAGTTTCACTTTCGCGTTTATTATTCGTAATATCTATGCAGGATATATCGTATAGACGTTATACGCTTGCATATGTATGTGGTGCAGACACTCGACGACGTTCTAGTGTCAACGAGACCTCGCGAGATTATTACGTTCATGCGTATAATACCCCGAGATATACCCCGAGCTGTCTCGTGGCGACCGGATAGAAAAACAGATATTCATTATCGTTACGGGTGTAATGATGCCGCACGTATACGTATTACAGCTGCTGGTGCGAAGTCAAGTACGCGTACTTGACACTTCTTTCCTCATTCAGCAATTGCTCTGGCATATTCTATTTATCTATAGCTTTGGCTACTACGATTTTCATATAGTCGTTATAGTACAATGGGGATTTTCCTCAATTGGAGTTTTTTAGAGTTAAATGATATGATGTTGAAAAAACCAGAATCGAAAATTTTATTGGCACTTGCGAGTTTACAATGCTCCATCTGTTGATGAAATCAAAAAGCTCATAATCAAACGTGACGATGATCCTACTATTAACCACAAATCTTGATACAATGCACAATCAATTTTGGCCTATCAATCCTTATCTATTTTAGAAAGCACTAAAAATATATAAAGAACCATAAACAATTGAATGAAGACTAAAAAGAACCCTAAAGTATCACTTCTGATGTCCATGTATACAAGACAATTAAATCACCAGGAGCAAATCGATTGAATTTATCGATTGTACTGCTCTACTCGCGCCAGCAGAAGCGAGCGAGAAATTATTTTTATAACGATTAAACAAGAAATTTTGTACATGCACCATCCATAGGAATTATAGTCGACCGACTAATGAAATTAAATGCCTTGTAACGTGTGCGCACTCAGATAACGCGTTGAATTCGTTCGACGCATAGATTTGCATGTAGCGTTGCACCGACGAATCGCTCGCGCGCGCTCAATGCCCAATCTATAATGAGTACACGAGTGCGTGTATATCGTGTATGTGCAGGCGTTTTCTCGGCCCATTTGCGCAAACACATATTTTCTATGCGTAAAGCATAGGAGCGCGATACGTCAGCCGCATAATATTTCAAGCTTTTGCCGCGTCGTTCGTCATGATTATTACACGACAATAGATAGGCCAGTGAGATAATTTCATTCTTTCGATGTAATTATTTCGGTCTTATGCAAATGCCCTCTTACGCCTATGGGACATAGTATGCGCATACACGCAGGGGAAAAATTAACATACGAATGCAGAATTACTTAATTTTATCGCTATATACGTGTACACACACGCGCGCACAGACAAAGGTCTAAATGTTAATAGTGTGGATACATTTGTATGACGTTTTTTCTTCTTTTTTCCTTCTTTTCATTTTATAAATTTTCCTTGCGGAATTCCAGTCATTGTGTGCCGCGATCGGTGTGTACGTGTGCAGCAATAAAACAATTATATATATTATATATCGGGTCTGACAGCGCCGTGCATCGAGTCATTTATCGCTCAGATAAAACGAGCTCCCATGTACGCTGAACTTTTTGCCCGTTTATAATTAAATGACGTAAGCCCCAACGCGTTTTCTTACCCGCAGCGAGGAAAATTACATATATATAGATTATATTTAATCGATGGCTATATAAGCACGCTTGGTCGACGGTGAAATTGGTGGAAAATTGTCAACTGCCGCGATCGCAGCTAAAATACCGAATTTACCGAAAACAATTTTCTTTGCCACAATCGTTTGCGAGCAAATAGATCAATTCGTTTTAAAGAGCGACGGAAGAAAAAACAACAACAACGCGGCTAAACAATCGATTATGTCGGACATTTTCACGCGTTCAAAAATGCCATATTTTGCGCGCGCAAAGAAACTTTCATCGCGCAATAATGACGAAATTCAATGGCCGAGGTCGGTGCGCAGTGCGAGCACCAACTGGTATCGTATCGCCGCGTGTACATGCGCAAATAGCAGGACAAAAGAAAGTGCAAGTGTGTCAAATGTGATTACCTCACGTTATAACCGCTCACACGCCTCATTTGTATACATGCTGTATATGTATAGATGGATGTATATATAATCAGAAAACCGCAGCATCTTTTCTCTCTCTCTTTCTATCTCTTAGCAGTGGCTGTTTTAAAGTGTTTCCACTCGCTTCGGGCTCTATAATACGATGGATAGAGATAAATTACCCGAGGCTCGAGAGCCGAGTTATCGCGTGCAATTCCCTCTATGATCCATCAGATTCATCATTGTAATGAAGTTTATCATTGAAATTGAATCACTTTCGTTTCTCATCTAATCAAATGAAAGTGAAAAGCCCAAACGTCATCGACCCCGGCCGCGAGCGAGGTGGTAACAACCTTCGCGTTCGAGGCAACAACACAACAGAACCCATATAAACTCGGAGTCGCGTGTATATAGATCTGCTCTCAGGCCGCGCGCCGAGTCCTTATGTGCACTTAAAGCGTGTCAAAGCTAATTTAATGCGCGCGGCTTTTCACGCGATCGCTCCGTCGTACCTCTCACCTTTGCTGCTGCTTACAATGCTTATGAACGTTTACTAGTCATATTGCGATTTGTAATTTGTTAGCGCAATTGTAAAATGGACCACTTTTGAGATGCATCCTTTCTAAATTTTGGTGGAAAAATAATTGTAAAACGAGTGTGCGTATATGTAACAACCGATTTGTATAAATTTATATGAACCATCCTACAAATCGAAGGTAAAATTTGAGGCCAAAATTTAGACCAGTTTTTAGTCACCTTACGATAATACTACTTTAAGCATCTACCACTAGATGGCGAGTGAATTTATCTGTAAATCTGCAAGTGACAAAGTCAAAAAAACTCTATTAGTCAAAATACGGTATTAAACGAAAATTAGTATTGCTATTGTCGTCCAGAAAAATACCTATACCGAAATTTTTATTGTTTCAATGGAATCGCAATCGAGATTTGAGCTTCGGAAATTGTGCCGATGATTTGTAGAATTACCCATATAGCCGCGGCACTTTCGAATGTGCAATATAAGTTGAGGCACTTTGCGGGATTTCTGCAAATCGATCGATTGAGAAAAATTTCTTCTACGAGAACCTGTAGTGTGGTATCGTCGAATTATATATGCAGATATACAAAATTCGTGAATAGTTTCCACGATTGTGCTCTTTTATTGAGCAATAGCTTGGAGCGAGCCAGCAGCAGTAGTGCAGCACCGAAAGGCAAAGAAAGAGATAGAACCGGTAGTTTCGCGGGAGAACGATCGAGATTTGAAAATATCTAATGCGCGACATTTATGTATCTCTCCCTCGACTTTTTATTCACGACAAATTTGTCTGGGACACAAAGCCTCGTATCAACATTGGTATTATTGTCTCTCAAGAGTCGTATACTCGGAAACGGTCGTACTTGAATATATTCTCCAATACATAAAATTACAAAGGTTATTGCGAGATATGAAAAAATTCCGCACAGAAATTGTTACCGACCATTCGAAATCAAATTGCCAGATTACGGGGCAATTTGAAAAGTGCAAATTGGTATAAAATTTGTATAAAGACACTTATATTCCTTATCGCTTCTAGACGCCGTTACATTTGTAACAAGAAACTCGAGTATAGGTCCAGGCGAACAATGTAAATCACCACTATAATACGTACGCATTTCGCATTTAAACGCGCGACAAATAAAATCATTTCTCGCAGTCGCTGCGCGCGCCTTTATCGTGCATATAGGTATACGTATACGCCTTTGAACTCGCGCTCGGCTCCGCGCGCGCAATCGCGAGAGAATAAATCGCCTCCATCATTCATATCATTCGCGCACTGGAGGCGATAAAAAGTTCTCCGCCAAAAGGATTGAACTTGATCTTTCTCGGGTCTGCGCGCGGCTGCTGACTATTTATGCGCGCAGCAGCTCGCGTGCCATTTGTTTGTCCAGCGCGTAATACACTTTCTCTATTCGACTCTTGCATTATTGCCGCTTTTTACGCGCGAACATCCGACACGTGCAAGGCGAGTCGCGGCACGTACATATTGTAATGCGTACACTTTGTCTGGGCTGATCGTTACGCTATATCCATATAGTACGACGTTCTTATGCAACGTTGCCCAAATAAATCATCGACTGTCAAAAAAAAAAGAATGTCAAAAAAAAACAGCGTCGATATGGAAAATATTCGAGGCGAACGAGTGACAGCCACCCATAATTAAACTTGGGACCAATCGTTAAAATGTACTTTACACCAAGTCGAGTGGTGCGATTATCTTAAACGACTTTGACGTTTATTCGACCGCGGCGTGGATCCGAGCGAAAGGCTTTTATGCAATCGGAATAATCGTTGCTCGAGTCCTTCGATATACGTAGCGGACGCTTCCTTCCTTCTTCTGCCTGTACATAGCGCGCAGACAAACAAATAATTACGTGTTAGCAGCGTCGTCGTTGAAAGTAAAAGTAGCTATGGATGATAATAGGTCCGCCGCGGGTCGAATTTCGCGGGCACGCTTTGCTCTCGCTCTGACTCTCCGTATATATATAGTACACAAATGTGCTATACGTATGTATGGTAAGTACGTGTACGGTAGCTGCATAGAGAGGCCCCTACCCGATTCAGCAGCAGGCGTGCTCGGGGCATTTTTATTATCTCGCTCGACTTTTGCGCTACTCTCGCGCTCTCGCTCGCGGTTCAAGGAGAGCTTGCTCTGTGTGCGAGTTACGACGCTCTGGATCTGAATCTCACGGTACATAAACGCGCATGAGCTTCTTACATGATTCGCGACTCCGCATGTATGTGTGTGTGTGTGTGTGTGCGCGCATTGATAGAGAGTTACACTGTATTCTACGTGTATGTGTGTATTTGTGTGTATATACAGAAGTAAGTCGCCGGGATTCGGGTCAGCGAGCGCGCCGAGTGAGAGAGCCCATGTATGTGTGTGTGCAGGTATTGCGCAAGTTGCATACGTATATGCACACCACCGCTCTCACTCTCCCTCTCGCTGTCCTTATACACAGTTCTGTTGGTGTGCGCTAGTGTATGGATGTGTCGGTGAACAGCCGCCGATCCTCGGGTGTGTTCCCACACCGAGACTCGTCGAGCGGGCGCGATCCTATACTTGTGCTTTCATGCACATACACACACACTTAGACCAAACTTTCGTGCACAATGGCATGCATTATACATGTATATATAGATATTTGCAACGCCATGCAGAGAGACACCGGAAGCCTCGACGTCAACGCACGCGCGCGCAACAATTCCAATAGCCACATGCGCTGCATGTCTTCCATATATGAGTTTCGAAATGTTAATGAAGCCGGCACATTAAGCATACGTGTAGCAGCAGCAGCAGCAGCAGCCATCAGCTGTCTTTGAAAAACGCGTGCGCGAGTATCGCTTTTCTTTTCCTTTTCTTTTTTTCTTTTTTTTTTCGCTTCCGTCAGGCCAATTTTCGGTCATCGAGATATCTTTCTCTCACTGTCTTACAAGTGAGCGCGCGAGGTAATAATCAGGAAAAATCAGTTCTCAGATCGGTCGCGATCGTGATTGATACCGATAATTGACGTTTTCCCTGGTGAGCGAGCGAGCGAGCGAGACGCGGCAGCAAGCCCGAGACAGTGAGAGAGAGAGATAATGGAGCTCAGCTGATTTTGCTGCAGCTCGATATTACTGCTACCACCTATATATACTACGACTTATTATATAGTCGCTTTCCTCGGGCGTGCGCGCGTGGGAGTTTTGCGTTTTTCAAAGCCACGCTGCTGCTGCTGCATCGTCGCAGGTCGTGCATGCGGGGTTCGTTCATGGTGACGCCTGCGCGTGCTCTACAATGTACCGACGATATTTTCTTATTGCGCGCGGTGCGTTCAGCTGTTACTCTTTGACGTGTGCCATTCTGCATGAGCTTCACGCTTAAACGTTGTTACGCTTATAATTCTTGCCTTTTTTTTTTCGTCGATGCACAGACTCGATATTAATACGATCTCGAGATTTATTCTTACATATATCTCAAGCTGTAATGACGATGTTTGCGAGCTTTGTATTTTCCATTGTTCGATCAACTGCAAAAGTTTATTAATCGACTCGAGGCGGGTGCATTTAAAAAAAGTAAAAAAAAAAAACAGCAACGCTGTGCGCATTAGTAGCTCTCTCGAGGCGCGGAAAAATTTATTTTTCATCGCCTGACGCGATTAAATCTAATAAAAAGACGGATGTATCGATGAGTAATGGCTTATCGTTTGGATCAGCGTAAAGTGCGCGCGCAAGAGCGCGTACCGAATGATGAATGATTTTGCAGCTTTGCCGCGCGATTATAATGAATCGACTCGATCGTTTTTGTCTTCCGATTAAAAAAAAAAAATAAAAAATAAAAACTTCGATCGATTCGCGCATTTGTAGTACTGTACATTCGTATACTTTCTCTAAATCTATTTGCTGCTGCTGCTGCTGCACTGCCAACAGCCTTGAACAGGACTTTTACCGACGAGCGTCAAATCGAAGCTCATTACTATTATCGGAACCATATAATTCCAGTCTTTAGACGATTTGGTTTCATTAAAGTTTTGTGTGCATTTCTAAATTGTGTAATAATTCATATATATGTAAAATTTATTCGCACGCATAAGTTGATAATAATTATAAAATAAACTTTTTGCCCGGTCTCACTAGCATTCCGCATCGAGGTACACTAAGCGCGTTAAATTACATAACGAACACGGTGTAAGTAGTTTTTGCGAGTAAAAAACTAGGATGGTAATTCGGAAAAAGTGTTAAATAAAAACACGAAATCACTTCATCAGCTGCTTTCGGGCTGCTCTCGCGAGCTTGTAATCGCTCGCATGCCGCCACCTATTACATAAGCTCCTATATAATATGCGTGTATGTATATAATGTTACACCTTTCGGTTAAAGGATTACACTTATAAACCGCATTTTTGTGCGCGCAAGTGTGTCTGCTGCTTAGGCTATATACGTGTGCAAATGGACGTAACTGTGTGAACGGGTCTATAATGCGCTCGCGCAGCTCGTTTAGCGCCGAGCTCATTTCGTATACGAATTTAACGCGCGAATTCGCTCGAGAAAATTCGCGAGCGTAATGTATAAGTACGAGTTTGTATACTTGGCGCGAGAGCTAAGAAAAAAAAACAACAACAAAAAAAATTGCCGATTTGAAAAAATCGTCGAAGTAGCACTGTATAATCTTGTACTGCAATTATATGCGAACATTTTGCTCAATCTATGGCCTTTATAGCATTACAGACTTTCGACACGTCATTACTTATTCATCTCGCGCTATAGCTAGCCACTGCTAATTTTTCGCGGCACGATATCCACTTTCTTGACCTTCTTTAGAAGTTCACAACTTCTAATCTCGACGAGATGCATAGTAGGCAAGTATTAGCCAGCGCATATATAATGCGCTTATAATCACGCAATATATAGAGCCAAGGCTGCGCGCGCCGCGTTATAAGCTAGATAATACAACAACGAAGCCGGAACTTCCGATTTAGCGTTGGGCGCGGCTACTGCTGCTGCTGCACAACTTTTGGCTCTCACGTTATTGTGTATGTACGCCCGGAGAATGTATTATTATATACCCGCCAGGTCACATTATGCGGCGCTCGGCTGTGCAGTGCAGTTATGAACGGCGGCGTGGCGAGGCTTCGGCGATCTGTATTATATGCAGCGAAAACACTCTCACTCTCGCTCGCTGCGGTTTTTCTTCGCGCCGCTACGAGCTGCCGTATTATCGCTACCGTACCGATGAACTTTCATCGGCGTCTCCTGTATACACACGTATACAGCATACAACATTTCTGCGTTATATTAGCTCTTTGATGAATTGCACGCGCAGCTGAAATATCTTTGGCTGAATTCGCGCAACCCCGTGCGAAATAATTATTTGCGCTTGTTGCGTATAATAGATATTTTATAATATGCGCATACCAATTGCGATCTTGAATAGATTATAAGCACTCGATCGATTATATGTATACGAGCAGGCGGATATACTTTTATCCTCGAATATCGAGCGCTAGCAACAACGACTCGTGGCGCGCGGTGTGAAAATGAGCGCAGTTTATCAGAATAATGTTCATGAGAGTACGCTGCAAGGCAACTAGGTGCGCAGACACCTCGTGTCCATATACGAATATGTATGTGTATGTGTGTGCTTGCATGGAGCACTAGCCGAATGGAAAAAATTAATTTTATTTTCGTCTCATGACTGCAGTTGCCCGAGCCCCAACGATTTACGCGGATAATTTATCATTGTCTGGTAAAACATGCGGTTTGCAGCGCACAGCTGATGCCTAAACGAACACACGTATATAATATAATATTAAAGAGCTGTTATGCATGCGGCTCTGGAATCTCAAGTACGATGTGTTTTGTAACCGGGTACCGCAATAGCTCGTGCTATCAAAATTTGTGCGCGCAGCTCGACGTTAGAAGTGCGACAAAACAACGCGTAATCGATGCCTATATCGGCTTGACCTATATATTACCTATTTGGCGACGTCGCGAAATTTAATTCCTTCCGTGAATCGTCGCGAGCTTATAAATTGCACCGAGCCCCAAGGAAAGTCATCCATTGTTGCGTCGGTGACATAATATCTCAGTTTTCTCTTCAAAGCCGCGCAAGACGTGTACGTACGCAGCACCTGCGATCGAAAGAGCTTTTTGATGTTTTTTCCATTTTCCAATGTATCTAAAGCACGCAAGTCGAGAAACAGAGCGTGTATATAGTGAGCGACAGCCGCTACGCGAGCTCGCAGAGTTTCTACGACGACGAAGTATATAGAAGCAAATTTTTCAACGATCGGGCAACGTCATTATCGCTTGTGTGTGTGTATATTATTCACCATTATGGACTCGCGCACAGCAGCGGCCCGCTGAGCTGTCAAACAGACCTCGTTTGTCGCGCGACAGCCCAGTCGTCGTCGTCGTTGCCGTCGTTGGCGCACTTATATAGAATATATGCAGCTAACTGAAAGCAGAAACGTGTCGCGACTACGTAATAGTCGCGCGTGGATACACTTCGCAACGAGAAAGAAAGGGCCGCGACGCGGACAGTCTCGCGAGCGAGCCTCATTTACGTCGCGGGTGTTGTCTCCGACCAAGACGACGACGACGACGCATTTCACGTGTATATAAACTCACGACGAGGGATGAATAGAATAGATTTTTTTTTATTATAGTCTGTTGAGTAATATACCGAACAGCGTGACTTTGGCATGCATTACGCTGTCGAGCAGACTCGCCGCGATTGAAAGAAAAGAAATTATGCGAGCTCACTTTCATTGCATGGCTACTACTACGCGTCGCGATTGCGAAACTCTGCTTGCATTCTTTAAATATTACGCATACCGTGATCAAATTAAAATAATTCAGAAGTATTATTACATTACGAATGGTGACTAATTCTCGTGTTTTCTTTTTTACAACAGGTGATCGCGGCGTGCCTGGTGGTCTTCGCGGAGTCACGAAGAGTCCAGCTCAGGGAACGCGCCCAAGAGCCGGCCCTCTACTACGAGGAGGAGGATGAAGCCCAGCCCCAGGAGGCCGACGACTACGCGTCGCAGGTAGCCTACCAGCCACGCACCCGAGCGCTCCAGCCCCTGAACCGGGCCAAGGACACGATCGCCGCCTCGAAGCCGGCGCCCGTGCAGACCATCCGTAACTACAACAAGGTCAACGACGATGGCAGCTTCACCTTCGGCTATGAAGCCGCTGACGGCTCCTTCAAGGAAGAGACTCGCGGCACCGACTGCGTCGTGCGCGGCAAGTACGGCTACGTCGACCCGGACGGCAACAAGCGAGAGTTCACCTACGTCTCGGGCAACCCTTGCGACCCGAACGCACCCAAAGACGAAGACGACGACGAGCTGATCAAGAAGCACGAAGCTGACGAGCCGTCGGGACCTCAGAACTACCCGTCCGTGCGACCGGTTGCCAGACCCTCTAGGCCGAACTACCCGACCACCACCCAGAGGGCACCTACCACGATCTTCCAGTCCGAGTACCAGCTCGACGACGATGCCAGCCAAGAGCTCGAGGAGGAGACGAAACCTCGTCCGGCCAGCAGACCTCACGCCTTCCGCAGACCCACCTACATTCAAGTAGCCGCCGAGCCATCGTCGCCGGTCTACTCCAACTACCAGTCTACACCGGCTCCAACGACCAGTCCAACTCTGTACCGCTTCGCGTCGACCTCGGCGGCCTCCCGTGCCCCGACGACTCCAGCTCCGGTGCGCACCACCTACTACCAGCCCGTGGAGACCAGCACGAGGCCAGCGGTGACCCGCACCAGGCCCCAGTCCGTGGCCATCACCCCGAGACCTCACATCGCTCAGGTGGCCGCCCAGTACGTCTCGCCCGGACCCAGCACCGAGAGGCCCGGAGTGGTCTACGCTCCGCGCACCATCACGCCCGTGCACTCGTCGACGACCGCCACGCCACCCAGCCAGCACTTGGACTTTGCTGCCGAGCTCGAGCGCTACGTCAACAGCGTCGGAAGCTCGACCCCGAGGCCCCAGATCGTCCAGCCCAAGTATAAGCCGTCCCCGTCTCAGGCCCCGATAGCCCAGTCGAGCTCGCAGCGACCCAGCGACGCCATCTACCAGTCCGAGCTGGTCTACGATCCAGCCACCGGCCAGTACAACACTCAGCTGTACCAGACCCTTCCGCAGACCCTCGGCGAGTTCAGTCTGAGCCACAAGCTCCAGCCGTACGTCGCCCAGTCGCAGCAGCCCCTGGTCGGCCTGCAGCAGAGCTCGATTTACCGCCAAGCCGCCTCGCAGCCGCAGCCCGCCCAGCAGGTCGCCCCGCAGAGGCCGAAGATCGCCCAGCCCCAGGAGGCCATCTACAGGAAGCAGCAGAGCCAGCTGCTCCAGCAGTCCCAGCAGCTCTACGCCCAGCAGCAGCGAAGACAGCAGCAGCAGCAGCCCCAGAGGATCCAGCTGATCCAGGACCCCAATCAGAGAGAGGGACAGAACTACTACTACGTGGCGGCGGCTCAGCAGGCGCCCGGCAGGAGTCTGCAGCAGGCACCGCTCACCCTAGGACAGATCGACCAGTTCCTTCGCCAGGGCGGCGTCAATTATCAGTAAACGCGATCGACAACGACACACAGACAAATTACACGAACCTCGACGCAGCTCTCACCGCCTGAATCGCCGCGTTATTATTTTTTTTTTTTAATTATTATTATTAGGTTCTCTTTCATTATAATCGATAAATAATGATGATTCTCGTCCAGTCACTCTGGCTCTATGCCTGCGTTTGTTGGCGGAGAGCCAACACTTTGCATATACGATATACATACACATTCCTAATGATACTGATTTTCTCTCTCTATCTATCTCTCTCCATTCCATCGACAAGTTATACACTCCTTGATTTTCTTCGCCTACCTCCCCCTATCAACATTCCTACATTAATACTCCTGTGTACGCGAGCGCAAAAGGTATCGATGATGTTGGCTGAATATTATAATATGATGCATGTGTAAGCCAGTTCAAGCGCGCCGTTTTATTATACATATAACTTTTATATATATAATTATTTATTGTGTACGATTTTTTTCTCGACGAAAACTGGCGCGAAGTATATATAATAAACGGCAAATCGACAGCTTTGAGTGAATGAGATTACGAGTGTGTATACATGTGTAAGAAATATGGATACCGATTATAATACAGGCCTCATTTATTTGTAATTTAAACTGTTTTTGGGGACCAACACGATGCATCGCCGACGCATCTTCTTTCTTTCTTTCTTCTTTTATAACTTTCGCTTTGTAACTTCCGAATAGCGAATGAATGTCTTGATTTACATCGTCACTTCATTCGATTGGCTAATTGACACGCGTTTAAAGTCGTAACGCATATAATTGACCACCCGCCGTGGAGAAACTTTTATGTAAAACGGAAATTTTACGTACGTACGCCGACTTCTATTCATCTATCAGCCGCGCATAGTTGCAGATACGTGTATATCGATCGACGATATCTTTCTCTCGCTCGTATCTCCGCGAGATCGCCGATCGTCTTGGCATAAAAATGAAACTCCGCAAAGTATCGCCGCGCATAATATGCATAAGTCTCTCGTTGGCAATAAAACGCACTCGAGAGTAGAAAAGTGTAGCAAACCGGAATTCTAATGCCCATGCAAGTGTCTTTGTGTACACGAGACGCATGTATCGATGTATTATATATATGGAGGCTTCGCTTTCGATCGAGAAATTGCCTCTACTTGGCATCGCGCGCTTATACAGATCACTTGAGCTTAAAAGTGAAAATTTACAACGACGCGCCGTATTATGCGTCGCTCATGGGTGGAGTGCCCCGTACATACGTGTGTGTATAATAATATCGTGAATTGTGTTGGCGTGCGCGCGTGCACAATACACGGTACCGTAAACTCGGTTCGTTAACCTCTCTTTTAATATACCGTTTATGCATGTGCCTTTCGCTCTCTTTCGAATCCTGCGCGAGCACGTGATACAGCTCTCTCGAAATTTTGCTCTCGATATAATTCGCGCAATTTGTAAACGCAGCGCGCGCAGTTCGAAGTTGCGCTTTTTCGCCGGGGCCTCAGCTCCTATATGTATTCTAATCTCTCTATCGCGCGCCACCGAGTTTTTCAATGAAAAACATTCCGGAAAACTTGGATGAACGCAGTAACAGTAGTTTGCACACTTTCGTTTCTCAAAAATTCGTTCACCCGGGGGGCTTCCCGATGTACGCGTGTAAACCATATAGTCCGACAAAAATAGTTGCAAAATCTATTGAAATGCCCGCGTACGTAACTATTATACGCGTATTGCGCGTAAACGTGTTTGCTTCAGCCGGTTCGTTCTTTTTTTTTTTTTGGCTTGAGAAAACTCGACAAAACTCGCTCTTCGTGTACGCTTCAAAATTGGAACACAGTTTTCCGTGTCATTCGATACATTTGCTTACAATATTTTTCCTCGTGCGCGATGAAGCTTTCTTCTCAAAATTCCGGGCAGAAACATGACTTTATAATTCACTTATCCGCGTCAATCGAGTCGAATACGCGGAAAAACCTACATCGCAGCGCGTCGGATTATATAAGCGAATCTTTTTTTCTTCTTTTTTCTGTTGCCATTGACAAGAGCGGTTTTTAAGGACTACTTTCACGAATTATATCAATAAAAAGGTGAAAAAAAAGGACGAAAGCGAGTCGGGCGCGTATATCTCGCACACTCGTTTGGACGACTGAAAAGTGCCGATGCATAATTACACACGGGCGCAGCCGCACATGGGCGATGCCGGAACAAAAAAATTACGCGCAACACAACAACAGCTGAAACGAGCCGATATCGAGTGAACGAAAGTGAAAAGCCTTTGGCTCGCTCTCGACGAAGCCGAGATAATAATCGATTCTGCGTATCTATGCAAAGGTCATTTACTTGGCAAGGAATTGCTGCGAGTCGGTCCATAAATATTAGAGTGCAAAACACACACGCATACGTGTAACACGTGAACGTGCGTGTTTTATGTATTTATATCGCATGTAAAGCTCGTTCGTATATACATATAAATATGCGTTCGCGCGGCTCGCGGAGACAGTACAAACTTGAATTGAAAAATTGCGACTACTTTTACCCCTCTCTACTACTTTCTCGGCGTCTCTCTCGCGGGTACGGAGTCGTCGACTACCAGCCCCGCGCCAGATCGAATCTTGTTCTTCTATATAATGCTCGGGCTCCGATGGTTATGCAAGTTTCATTACACGCGTATTCCGACGTACATAGACCTGTACGTTCGACCGATACATATATTCATACGGTGAACCGAGTGAAATTATGGTCTCCACGGTATAATACTTCAACGATATTTGTGGTTAATTCTATTTTGAGATTTTAATACGGCATAACCATTGATCGCAAAGCATCCGACCTTATTGTTGCTTGTCTTGAGTAAGCACTAAATTTTTATAAATGCACGAAAACGACTCAACATCTATTTCAATTTGCAAATTAACTTTTACCCTTCTGCAGAGTTGTGTCTTATTTAGTTTGTGAGGCACATTGGAAAAACAATGAGAAAAAAAGATTGTTAACGGTGATTATATCTACGACGTATTTATTGTATTTTACTCGGCTTAATCGTATAAGTAATTTGAGAAAAAATTCAACTATTGTCAAATTTATATAGTTTAATAATTATAATACGTTTTGACAACATTGTATACGTATATTTCGGATTTTGTAGGCACAATAACGTAGTCGGCACGTTGGATGCAACCCCAGAACTTATTTGATAATTTTAAATTTTAATTTAATGTATTTTTGTACTCTTAAGTTTTTTTTGTAAATCGTACTGGCGATTATGTTTTTTCTTAAATAATCCAATCATAATTGCGTCGTAAACAAAGACAAAACTACAGCTTAGTTGGTAGTGTCGTAATGATGTACAAAAATGTGTCGCCAGTTCGTATAAGTCAATGCCTCATAATGCGATATACTAATGGATCAAAGATTTTGTTTGTATCGTAATTCAATATCTGCTCTCTTTTATTCGATTCTTATTGGTTTTCATGAATAAGATATGCGTGTGCATTAGCGGAATATTGTAATCTTTTTTGATGATCCATTTTGTACATATTATTAATAATGCAACACGAATAGTGCTAGTTAATGTATGAACTTTGTTAAAAGGAATACTTTTTATATTGTCGAACTATGAATTATCATAACTCTACATCACTCAAACGATTATGGACAATTGAGATTTCGTTATAATTATTTTTGTACTGTTTGTAAGTTTACCATCGTGAAATAAAAAAAAGGGAAAACACGTTACGATTTTAGACTACTTATTCATACTGCTTATTTATACTTATTCATATCAATTAACAAATGAAAACTAAATTGACACTCTAAATATTTAAATAAAAAATAGATGAAAGGATTTCGACGAAAAATTTTCAGGAAATTAAAATAACATTTTATTCGTGTTGAGCTCATAACGGAAGTAACAGTCAGGCTGAGGAAATTAAAAGCGCTGCTTGTGCCGTGTGTGTACATGAAAGCAACGTATAAAGAAAGGAGTAAGTGAAGAGGAAAATTGAAAACATTTTATTTTAATCCTGAAATGAGTACGTTGCTCGTAATAAATATATGTTGTATGTGAAAAAAATGTTTTGATTACCAATCGTTTGCTAATTTATAAGAGAAAAAAATAGTTCGAATATACCCTGGATTTTAATTACATGGTCTTGAATGCGAAATGACACGCGGAAATTTTGTAATATCATGAGTATTTTTAAATCACTATGGTCAGTAGTATTACAAATAATCTAATCTAATAGATTAAAATTAACGTTTTTAACTCTAAAGATTGAACAAATTTCTAAAAAAAATTAACGTCAAATAAGTTCAATAATGTTCGTTTGATCTCGAGAGTGCGTAAACTATCCGATACAAATTGCTTACTACCGCGTAAGTATTGGTTTCGATTGCTTGGTCAAATTAGAGGGTAATAGTACATAGTTGGAGAAAACAAGATCAATCAAAAAATCGCGTAAGAGCTTCTAGAATTTTTTACCTTACGTCAGCTGTAATTGTATATTTGATTTTTTTTCCCACAATTTTCACCTCTCCGAGATGACCATAAACGACAATGCACATGAGCCGTACGTGACTGAACTCTTTAATGAAAAACAATCTTCAAAAATTAACGAGATATAAACAATATATAAATCGATGCGATGAGGTTTCTCTCATTTACAGATATGCACGCTTAACGAAGCTCACCAATTAAAGAAAACTATTTCTTTTTGTTGATTATTTATGCGTCGATTTAAATTTAAGCGAAGCACGTGAACAAACGCGCATTAAACCGGAGAGAGAACGAATTGATTTATTTATTTTTTTTTGCAATTTCCACTTGACTGTGCTCCTATAAAACGCTTAACAAAATCTCTTCTTTCTCCAATTAAGGAGCTTATAAGGCAGGTATAAGTATGCACAATGCACTGCCACCGTCGCGCGCTCGGTGAAGAACGAAAGTGAAATGAAATGCGAATATGGAGTTAGCTGCTGGATACTTTGCATTTTTAACTTTGAAATTCTCATTAGACTTCTTACATGATGAAACGGTTCTTTTTAACTCTTCGTTAAAGATGCCACATCACTAGGTGATGGCAAGAAATAGCCTATATTCTTAGTTATCGGTGCATAATTTTTATGCCTGGTTGAAAGGCAATGTAATTATGACGCGATTTATAGGTGCATACACAAATAACGTGGGAGTTGTAAGTATATAATCATGAAATCGGTGAAAGCTAGCGATCGCAAGAAAAGGAAAAATGTTTACCACGTATGCAAAAGAAAAAACCTTATCGTTTTGATTATTTTTCACACAAGTTTGAAAGTTATCAACAACTTATTTTTAACACGTTCGAATTTCCGGTTATTCCCCTCCATGAATATCTGACTTTGTGCTAATAAATAAGGAATATTCGAACTAATGCGTGGCAGTTACATTGAATCGTAAGCGTTTCATTAATAATCCGATCATTCACTTAGTTGATAACAAATAATATTATACTATAGCATGATATTTGAGGGTGGTAAATACTGAATATAGTTAATAGAAGTATAAAATATGGGTTTAAAATTCATTAAAAATGAAAGACCGATAAACATATTAAATTTGATTTTACATGTTTCACCAGGACTTCCAAAATTTTTAAATTTGTTAGTCATGTGTTAAAACAAGGTTTTAAGTATTAAAAATAAAAATCGAACATATCAAATTTTAGTTATATTTATAGATCAATTATTATTGAAAGTACTGTAAAAAATGTAGTTTATTATTTTCTTTCCATATAAAAAAAACCGCTGCCAATTTATTGGCAAAGAGCTTCCTCTTAAAAAATAATGTAAACAAAAGGCATCGGTACACTACACTACACTTCTATGTTAGCCAGAAGGCCGAGAAAAAAAAACTCATACAGACATTTGTTGGTAATTCAATGTAGTTTCCAAATATATAAACCAAATTGTCCTACGAGGTCTGGTTCAAAATCTCGTTTTCGAGCCTATCACAGAGCTCCCTCTACGAGGAAGCAAAAAAAACAACTTTTCATGTCGAGTCGTTAATTTTGAAAATATTCGGTGAATTTCATTTTTTTTGGTTTTAAATTAAAGTTTGACTACTCTGCTTTCATTCTACCGTGAAAAAAATAAAAATTCCTTCATTTATACATGAAAAAATCGAAAAAAAATTTTTTTCAAAAAAAACCATTTTTCCTCCCGATACAATGAAGCATAACTCTTTAACTACTCGGTGGATCCTAAAATAAGTTTTTGACGCTTCTTACGACACACAAATCCTTCAAAACGAGCCGAACAACTTCGCGCTGCGGGTCTCCGTTCAAAAGTTACACTGGTTCCAGACCACCAGACGTACATACACACACACACACACACACACACACACACACACACACACCCACACACACACACACACATACATACAGACATTTGTTGGTAATTCAATGTAGTTTCCAAATATATAAACCAAATTGTCCTACGAGGTCTGGTTCAAAATCTCGTTTTCGAGCCTATCACAGAGCTCCCTCTACGAGGAAGCAATTGAAAGAAAAAAAGTTCATTCAAGGACTGATTGAAAATAACTTGAACTGGCTATTCAGACCTCTCATAATAACGTTACATTTCACGCCTTAGAAATGCAACCAACTTCGCATGGCTGTAAGAATGGAAGTTACAAAGCAAGGAGTTCACAATAAAATAAAAGCTATATTCGAATCTTAAAAGTATACAGCAATGAAATCTTTTGTTCGTTATGAAGTACGGCAACTTTTCTATTCTTTTGAGTCAAATTGAGTAGGTAATTATTTTTCAAATAAAACAGTCTGTCATCAGACTTGTGAATAACCTTTTCGAGCCATTATTTCCATTTTATATGCAAGTTTGTACTCACTCGGGTGCAGAATTATTCGTCCATTATGATGTGCCTATCTAGTACAGGAACAGAAGCCTCGAGTTGTTTCATTTTTTTTTGTTTTTATTATCATCTTCAATTTATTCTTCTCAGCACAATACAACTGTAACAATTTTAATTCAGATGAATATTCAAGATATTTCATAAGTATCAAAATAACGTTTGAAATTTTGATTGTGTAAATTATTTTTCATTTTTTATGGAACAAATGGAACTTTGAACTTGCTTACTCTAAATAACTGACAAAAAGATGAATATTAGTCGAATAATGTATTCATATATTTCGCGTTGTACATAAAATAAAATTTGTTACGATGTTTTCATTTAATAATGAGATCCATGAGCGAAAAAAGAAAGTTATTGCAAAATATTGCGGAGCCACTTTTAATAACAATCAAATAATGAAAAGAGTCTCACGGATGACAATGACACGTAATGCACAAAAAGTTACTTTTTAAATTAGTGTTGGTAATGTTATACGTAATAGTTGATCTAAAAGTGTTATAATGAGTATCAAAGCCTCGAAGCCACAGAATTATATTTTATAGATAAAAATTCTAGATTTGAGTTTATGAATAAATGTTGACTTCTTTTTGAAAACATAACACAAAAATATGGAATTAATTTAATAATACGAAAATGAGGTTGGAATAAATAGCGCACGGTTTGAATAAATTGTTATTCAAGTCGAATAATCATGCAGTAACGATTATTTGTTTTAATACTTTCGTAATAGAATAAAGCTAGGACACACACGGGTATAAAACTGCTTTATACATTGCAATAGTTTTTGTAAGACACGAGAAGCAAAGTAAGAAAACAATATAAGCTAGTTCCCAAGCCGTAGAATGTTGGTCATTTTGTTGGTAGCTCGAAGTAGGTGTGCTCGTTGTTCTTAAAAGCCAACAACGAGAAAAGTAAAACAGCACTTCTAGGGCCTGGATAAATGAATTCGACGCCGCATACCCGAGGCGTACTCGTTACAGCTTAATAATTGACAATTAATAAGTAATTACAACGCGAATCTCGCGACGATCGATACACGAAGCGAGGCCAAATTGTGGCTCGAGTGTCGAAAACACGCATCACGGCGCATTAGCTACCCAAACAATAAAGACCCGAGTCGCAAATCGAAACTTTCATCTTT
Source organism: Trichogramma pretiosum (assembly GCF_000599845.2). Lineage (NCBI taxonomy): Eukaryota > Metazoa > Arthropoda > Insecta > Hymenoptera > Trichogrammatidae > Trichogramma > Trichogramma pretiosum. Next base: position 4,843,900 of record NW_019641698.1, read on the forward strand.
GACCAGGCGCGCCAATATGATGCTGCATTTGTTGCTTGTTTGAAAAACGTTTTAAATAGAAAGTCTCAATGGTGCGTGTAGAGCGCGTGGATATATAGTTCAAGCCATTATTCCCAAAGTGTGTGAATCTTTTAGGCAGTAAAACGACTCGTGCCAAGATAATGGGCCGTCTCGATCGATGCATATTAATAGGCTCTGCGCCCCCGCTTTATACCACGTATTCATGTACCCAGTGATATGGCAAATTCATCCCTGTAACGTAGATTACTTTTACGTAAAGCGACGTGGAGCGCGCATACACCTGTGCGAGCAGCTCTCTCGAGCTCAGTGTGTCAACCTTAAAGCAGGTACAATAAAATATGCACGAGGCCGGAATCGGTGACGCACTTTTGCAGCTCAGCGCGCGCACCTGTGTGTAGACCCGTGTGCAGCAGCTCCCGCTATATAATATAAGCGCGAGTATATAGAGGCGGGCGAAATATTTCCATCGGAAATAGCGTGATGTAATAATCGTCCTTCTGTGGGAGTGACTGCGTACATACGGAGCGGCAGGCACTCAGCAGGACGATAGGTACATACACGCGCAGAAAGAGACACACATACACGAGAGAGGCGAGATTCAAATCCGAAGCTGATGTACCACAATGTGTGGCCCAGGCTATTGCTGCATAGTATGGGAAAAAGGTGACTATTGTTACACATTTTACAGTCTCTTGCTGCTGCTGCTGCTGCGGCTCCTGCCACTGCTGCTGTTGGTGCTGGGTACTGTTTTACAAACCACACACTGGCACCTCGACTCCCACGTGTACGCGTTCTTTCGTACGCATGCACCATGCGTATATAGGCAAAAATGTCGCGGCTTTCACTGCCGCGTAAGATGTGTCTCCTGCTGCTGCATCGTCGTCGAGTTGATTTTAAAATCCAAACGCGTAAGCCCTCGTCAGCGTGTCGAGCTGGTAAGGTCCCTTATTACAGCTGCCATTTGAGCCTATGGTACAACGCAGTCGGCTTATCTGCGCGCGCGCACGGAGTATATGCGTGCGTGGAAAAAAAGAGCTTGCCTAATGCCTGCTCGTGTTTTTTTTTCGTCGTCGTTGAGATTCTCGTGTAGGTATACGTACACTTTGCTGAGAATTGTGACGCGGGCGCGAGCGAGCGCGGCTCTTTGAAATTTACTTTCGGACGCGCTTTTACGCGCATTTCCCATAGCAGCATGCGACGGTGTATGCGTGCGAGCTCGGTGCGTGCTTAAAATCGACTGAAACGAAAAGTGTGTTATTTGGTAACCCGACGAGATACGTCCTTTCGGATGAATAAATACATTTCGTGAAACCTTGTTTAGTTTTTTAAATAATGGAAAAGGTGAAAAAAAATCACGATACATAAAAAATTAGCGCGTATGACATAGGCGTGCGACGTCGTGATTCACCGAGGGATTATTTGCCAATAGTTTTATTACATATAAATTGTATCGCACTTGCACTGGTATCAACGCACATTTTCTCAGGCTTTGCTTACCGAGTAACTTATTTATGTATAACGGCCGCAGACGTTTCACAACAATTACGCGCTTCACTCGGCTAAACATAATAATTAACGCGAGATGAAACAGAAAGTAGTAAAAAAAGGATTTACTGTACTCTCCGGCAATTATTGTCACACCCTTCGTATGCAGAAAACATGTAATGATTTTTGCACGTACGCGTACACTTAATAAAAGTGCGCGTGCGTCCGATGAACGCGAGTCAGCTCATTGTTTACCTTTGGAATAGGGACATAATTGCCCGGAATTACGCGCGATCGTATAATATGCAAAACATTTCTTCGAAACAAACAAGTCGACTACGCGGTGATTCAATTTTGTGGAAACTGGATCAGATTATTTTTTATTCCATACTGTAATTGATTATTAACATTTTTCGTTTTTTTAATGAGATTATAAACAATCGAAGCTCAGTCGTATACAGGCTCTTGCAATTTGATAATTCACACGCGCGCAGCAGGCTCGAATTTTCATGATTTGTCGTTTTTCCTTTTTTTTTACAATGAAACAATCGGAGAATCTCGTGTGAATTTTCGAAATTACAAAATCTCCGCGGCGTTGTCCGCGCACCGGCTTAGCTTTTACACACGTATGTAATTTCGGGGGTAGTCAAGGTTGAATTACGCTTCGCGGCAAAAGGAGCGATCGAGTCGTATGTGGCTCGCGCGCGGGAGGAGGTGGTGGCTGTTGACGCGCGGAAAAAGGTAGTGGCAAGCAGCAGCAGCAGCAGGCAAGGATTGTGTCACACTATATATAAGAGCTGGCGTACGCACCCCGCTCTCATCATTGTCGACGCGTTCACCGCATCCGCGCGGTACCATGGCTTCCAGTCCCAAGGTACTTAGTTCGAACTCGCTCGTTTTACCTACGACGCTCCGCTTTGCTTTACTGCCTCAGTGAGAAAAACAACCCAGTGTGTGCCGATACTTTTGTCTAGTGTTGAGTTCTATTGCGTTTTGCATGCGCTAAACGACACTTCGTCGCCGACAGCGCAGTATAGATCTTTTGCCTTGCGTCCTGAATTTATTTTCCAATTTTTTTTTAAATTTATATTCTTCGATTAAATTTAAAGTTGTAGTTTTTAATTTTTGCATTAAAAATTTTTTTAATTTCGTTAACCAGTTCAAGATGACGCCATGGCTCATGGCATTCTTCTTCTTGGTGACAACGGTAAGCAGTTTGAATGCCACTGACCAAGAGATTTCGGAAAGTCAACGTGATCAGCAAGTGGCCATCCTCAAGCAAATTCGAAAAGTGAACGATGATGGATCTTATACCTATGGATACGAGGCCGGTGATGGGTCATTTAAGGTTCGTCTCAAACGAAAGTGAATCTACAAGCTATAACATTTATCATTTTTAATACTAAAACTCTAATTTTTTATTTTTTAATTTCATATTATTTCGTAATTAGAAAGAAATCATTTCATGCAAAAAATATTTAATTTTACTCAACTCAAGGCATTACGATCGAGTTGCCATGGTAATGGTGCACTTTTTTCACTTCGCACAGACTGTCTCTTGATACTTGCACGCAATCACGATAAAAAGTCGAGTGTCGTTTCTGAAATGCAAAAATTAGAACGTTACCTTTACTAGGTCGAGAGCCGTGATGTGCTTGGCAACATCAAAGGTACTTTCGGGTTCGTCGATGCAACTGGCGAAGTTAAAAGAGTGTCCTATTCCTCTTCGAACGGAACAGGGTTTAAATCTACCACCGTCTCGCCCTTACAGGAACAAATATCCATCGTTCAGAATCAGCCACGCAACAATCGTAACTCGACCCTGAAAAAACCTCAGGCTGCCTATTCCAGCACTACGGAGTCGGCAACCAAGCTGTCGGTGGTGCAGCCGATACCGCGAATACGAAAACCATCGACTCTGCCGACGACGTCCGTGTCCGGGAGCACATTGTCGACGACCGAAACTCCGAGACCCGGTTTCATTCGACCCAAAGCCAGGCATCGTTTGATCATCAATGGCCAGCAGCGCCCGGTAGTTTTGGAGGAAGAGCAAGCGGAAGAAGTCAGTGAAGAAGTGACAAAACCGAGTACTAGTGAAAAAAGTACAACTGTTCAAAGAGTGGTGTTTACAAAGAGACCCGTTGAACTCAATTTACCTCCGATAACCGAGGAGTTCGAAGACAAAGAAGAAGAACCAAAAATCACAACCGGAAATGCTTTGAGGAGACAGCTCAAAGAAGAAGCGTCCAAGACAACGCCAGTGGTTGAATTGGACGACGATCAATCCGATGTTTACGGAGGATCGCTCTCTACTTCGCGCCCTCTTTTTACAACGTCCAGTCCTCCAAGGTCAACCACCAGATTGGCTTCACTCAGGAAGGAACGCTTGAAACCCATTTTTATCAATCAAAATAACGGTCCTGCTAAATTTGAAGAGCAAGAATCGAAAAATGTGCCTCAAGAGGACCGCAACACTGCTCAGCAGGTCTTGGTTCGTACCACGACTCGACCACCTAAGGATCAAGCATCCGATTCCAAAGAGTACGCTCGTCAAAGTACCGAACCTCTCTACGTAAGACAACAGCCCGGAGCGTATTTGCGAGAAGGAGGAGTCCTCGTTCCAGGAAATCAACTGGAAGAGGATGCAGCTTACCAACAGATTCCTCTCAGCAGGCTACTGCTCAGACAAGAATTTGGAAGACAGCCATTGTATCCTGGTGTACAGGAGGGTAATGTTCAATATCTAACGGATTCGCCACCTGTTGCTCACGACCACGAAGAGGCCGTGCCCAGAGTTCCCATAAATCCCGGATACTTGGGACGTCACAGAGCTTATCCTAGACAATTACTCTACGGACCCGAGGTTGATGCACGAAGAGGCTATTTGCGACCGGTTCCTCAGCCATTGCCACCGGATGAACGAGATTATCAAAATGCTCCTTATCCTTACCGGGGACCGCTGGCACTACCTCCAGAACCACCAAATCCAATTGCCCCACCTTTGAGCCGAAGAGATTTTCAATATTTATTGAGACGCCTTTTAATCAGCCAATACGGTCTTCAAGCTCTGAGCTACCCTCGTGAATATTTGGAAGACGCGCTCTACGATCAACAGCAGTACTATGATCCGGCATATGGAGCACCGAGAGGAGGATTACCTTATCCACCCGAAGGGCCGATAGGACGGCCAGTGCCCGTTGGTCCCGCTGGACCAGTTGGACCGGTAGGACCTGCAGGTCCCGTGGGTCCAGCGGGACCCGTTGGACCAGCTGGCCCCATTGGACCTCCCGTACCGCATGGGCCTCATGGACCTCATGGACCCGGACCAGTTCCGCCACCGCCACCTTATCCCGAGGGACCGTTGAGAAGACCCATACCTCCACCGCCACCGTACTCGCGAGCCTTGAATCCGATTTACCAGAGAGAATACGAGGATTATCCGGATACCAGATACGCAAAAAGGGTTTACAGGCAAAAGTTTTACGCGCCCGACGCGATGAGCGACGACGGAGAAGACATACTGCCTCCTCAAATACGAGAGGCTCTGCTGTTGAGGATGTTACAGTTAGCCATAAGTGCGGATCGACCAGTGGCAATGCCGAATATGATGTACGTGTCGACGACGGCCGCTCCTCTCAGGTATCGCAAGGGTGGACCAGTAAGAAGCGTACAAATCATCGGAGAAGACAGTAACAACAACGAAGAAAAAGAAACACGAAAAAAACAGTGACTTGAAAAAATGTACATCTGATTTCGATCGAACTATACGCTGATGAAAAATGTTGTTTTGCTATACGTAAACCTCAATGTTACTATAAATAAGTAAAGTCAATTATATTAGGTATCACCATATATCATAAGTATATTTTTTGTACTTGATCGAATTTGAGATTTTTATAGTTTTGTAATTTCGTTAGAATCCTCGATATAACTGTTTATAATATTTACTCTCCTTATAAGGCTTGTTAACTTAAGAATTTTCTAGTAAAACGTCGATTGTAAATAAAATTTTAGACATATGTAGAGTACAGCAGCTAATAAAGATATCTTTCATATTACATGTAACGCAGGGATGTGCATTTCGCATCTCCTCGCTTCATCGCATATATAACAACGCACCATCGGGCGAAATAAAAAGTATGAGATAAATGGATAAGACACCGCCGTGTGTACCTGTGTGAGAATTTATTTCTTAATAGACCTTATACATGAGGAAATATAATGACGCGTTGCTTTCCGCGTGTGGCATATATATAAGTACGTATACGTACGCTGCTATACATACTCGGATGATTAACATTACCATGCAGTGAGTATTGTTGCGACACACTTGCACTCGTACATATATACACGCGTATATACATATATAATATAGCGTCGAGTCGGAGCCGCGCCATGGGATATATTATGTTTATAGTTTCCACGCTTTGAAATCTTTTAACTGGAAACCCATATGTGGGTACGCGCATTTTTTTCGCGATACGTAGCGCGCGCGCGCGCGTAGAACTTCGCGGGACTCCGCTGCGTAACCTGCGGTGCGTACACGCGTTATACACGTTATTTTTCATATAATCGACTCTAGACGATTGTCTCGATAGACTTTTTGTAAAATTAAGATGATTCGGGTCGTTGATCGGGGAAGCGATCGCAAAAAAAGAATTTTTAGTTGCTTAAATTCGACTGAAACTATAGATGGGCCAAAGAGGAAAAAAAGTTGAAAACAATGACACTTTAGATTATTCAATAGTCTGGAGGTTAAGTAACGCGGGAAAGCTTCGCAATTATAACTTCTACGATTTTCCCAACCACAAAAGAGTAACGATTCCATGCATTGCCATATTTCGTCAAGAATCTAGCGAAAAAAGACGACTCGCTGAAAAAAGTAAGTGCGATGAATTTTTTTTCCCGCCAAGTTCGCTTGAAAGTATGAAATACTTTTTTCTTCATATTCGTGCAAATTATGCATATTATGAATGACGGAAGTTGTTGGTAATACGAAAGTACGAAAATGATTTAAAAAGTACAACTTTTTCTTTGATAAACTACATACTTATATATCGAGCTACGTCGTTTCTACCTTTTTACTTCAAAAGATGTAAGAAATTTTCATTCATTTCTTAATTTGACCAGCAAAAAATATGTATTACCTTGTGTTATATATTACCCTGATAGTTTGAGCTATTTTACCATTTCTGCTATAATTCATGATAATTTTATCAATAAGTGAATTCGTCATTCATAATCAAAATTTATTCTCATATATTTACAAGTTTCGACTTCTCTAGACATCGACATTTTCCTATTTATTTCAAATCTTAAACTCTTAAATTATATTTTTACACAGCTGCACTTTATAATAAACTCAAAGATAATCACATGAATATTCAGGATTGGATTTTATCATAGTGTACTTGACGAAATCCGAAGAAGAAAAAAACTGCATAAAGGCTCTGCTTTGACATTTCACGTCGAAAAGAGCTGTAGCTCGAACCGCTATCTACGCTTTAATTATATAATTGTTTGTCTCATTTTTAATAACAGCTACGGTAGTCTGTAGAGAATTAGACTCCTTCTGCTCCTTCTCAATATCTTTCGGATTATCTTCCTCGTCGTCGTCGGCGCCGTAAAGATCGTAGGGTTCAGTCTGCACGGCCACGTCCTCGTAATCGAGCTCGAGCCCGTCCTGCTCGTAAATCACGTCGTGGCTGCAGGGCCGAGCGACCGACGGTATCCACGGCTGTGGTACACCCTTGCCCAATGCCAGAAAAACGGCCGCCGTAATCAGCAAGACTATCGACGCAACGCCAAAGACCAGACGCCACGAGCCGGCGATCTGTAACAGACATTGGTATAGGTGGGGATTTTAATTCGATTCAATTACGAGCCCCGGGGATTGTTATTTGGCACATGTGAACGAGCTCGGTACAATGCGTGGCACCATTTATGGCGTGTGTGGGCTTATGTGGTTTATTTTTAATTACTCTAGCGCTAACGTTAAGAGCCGTGTAAAAAGTGTCTTTTCTTTCACTCGATTTATTGTAACGAGTTTTTTGCTTCTACGTCTGTGTACTTAGCCATTATCCACCCATTAATAACCGATTCTCGTAATCGACTAGTCGACACTTTGAAAGACACTCATTTTCTCGAATGGCCGATCGATCGCGATAAATAGATCGCGGCTATGCGCTGCGCTATATAATGAACCACCGATAATAAACCGTGGCGGCAAACTCACCGATGCGTGCAACGCCTGAGTGACGAAGTAATTAGCAGCCAGCAGGCCTGCAGCGCCCAGCGTGGAGCAGAGAGCGCAGGCCGCAGCGGCGCAGGCCGGCGATTCGGCTGGCGCCAGATCGGCGATGGCCGCGAGGGCGCCCGCGGGAGCCGTGCCGCTCACCAGCAGGGCGGCTATGCCCAGCCAAGCGGCACCCAGAGCCTGGCAGCCCGCGTAGCCCGCCACGAAGAGCAGCGCAGCGGGGATGAAATGAGCTGTGGAAGTAGAAGAGATAAAAAAATAAAATTGTCGTTATAGCGGCGGATGATATCGCTCGCCGGGTCCGCGGGCAAATTTTATTCAGGCGACGAAGCGAAAGAGAGAGGAGAGAGAAAAGCGATGGACGAAAAAGTTGTAAAATGCAGCTCACCCGTGTAAACGACCAACTTTCTCGCCGTGGTCGTGGATACGATTTTAGATTCTCTCACGTGATCGACGAGTAAGCCACAAGTGAGCGCCGCCATGAAGTGTCCTATGTGCGGCAAGGTCGTCAGTACTGAATCCTACGAAGATTACTCATAATTACATAACTTACATATCTATAAATATTCCTCAATAACTCTTGCATATCAACCGAGTAAAGGAACGATCGATGATGTTGGTAGATTTACAAATTTACAAAATTAGATTTATATATCTACAAAACTTTATTTTTTCTCGTTCGGAATTGATTGCGACATCTAGCGGTTAAATCAGAAGCTGTATAATAACACAACCGTCAATATTCTACTAATTTTCTAATTATTACTAATAGGCATGTAAGATTGCACACTTGTTATTTCAAGTCGAAATATTGATTCATAGATCACGATAGATTTATCAGATAAATCCAATTTTTGAAATACGATTTTAGCACTAGGTTATACCGGGTCGAAATATCACCACGAAGACGACATTCCCCAAACGCCATGCGATGGATTCAAACAATGTGTGACCATTATTTTCTTATAAATGCTTATTAAATTATCTTTTACTTTATAAATAATTTACAAAAGATAAAATTACGTTAGCAGTGGAGAATCCATAAATGAGTTTCAGGTATTTGGTCATGCCTAAAGCGAGGGTGGCATCACCCCATTGGTTGCCCATTGTCGCTACGGCCGATGCCCAAACTGGAACGGATCTCAGCAATTTTCCCCATGGTATGACAGCAGCCTAATAGTCAAATATTTAAATTTACAAATACATTCAAATTTGGAACTGATCTTAATTAATATTATTTATAATTTAAATAAAAATAATCCCACATTCAGAAAATAGCAAGCACATAAAAAGCAAAAATTGCCAACATGCCTTACATTGGTATCGTGTTGATAAGATTTGGGACTGTCTTTGACGAAGCGGCCGAAAGTGAAGTACCAGCACAATGCCAGTATCGTGAGACCGTAGCACAGCGAGTCTCTTCCGTAAGCTCTCACCACCGCCGTGCCGAGCCAACCAGTAAGACAGTAACCTACACTTACAGCTACGAAACAAATTTTTTGTTGTTGTTCTTTCTTCTCTCATTTATGTAACTCGTGTATGAGGCATATTGCGTATATATCACGTACGCGCGTCATTGCCGTAATTTTGACGAACAATGATATACACGATATATGTAATGTAGTTGCAGTCGTGGGTGTCTCTCGATCGCTTACCTGCGTAGCAGCTGAAATACCAACTTCTGTGCGTACTTTTGAACCATGTCATGGCGAGCATGTGAGCTGCAGGCATCGTGGCACCCTGCAACGCGAAAGACACGATTCGTGTTAAAAAATTGACGATATCTGCAATTGCAAACGATTGTATACGTATGATAATTATTATCGCACGGGTTGTCCTACCGTGCAGAGTCCTTGGAGTAATCTGAGCGCGACGTGAGACGGACCCCGCCAGGCTGCCGGCACCAGTAGCGAGGCCAGACAGGCACTGAGCACCGCCCGCGAGAAGACCATCGAGGGTCCGGTTCTACCCCAGACGAGGCAACCGCCGAGAATCGGGCCGGCGACCTGACCCCAGAGAAAGGCCTCGCGCATCCTCGACTCGTCGCGCTCCTCCAGCGACAGCTCGGTCCGGCCGAATTCCGCGTCCTCGGTGCGATTTCGCCTCGATAGATTCACCAGCATGTCGCAGTGCCAGGACGTGTCGATGATGGCATGATTGTCCACTTGATTTGCCAGCAGAGCCACGGAGGAGCTCGTCTCGACGGCGCCGCATAGTGCGAAGCCCACGGCCACTAGGGCTGCTACGATATGACGAGCTCGTACGGCGGCTGTAACAATCCAAACGGCGATGATTTAGAATTTTTCGTTGGTTTTTTCTTGTTTTGTTTAAACAAAAATGTATCAAAATTATTGATATTGAGACATCAAACCTGATCGTTATTTCATATTTTTCTTTGTAACGCCTTAATGAATAATTGCAAATTCGATAAGATTTTGTCTCATTACGTCAATGTAATCATTTCGTCGTTTGTTTATTCGATAACTCGAACATGTTTCTTTCAAAAGAAACAACTTGGAAATTTTCTAAATTTTCAAAATCGAAAGCTGTATGCGGCTACGTCCAAGTTACAAAGCACCAAAAATTGAGGTATACATCCTTTCCACTCTCCCGTCGCGTGATCTCCCGTCACTAACCTCGCACTTCTTTTTTCCATTGCTTGATCTGCACACTGCTGCGCTTCACTAAGTGTACACTTCCTCTCTTGACGAACTCCGCCATCTCACTCTACGGCTGCAGATAAATCGAGAAAATCCGCGAAAGTCTATCATAAGTGACGCCTTTTTTACACCTTACTTGCGCAAAAAAAAAAAAAAATTACGACATTGAATATAAATTTTCGCGTCTCGTGGATCTTTGCATTCTGCGATGTCGCCGTCTTATCTGCTGCTGCTCCGGCAACGGCACATGCTACTGCCTGTGTCGTTGCTGCTGTCTTTGCCACTATCTCGACTTCTTTTGTATTTGATCAACGCACGTTCGCGATATCGACCTGCCAGTTACCCGACTGGTTCCGCATAATAATAATACAAATAATACTAATAATAATAATAACAATAATTGTTTTGCCGAAGAAAAAAACGTTCTCAATGATACGGGTAAATATCCTTATCGTTTTGTAAGAAAGCTCGAAACGAGCTCGCCTATATACACTTTGTGATCTACTTATAGCCTTAGTGATTATGAATGCGATCGCTGCTCGTGTTTTCCAAAACTTTATTGAAATTGAAAACTTGATTGTTTTAGTTAAAAGTGCTTCTGGTCGGACTGGTGTATTAGGTGAAGAGACTTGCTATTTAATTTACATACCGAAATAGCTTACACGTGGTAAATACGAAAAACATCAAGACTAAAGATTTACGAGTGCGGTGTAATAAATTAGACTGGTAAATTATGATTAATCTATTGTAGCCTTGACGTTCCAGCAATAGTGAAATACCGTCTGCTCATACCTTTGAACTTATATGTATTTGCTTAAATTGATTAACCACGAATGATACTTGACGAGATGAATATTCGAATGGACAATTAAGAGTTGACACAAAATAGCGTAAGTAATAATTATCATTTTAGCACACCGCGAAATTGTACACTTTCATTTAACTTAAATTAAAATACTTTCATGATTTTTTAATTGCATGTTATTGATTATGAAGAATTCTTACTTAACTTAAAATGACGTAAGAAGATAAGAAGAAGCAGTTGTTAATTAAACTATTTATTTAATTTATACTGCGAAATTTCCCATTTCTCAAATTTTTCAGCACTATGGAATTAGCACATCACACATTACCTGTATGTTCTTTAACATCATCTTTTAGTTTGTTGATTTCCGGATCTTCGCACATCTCGCCACATATGAATAGAATGGAGGTAACACTATAGACACCAGATAAAAATCGAATCCGGTATGGCTTTAACAATTCGCGAATAAAATGGCAAAAACTCGATCAAACGATACCGAACCTATAATGACACATAAAGTCGAGCAAACGTCTTTCGAGGATGCACTTAGCGTAACATCGTTATCGTGGAAATATGGATTTTATTATCTCTTTAGACGCACAAGGTACATCCGAAGACGACGTCTGATTCGTCTACACTTTTTTTATTTCCCCATATGCTTGAGATGTGTTTCTGATACTGACTAGATGGCGCGACAATTTACAAATAAACTCTAGTTATCAAGTCGCCGAAAATATCAATACGCTTTGATCAAATAGATATACATTGGAACTTTTAGATACACGGTGAATTTCAACGTAAGCGCTTCGTTGTACGTGAATCATCGCATCGGATATCGACGCAAGCGCGCTGATTATTTTTAGAATCTCACTGCAGTTGGTACAGTGCAATTTTGGTATTTACCTCATTTTTGTTCGTGCAATCAAGTAACAAAACAATTGATACTCAAGATCGAGGAAAGATATAATCGCTCGAATTGATGATCGTTACCTTGAACTTCTCGAGCTGCTATCCTCAACTGAACACTACCCCGTTTGAGCCGAAGCAGGGTGAGATTGACGGTCGCGCCGATCGGTCTGTTATCGTTAGCTATGGGACGCATGGCCATATCTCAATGGGGCTTACGCAGGGTGGCATCGCCACCCGCGTACCCAACTCGAACTCACTGAATCACGCGCACCTCGACACCAAGCTCGACACCAAAAGCCTCGAGTGCCTAAAATGTTGGAAAAAACAGCAATGGCTACATTGAGATTATCCTCGACTGCGGACTGCGAGGCTCGATGCGAATTGAGATATTATTTCGAGTATCGCGCATGGAACACGAGTGTGTGTGTGTGTGTGTGCGGTAACGTGAACTATGGCATGGCAGCAGCCCGGTCTAAAGATACGAACTGGAGCAAACGGGCCATTCGAGAGCTATCACACACACATCATATCATCCTAGTCTCGTAGTCGTTATCATCATCATGATCGAGTGAATGAACGTCTCTCTGTTAACGAGACTTGATACAATAAGTGCACCTACGCCGACTTCGTGAGCGAGCTACATAACATAGTGCTCTCCGCGTAGAGCGCTGCACGGCTGCGAGCTACTGTTGTCATACACTGTTACCAGCCAGCCTTGAAAAGTGTATTTACTCGATCGACGCCTACCTTGGTGCCTTTAGATCGGTTCTCTAACGTCCTTAGCGCGCATATAAAGTACATTTAAATATAGCTCCGCGCGCGCTTACTCACGTACAATAGCAATTTCCAAGGGACACTCGCGATCGTTACTATACTTGTTACACGCGCATCGATCCGTCATTGCGGCTTCGGATAGATACGTCGCGCACGGATTGATTAGCCATGAATTTTCTGTTTATCTTTTAACGATGTCTTATTGCAATGCGTCCACGTGCTTTTATGCGCTATGCTATGCAAGTCGGAGAACATAACGTACGTGTCCCTCGAGAGCGAACGGGAGCGAAAAATTCTGCCTCGTTCTCGCTCGCTCGTCGCGCAAGACAAATTAATCGCCGTGTAAATACGGGGAAAATGAGAATGTACGCGTACGTATACCTTTTCCTCCTTTGTGACGTGCACGCACGTTGTTAAAGAGAGACATTGACTTTCAGTAATCGAACTGAGGATATATAAGTATAGCAACATACAAAAGGAAATTATATTCGTACTACTTATTTATTGTATATGCGTTATTTGTGATTATTACTATATTTTCGCACCGTGGGAAAACAAAAGTTACGTCATTCGATCATGCAAATTGCTTAATGAGTGATTCAGTAATAATATGTGCGTATTATATATAATCCCTTTACCGATCGCTTGATTTATGCAGATGATTTACATATCATGAATGCCAATGAAAAAGAACATTTCCAATTACATACAATTTTATAAACTTTTGATAATTAAATCAATGTATAAAATTATTTTAAATATAAATAGTATTAAAACTTATAAACATTTAAACTTATCAAGATTAGTGCAAATTGTCACATTCAAATTAAACATTTAATACAGTGTTGAGTGATCATTATTAATTCATTTATGTTTATGAATGAGTATGAGAAGTTTTTATTACCAGCTGAAGATAAAAATATAAACATATTATGTGACTTTAGACATATAACAAATTACACCGATTTAAATAGCGTTTCTTTTGAAGGCACCGATCTAAAAATAATCACACTCTACGCGATTGTTTTGACTTTGACACTGATCCGACGAGGGACAAACGATAAAATTTAAAGCATTGTTTTTTATTATACTTAAACGTCAAAAATCTGAATTATTGTTTGTTTTATGAAATACGTGACTTTAGATCGAAATAGTAAGAGTTTTTGTAAATGCAAGTACATACAAATTAAATCATACGTTTCTTACCAGAATTCGTGTAAAAAGGCCTTTGAATACTCCTTAATCTTTCTGTTTTGTCCATTCCATCACTTTTGAAAACATTTCTTCTCACACTTTATGAATATCGAGCACGAGAAACTGCAGCTTTCGCGTTGCACTAGCATGTGTCATTAATAATGTAGTTTTCTTTCGAGCGTCGGTCTATCAGGTAGGAATCTGTTTTGTTAATTCAACTTGGTAATAAAATATTGTCTTAACGTTTTCATTTTCATTTTTATTGAAAATATATTTGTTTGATGTTGTTGTTGTTATTTTAAAATAAAGTGAGAATCATTGAATGACTTAAAAAATTCAGATTTACCGCGAATAGGTGTGTAAGCCGGGACCGTTAACCGATTTACAAGTGAAATTAAAAACTCGAGCGAATCGTCGGCGCTTTAAATTAGCTACAAGTGTGAATCATCGTTAATCGACTCGTACTCATCTCTTGACAAGTTTTTGAAGATTTCGAACGTGATGACACACTAACGAGGCGCCAACGGAAATAACAAAAGCAAGTTGTGATGACTTTGAACTATATACGCATCGCGCGCGATATATAGACACTTTTTACCCGCCAAAAACGAATCGCTGGCAAAGATGTGTGTGTACGTTGAAGTGGATCGGTACCTACCTTATCGATGAAAATCGAGTTGGGCGCGCAGCGTACGCGATCTTTGGTTGCGCTCCAGTGGTCCCAGCGCCGCCGCAGCCGCCGCCACCGTCAACGATTCAGACCCCTCGAGCACATGCACATACATGAATATTTGCCGGCAGGTCGCGCGGCAGGTGGTCGCACGTACCTATATATATATTTATGCGGTATACGCTCGGTCCCAGAATACATAAGCGAAGCATATGAAACCGAATGCACGCGCCAGGCCTCAGCTTACCCCTACTCCTCCCACACATACACACACTGTACACTGTATATAGTATTTCGCTCTCTTTCCCTCTGCACAATGAGCCTCGGCTCTCGAGTCTCGTCTCTCTTTCTTCTCTCCGTCTCGTTTTCTCCAACACATACCTGTGTTGTGCGCGATTGGGACGCCGTTGGGGCAGGTCAAAACCTCCACTGTAAGACGCGCAGCGACTGCGGCATAAGGAACAGCAGCATATATAGCAGCGTCGCGTTCATGTATAGGCCGCTGCGCTGCCTCACATATACACGATACCGCTACGGCTCGGCTCGTGCAGTCGACTCCAAGACGCGCTTTTCATACGAGCGTTTCTCGCGGCCACGGATGCAGACAGACGTGCGTGTGTGCTGCGACAGAAAGTCGTGTGTGTATATAACATACACAAAACGAAACGAGAGACGCACGCGGTGCGTTTTTCCCGCCGCGCAGCATAGTCCGAAGCCGGCACCCGCGCTACGTGTTTCTGTGTATACATATCTCTGCTGCTGCTGCTGCTGCTGCTGCGCTGTCGTCAATGTACTGACACACGCGTTGCGTTACGAGCTTCATTCATGAAATTATAAGAGGGATTGTGCCTGTATGCCAACGCGAACGACGACGCTGATAATAAATACGCAAGCGGCTGTCACGAGTGTGCGCGCGTGCTCCGAACGTATAACACATAATCGCACGCAGAGAGCAACTAACTGCCTCGAGACGAGCATTAGTTTTTTAAATACACGCAACAACGCACGAGAATCAAAATATCCATTCGTATACAGTGCAGTGATCCGATGTGTGTGCTCGAATGCAAAAAAGTTTCCGATTTTATACAGTGTGCCCGTGAGAGATGCCGATGCTGCGCCGCTGCAACTGCATCGACTAATGAGGAGTTAAAGCAGTGCTTTTAGTTCTCTTCTTTTACGTGTGCTTTGCCGATATATATGTATATATAGTGCGGCTCGAGTGTGGGCCCATCGCTGATAATATGGTGCAGTGCATGCAATTATAGAGGCCCGAGCGACGTGCAAAAGGCCGCGCGCCTCTCCCTGTATGTGTGCGCGCCTTTGTATGTAGAGGGCCTGTTCTCACATTTATACGATCGGCCGAATACCCGACAAAACCTAACGAGAGGCAGAAAGAGAGGACTCCGAAATTCTGCCCAGCAGCGAACATAACGATCCTCGCCGCGCACTGTATATATCTATAGGTTGTGCTGCTGCCGCTGCTGCTGCTGCCGTGCTATATAAAGGTGAGTCAGAGTGGTCCTTCGCGCTCGTTGTTTCTTCTTGCTTTTTTCTTACCTTTTTGCTTCTCTTATTCTGGCTTGTCATCCGCGTCCACGCTCGCTCGCTCGCTCTACTCGGGACCAGGCGAGCTCGCGCGCGTTTCTGCCTGAATTCAAGACTTGCTATATGGGTACAGCACGAGTGTGTATATGTGCTCCGCTGCTCGTGTCCCTCTCTTTCTCCCTCACCCATACGTGCAGATTGTGTACGTTAAAAATGTTTGACCAGCTCAAGCCTCGGGACGAGGAGCGCGCCTGATCCTATTGAACGTAGTATACGGCCGAGAGGCTATAATGCGCTCCTTTTCAACTTGGCTTTGGGGAAAAATGTATAATGATTTTTTTTCTTCCTCTCTTCTTTTTCACACACGAGTGTCAAGTTGAGAAGAATGAGAGAGAGAGAGAGAGAAAGAGATTTCGTAAAGCGTCGCGAGCAACAGTGAATAAATGAATGATTTTTCGGTTTTGTTTGCGAGATAAATACGTTGGCGCGCGTATAGATCGGAACAAGAGCTGCGCAGCCAAAACGCGCGTACATTACGTATTATAATGCTGTTTCCGTTGTGAAAATTATGTAGCCGCTTCAAGTCCAATGGAAATAATAAATAAGTTACCGGTGTAGGGATTCGTCTTAAGCAACGCTGACAATGGAGGGAATTCGAGGGAAAACAACAATTCCGGGCCCGCTCGCGGAGCTCTCTTTCCCTCAAGTAGCTGCGTACGTGCGCGAGAGCTTTGTGAGCACATAGGTACAACAATGTTTGCATTATTAAAATTGCATCGAGAGCTCGAGGTGGTGCAGGCTTTGAGCTGTACCATACACCCAGGATTATAATACGTATACGAACGCGCGAACGCTCTCGGTAACGAGGAGTCTCGAGCCATAGCAGACGGCCCGAAGAATTCGCGCAGAAATTTTGAGCGAATTTACTTTCTCCTCTCTTCTTTGGCTTTGCACGCACGCGAGAGAATTCGTTTATGTATGTCGTATACGTGTGTGTATGCGTGCGAGCTGCAGTACGCTGCGAGCAGCTCGTTCGGCCCACCGAAAGCCCAGAGCCCTTTTTGCGCTCGGCACCTTCTTACGCTCTTGGTATCTCTCTATCCATCGCGCGCACACTGCACTACAGCTGCAGTATACGTACACACACAGCCTCTTTCTTTATAATCCCCCACAGCAGCAGCCAGCACACGCGCGCGCGCACCTCTCGCGGATCTCTCCTCTCTGCGTGTCTGTGTGTCTGTGTCTGTGTGCACACCTATATATCTCTTGCTTTTCGTTTCGTCCTTCGATCTTTCTTTCTCTCTCTCTCTCTCTCTCTCTCTCTCTCTCTCTCTCTTTCTTTCTTTCTCTCACCGGAGAGCGAGTTTTACTGTGCGAAAAATGAAAAAAAAAAGAATCATTTTGCTGCTTCTCTCTATCTTTCTTTGTGCTCTAACTCCTTTCTCCTACGCTCCTTGCAGTCGTCCGTGTGCGCAGCATCGCTCCACAGGGCCTCCTCTTCCTCGGCCGGGTCGCTTACTTTTTCAAGCCTTTTATCATCTCTTTATCTTGCGTATTTTTCTCTTTTTTTCTCGTCCTCCTCCGTCGTCTTCTTTCCCTCCTCTTCTTCTTTCTCTTTCTTCCACTTTTGGCTCTGTCATGACTGCACTGCACTGTGCAAAGGATGCATGCAAGCGCGGGGCCCGACTGCCCTGCACACCTTCAAACTTTTCGCGGACACAAGACTCCGCTTTTATTCGCCTGGACGAAAAACTTTTATATACCTCGCGGCTTTTCGCGACCGTCTTTTCTTTTTCGTCGCGATTTTTTTTGTCGTTTGCGGCGACGCGCATTTGAATCAAAGCTTTCTTCAGACGTTTCTTTGTATAATTACGACGCATGGGTGTGAAGTTTCGGTAAAGGAAAAAAAAACACAACGTGAAAAGCGAGAAACGTATTCAATGCACTTAATGTTTAGAAAAGCATTTCTGTAAAATCAGGATGTTACGAAAAGTATGTTAATTGATCGCAACTTTCTATTGTTTATTCGTTTGTAGGAGAAAAAAAAGGCTTTAAAGCGGCCTCGCCGTACATATATCTCATTATCTCGAGCTTTGTGCCGAGCTCGTATACCTACGGTCAATATATGCAGGAAAATATATACAAGCGCGAGCTGCGCACGCGGCACGAGAAAGACTTTTTGAATCCTAAACGACGCTCGCTCGTGAACCAATGGATGGGCCTAACCCTCGTGTGTGCCACAGGGGGGTTACTCTCGACGATTCTTCGCTCGCACACGTGTTGTTTACCTGCTTTTTTTGCGCGCACAACCTGTACGCACACTTGTAATGTACACGCTCTCGAGTGAGAGCACGCGGCGTGCGAGAGATTCTTTTGTATATATCCATCCATACGTGTATGCGGATTGTGGGGCGCTTGAATTTTTCCTCCTTCAGAACTCTGCCGCTCGTAAATTCGTTTGTAATTTTTGGAAGAGAGGAAGAAAGCATGTGTGTGTGTAAGAGTGCGAAGCAGGAGAGAGAGAGAAAGAGGGAGGGAGAAGAGCGAGCAGCTGGAGCTATATAATTTGAACGATTGAAATTCTTGGGTTTGATTATGCTTTATTTTATGTTATTTTTATTTCATTTTACGAGAGTACGAGATGGAACGTACTCGACAAAATCGCTCCGCGCGATCCTCGAGAATATGAGAGATGGAGGGGGACTTGGTAAGATCAAACGAGCATAATTTACGAGTATTTCGACGATTTATTGTGGTTAGATGAATTATCGTTCGGAAATTCAATTTGTTTGAGGATACAATTGAACTTCTCTCGGTGCTCGCGCGCGTATAGAGAGGCATCATTTGGCTTACAGCCCAACGCGCGACTGTACGACCCGCTTTCCGCCGAAATAATTCATAGTTTTACCATATCCACGCATTACTAGTTGACTGACGGAAAAACTACAAAATTCGCGTTCGTACACAATCTGGGATAATTATTTTAGCGGTTTACGAACGTCAGAAATATATACTAAAAAATTGCCAGTAACTGGATGTTTTACCTGAAATGGAAGCATTAATTTTTGCGAATTTTAGTTCGCTGGTCGGAGAAAAGCCGGTAAAATGTGGGCGCGTACATTCGTCATTATTAATACTGCATAGAAAATACATTGACTCACTAGTGCGCTCGCGCACACGTGTATCGCAGTAGCAACATATTTTGATGAATCACTCGTGTCTCTCATAATATTGGTATAGTATACCGATTTGTGTGTTATTGTAAAAAATCCGTACGTGTGTGCGCCTGTGTATAAACTTCGTATTTCTATCGAAAAACACAAAATATAAAACACATATACTCATACTGACCTCGTTACCCGATACTTTCCCACCGTTAGCTGTAGACGACGACGACGACGACGCCGAGCTCGCGGCGCAAGTATAAGTAAGTGCTAGAGAAAGAGAGGGACGACGCGCGACGCAGCACATAGCCGCATATGAGTGTAAAACCGTAATATACATAATACCATGTACCTATACGTCGATGTTCGCACACGCGTGCACGTGAGTATATATTCACTCGCATGTGCTCGAGACGCGCGATATATCGCCTAGCAGTTTGAGTACTATACGAATTCGACAGAATCGAGTACACTTCGGTGCAGTGCAGCTTTTTTCCCCCGAAAGAAAAGTTCCATCCCGCCGTACGACAGCTTATAATTTGAAGAAGACTAAAAAAAAACACATTTTCAGTGCAGCAGTTGCCCTCTCTAAGTGACGAAATATTTTTCCAATTGGTATATAAAAATAAAAAAAGGGAGCCCGAGAGACATAGAGAGAGAACGAGCGCTTTTAATCCTTTATCTTTTCCATCTTTTGCGGGTGAAAAATCGAACTCGACGATGATTTCTTTGAAGAAGTAGAGGAAAGTTTACAAGGATCAGCTCTTAATATTTTTTTTTGTTTTTGTATGTGCATTTGGATGTTATCAAAACGACAAGACATTTATATCATCTAATATAATCAATTTTGATTTTGTAAATTAAATTTGACTTGAATGAAATTTCAAGATCTCCAATTTTTCATGCCTCTCATGACTAAAAAAATGACCATTTAAAATAGTAAAAAATATATTATAATGAATTGGCTTGTTTTTAGTGAGTTTCTTATTTCAATTATGTTAGAAATGACACTCAAATTTTAAATGATCTAAAAATGACAAGTTTTTGTTTTTAAATTAAATTAAAAAATGTAGACCAATTTTGAGTCACGATATTACCACTTTAACCCTCTACCACTAGATGGCGAGTGCCTTCATTTGTAAATCTGCAAGTGGCAAAGTCAAAATAATTGTATATAAGTTAAAACACAATATCAAAAAATGATGACAATTTTAAAATAGTATATTTTATTATTAGTCGCCGCTCGATCATCGTGATTGGTTTTCGTGTTTATATACATACAGACCCCCGCGCGCGCCCAAGCGAGCGGTTGCAGACGTGAAATGCTGCAAGGCGTATGTATATATGCGCGCTCACGCATTCCTCGGTGCATTCTCTTTCTTTTGCGCGCGCTCCATCGCTTGTACGCAGCCACCTTATTTCTCGAGGCTCGACTGCGTCGCGCTTTATATTGCCCCGCGCGCGTGCATGTGCGAGCCAAGAAAGAGAGCCCAGTGAAGCGCGGAGAGAGAGAGAGAGAAAGACAGGAAAAAAAAAGAGTTTACGTTTCCTGCCTACTACTCGAGTAGGAGCGAGGCACTAGTCTTACACCCGCAGCTATATGTATGTAAATGAATCTGTGTGTGAATAGTCTCGTATACATACAGAGATCTACAACAG
This sequence comes from Trichogramma pretiosum, assembly GCF_000599845.2. Lineage (NCBI taxonomy): Eukaryota > Metazoa > Arthropoda > Insecta > Hymenoptera > Trichogrammatidae > Trichogramma > Trichogramma pretiosum. Next base: position 4,865,042 of record NW_019641698.1, read on the forward strand.
GTCCTACACGCGCGCCTACCCATACATACAGCTGTAACTACATATACATTTCTAGTTTTCCCGGGTAAAAACATAAAACTCGAGAACTAGCTGCAGTAGTAGTGGTAGGTAGGTAGCCCCGAGGCTCGCACCCGAGAAAGAGCTCTAGCCCGGTAACGCGAGAATTGCTCGAGTTCAGAAAAGCAGCAGCCGCTCGACTCCGCAATAATACGCTTGGCATCAGCCCTTCTCGTGCATCTCGTAGCTTGAATGCAGCATATACAAGCACTACTCAGCACACAAGCCGGCGAGAGAGAGAAAGAGAGAGAAATCTAATCTCGATACGCTCTCGCGAGCTTATCTGCGTAAGAAAAAGTGACTTCTCACAGACGTTATAGTGCGCCAGAACGATTGTACCACGACAAAAGAACATTAAGTTTTTTACTCGCGGCGCCAAGCTGTAATTCGCGAAGCGGCGATCGCACACGTGTGTAACGTAAAAGTCGGACAGTATAATCGTGCCAAACCAAAAATCCTGATGGGCACTTTGCTTTGTAATCGTCGATATGTATGTATAGGCGTGCAGGAGCTGTGGATTATTCAAAGGAGGAAGTAGTCGATCGTGTCGCGTGCGTCGACCGGGTTCCTCTTAAATATAAATGCGCGTGCTTCGTGTGTGTGTGTATGCGCGCGTACGCCGACGTTTCAGGATTTTAATGCGTTTTGCGGTCGTTCGCGTGCGCTTGATCTCTCTCCTACGTCGGTGGTGGCGGGTGCACACACGCGGCGCTCCATACTCTTACATACACTGCATAGCAGCGCTCAACGCCCCAAAGGAATATGATGTATATAATGACGCGCATTATTATTATACGTATATATATATATATATATAGGTGTATAATGGGTTTCGGTGCCAATGTATTATTTCAACTCGTGCGCGCAGCAATATGCAGCGGGTCTATATTATTTTACCTGTGATGTACATGTAGCAGCACGTATGTGTAATATGGAATCGTAGTCGCGGTTTCGATTGGCCATGTCCATAAGCCGAAGCGAGAAACGACGTTGATTGAAATTGTCAATTGGATTCGATTAAGCAGCCGCAACATACGTGTTCATGGTTTTATATACGCATGATGAGTCCAGTCCGACTGATTGCCGTACGCATTCTAATTGCCAGTCGATTGCGCGACGAATGATGTGCCATTATTATAATAGACAAAACGTATGTGCAATTTCGGAATCGGATCGGCGACTTTCCTCAATTTCGTTCTCGGGATCGCCTGTTCTCATTAGGTGTAATTGAGAGCTTCGATCGGATCATAATTAATCTTTGTACAAATGAGCGGTAATCCGGTGTAGCGATGCTTGATATTGCGTAAAATTGATCGAAAAACAACAATACGCGAAGAATAACTGATCTTAATTGTCTTTGTAAAAGCCACAAAAAACGCATCGCAACGGCACTATACGGTTAAATACGTATAAACACACGTATCGTACTCTCAACGCAACCGCAAATCGGCGCGTAAATATCTCGTCTCTTTACGCGCTTTGGCGAAGTAATTAAAATAAGCGCGCGAGCATTCGTTACTCGGAAGGATCGAGCGGCGACTAAAATCTCTTCGAAAAAAAAGAGAGAAGTATAAAACGGCAGAAAAGTGCGCGATAATGTCATAATAATCGTGTTCCACAAATCGGAGTCGTGTTTACTCGACTCCGAGGTTTTATATATAATAATAATGATAAAGATTAGCTCGTCGTAACTATCGTTACGCATTTTACCGAGAAATCAGCTGCTATGGCCATAAATGACCTCGTCGGCTTCTTTTTCGCATTGTAATAGACGCGACGTCGACTACGACGAGTTGCAGCAGGCCACAAACGAGCGGGCCCCTGTGATATAGCGCAGTAGTAGCTCTGCTGGCCTGGTCTGGCTACCGTTGAATTTGTCGCCGACGTGCTATTATATACGGTTTATGTAGTGTTGCGCGAGCTGCAGTATAATACGCAGTGCAGCCGCGCACTTATCTCGTAATAACAGCTGTGTGTGTGTGCTCGTAATGATTCTCTCGTACTCGCGCGCTGGACATTATCGGCGACGCGCAACGTACGCAACAGTAAAAACGTCATCGTCGCGCGACGTCGCGGCACGTAAATAGCGCGTGATATAGCGGAATCGCAGCAGGACTCGCTCGATCGGTCGCCTTAATATTTACAAACAACAACAAAAAGTCAATTCAAAGTGCGGGACAATACGAAATGGCCCTGACCATATAGCTGGAGCTGCATGTGCAAAGCAGTCGATCGTACGTCTTTGGCGTACATACACAATGACTGCTCGCGTCTTGTCAAGGAAGCTTCGCTGAGGCTATAAATACGATCGGGTACGAGCTGTGCGCTATTATACTCGCCGAACGTGTATCGCATAATACTCGCAATAATGAAGTTGAGAGTACTGACACATATAATCCAGCCTAGGCGGGGTTTATATACATCATGTATGATGCGTGTGCAACTTCACCACTATATTCGTAGACGGGTAGCTGCATCTCTGCTGCTGCAATTCTACTGCGCCGACAATACTAGACGCGCGTCTGCATCGAGCACGCGGATGATAAGCCGTGTACTACCAGCTAGTGTTCGATTGTCAGCTGTGTAAGGGAAGCTCGACTCTCGTTTCTTCGAGCGCGTACATCTGAGCTGTTGTTGCTGCTGCTTCTGCCGCTGTCGTTTACCGTTTCACGTGCACATGCACGCATGCACGTCGTCGCTACTGCTTTACGTTGCTGTCGCGGCACTTTGGAGCAGCAGCGTCGACAAGCCTCGTCACGAGCTGATATTTGCCTACGCGCGGGGATTTTGTTGCTCGCGGTTCGTATATAAGTCGGCGTTTATAATATATACGCGCACGCACGGCTTCTCTGCATTATGTATATATTATATCGTAAGCGCAGAATATACCGTATATCATTTACCGTGTTTATTTTTCCATTCTGTAATAACACGAAGCCAGCACGAATATTATATACAAAAACGAATATCGATTTTGCATTTACGAGCTCTCGCGCGTTTCGCTTTCGCTTCCGAGACGATTTTGCACGCGCAACTAGAGATGCTCTCGATCTGCGCCTGCAGTACGAGAAGAGCCTTTGCCAGCTCTGAAATATCTTTATATGGGATTTCTCTAGCTCTCGTTGTCGACGGCAAAACACAAGCCAATTCCCATGAACTGCTGCTGCTGCTGCTGCTGCATCGCAAGCTGCGCTGCGCTCGACGCTATATAACTAACGGTTCGGAATCGACAAATTGTACGGACAGTTATTTGCCATAATTTAGCGCGTTTAGCCGTTTGATACTGCGTTAAACGTGTAAACTTTTTTCTCTTCAGCCATTTAGAAGCGTCATTATATTATTACTTTTAAAAAAAGCATAAAAAGCATGAAATTTGTCGAAAGTTTGAAAAGCGCCGAGTCGTCGAAAACAAGACGCGCAAATAAGTAAGAAAATATCTCGCTCACGTGCTGCATACGTGTGTGCGTATTGTAAAAAAAGGAGTTCCGGTAGCACTTAGACATGCGCGGATACATGCATGTGTGTACGCGTACGTATCTTGCACGCAAAGAGCATTAGCTGCAACGCTGCGCGCGCGCGGATATCGCATGACAGACTCGCGTATATCTTCGCACCGATTAATAGCAACAATAATAATGCACCGACGTGTAGCACATGCATATCCACTGCGATTCGAAAGAGTCCCGATTACCTAAATATGCCGCGCATGCATCTGCATACATGCGCCGCGTGTATAATACTTTCGATTAGAAATTTGGAAACGGCGCGTTTATTGTGCGTATAAATGGAGGCGCGTGCACGATATTACGAACTTTCTAAACATCAATCGTATAAGAGACTTCTGTACACATATTCTGAGAGATTAATAATGAAAGCCTCGTCGTCGTCGTCGTCGTGACCCTGACGAACTAATGAAATACTGTAGTGCACTCTGTATATGACTTTCCTTGCGAGCTGACATACACGCGCGCTCAAAGGTCGCTTAGCTGTACGGCTTTTCGACTGCGCAGCTTGGAAAATCTCTTCCCCTCCCGTGTATACTTATGTATGCGCAAATTTTACCGAATATATATTTCACGTATTTTAAGTAGCTTCTGAGCGAGCGATGAAATTTTATTGCCATTCTTTTTACTCGCCTGCTAAATGCCAACGTACTTCTGGAACCTATTAACCGACGGCGAAATAAATAAGGCTGCAGAAGAAATAAAAACAAAGTAAATATATATGTGCGGCGCAACTCGACTTGTTGTGCTGTGCCACTGTCCGCGTACCTATATGATCTATATATTTCGATGTATGGCGGGCGCGCGCGGAGCAACACTGCAAACTCGCGCGCAGAGAGGCAGGCCACGACCTAGAATGTGCATACGCGTGTGCGGCCACATATAGAGAGAGAGAGACAATAGGATCGTATAATGCCTCTCGTACTTTTGTGCTCTTGTGCACCACCTCCGATCCGTAATGCTACAGCCCAAACTATATATATGTATAAACCACATAGTGGCCGTGTACATGTATATATTTATAACGTCGCCTTAATGCACTCGCGCAATATACACAGTCGCTAAGCTCAATTCTGTTTCTGCATCTGTTGTTTTGAATAATGGCGCGAGATGAGATTTGGGTCAAAAAGTTTATTATACGCGTATATTTTTGTTTCTCCTTACGCGAGACACGACTTGACTGCTTTTTTATAAAAGTTTTTATTACAATGTATTCATATGCTCGTGGGACGCGTTTATGAGACAATAACGATGTTATTCTTACTGTTGCACGCGCGCGTTAATTAAAAATACGAAAATTCAGAAGGCTCGGAGAAGATCGTCTTTGAAGTTCGTTGGCAATTATCAACGATGCACAAGCTGCATACATATATTCGAGCCGCTCGTGGTTTTTATGATGGCAAAAAATTGCATATATACGTATCCTCAAAAAAGTTAACGAACGAATCCACATCGCCGTATCGAAGTTGTGCATTCGTCTGCGCGCGAGAATTGCCCTGCCTCCGCGCCAGAAGCGACTATAAAAACATCGCGTACAGCGTACACGTGCTGTACACAGCGTGGATATGTGTGTGTGAAAATTTTTAGCTCGCCTCGCGGAATAAATCTTCGAACGTTCACCGTGAACAATTCTGCAGCTAATTGCTTTGAGCTATCATCGGATACACCTGTTATAAACTTCCGGGAGGTAGTAAGTTTCATACGTCTTATCTTCAAGAGGCAAGAGACATTGAAGGGATGCAGGGTAAAAATTTCTTTGCAGTCGAGGATCTTTCACCAATGAAAGAATTCGAAAAAAACATTTCGAATTTTTGTAAATAATAATACAATTTTAATGTTTGAGTTTTACAGGTATATGACGTTAGAATGAAAATAGAAGATTATTTATTCGTACAGTCCAAAATAACCCGTCTTTAAACGTAAATACATGTTTGTAAAGTATTGTAGGCTAGATAATCATATTATGAATTCATAATATATATCAAATTCATAATAGATATATCAAATTTATAAATTGTTAAATAAAACATTAACCTATGTCAATTAAAACACAATGACAGTACACTGCGTTTGCTCATACATACCCATAAGAATATTTTTTGCCATATGCGAATTAATCATATGCCATCTGTTGATGAAATCATAAAGCTTATAATCAAATACGACAAACGAAAGCTTTAATTACGATCCGTCATGTTACAATACTCAATATATTGTGGAATATAAACCTTTATACATTTTCTGCAAAAATATACCTCATTTTTAAAATCAAATAACGGGCGAAAAAAATGTGATCCATATTATAAAATAATTTTTAGAAACATTATATGAAGATCAGAACTAAAATGATAACCAACGTGATTTAAAAAATTTATCACCAACGTATCGAGAAATTATAGAATGAATGTTACAATCGCTTATTTTCGGGGGGCCAGGTGGTATCACATAATTCAATAATTAAATATCTTTAATTTTCACTGGCTCTTCTACAAAAATAATACCGCGAAAAAGGGAGGCGAGGTAAATACGAAATATTTCCGTTTGACTAGGTTCGGGGCACGCGATTTTTTAACAACTGCTTCACAGTTGAATTTGCAATCTCTGAACGTATCAGCAGCAGCAGCATATTGTGCGTAGGCCTGCTTCGTGCATGGTCGGCCATAACAGCGGCTCTCGTATACGGATTACTCGCGCTCGGACGCGGGAATACGATTTTACGAGCAGCTCGCGCATACCAGGAATAAAAAACCTCGCAAAGCTCGCGGTAGCCCCCCATACGTATACGTGCACGATGGCAGTCGGGAGCATCGTTTTGCGAAGGCGAAAATTAGAGTAACGTAATAAGGACTCGCCTGTGGTATATCCTACATATTGTATTTATTGTTTTTCCAGGTACTGGACACGTATAAAGCCTGCTGTCCCCCGTCGAATATATATTTTAAGCACGGCAAGCTTTAACATGTTGCATTGCTGGCGCAGAAGTATTATAAAAGACCGTTGAACTTGACCCAATGAGCCGCGCTCGGAACGGGTTTCTTTTTATTATCGTCGTTAGAGCTTCGGCACTGCATACTATGCACGCATACACGCACGTGCGCGGGCACAAGTGACGAGCGCACGACGTGTCAATTTATGCGCGCATTCTCGGCCACGAGCTCGCGCGCGATGTCGGTAAAATTAGTTGTGAAAACTTATCCTTGTCACTCAGCGAGCCGAGCCATGATATGCGCCATACGTATTATACGCGACAAAAGCTCGCTGCTGACCGTTGGAGCGGCGAATATTTTTCCGCGCGTAACTTTTCTAATTTACATGGAATTGCGCCTTTTTTCTTTTCTGCCTCTGCTCTGCTGCTGCTGCTGCTGCTGCTGCTGCTGCTGGCGAGAGACCCAGAGCGAAAGGGTAATCGAGTGGAACGAGCTGAAATCGTTATGGTTTCATTAACGAGCGGCCAGACGCGTTTCGTTAAAATTTCATTAAATATATGAGAATGCAGAGGCAGGAGCAGGCGTAGTTGCTGCTGTGCCCAGCAGCAGTAACCGAGAGTCGCTCGACTGTGCTGACGCCTGCGCGTGTACACGCATTTCCACTAATGAATACAATGGTGTGCTCATACGCGAGACTACAACAATATAATATATCTAAGCAACGAGTGAGTCGCGGCGCTTCTGCTACAGCCGAGCATTTGATTTATTCGCTTACAAGACGTTTAGGTAGCGGCTGCGCGTATAGTTGTGCTCCATCCAGCATAGGCAGTAGCAGCAGCAGCAGCAGCTGTCATCGAGATCGAGTCTGATAGACACATACATGCGGAACACACTATACGAGAATACTATAACGCCGAGCTGCAGAGCCGTAAACAGTGGCACTCGAGCGGCGCACAGGTGTCCGATAAGTGTCTTTAAAGAGCCGTAATTGCACTTGGCGCAAGGAGTCGTTGCCGCGGCGTTGGCATTGTTCGCAACAATGAACTTGAATGTAGCATTATATCTCGGACTCGGAGCGCATGAATATTTATATTCACACGCGGCACATGTGTAAGACGCCTATATAACGTATGTGCATACCTACCCCCGTCAACCTTTTTTTTTATAACCGAATACGTCCGGTCGTCTTACGTACGTATTGGGAGCAAAGTCGGATTTCCGGGTGTGCTGCCGCTGATCCGAACGTGTATCGTATAAATCTTCCTCAACGTCGCTGATGCTGCCGCGCCGCGTGCTCTACGTATAAGCGATCTCAAATAGGATTGACTTTTCTCCTGCTCGCGTGTTGCAAGAATCAATCTTTAGTCGTAAATATTTAAAATTAATTTCTAGATAAATAATGTATTAGATATCATTACGGCGCGATATGATGGCTTCGAGGTCGTTCGGCGGTATCTGGGTCAGCTTCGGTAATGACTGAAAAATAATGTAGACCAGCGAGAGGTATATAATATGGTATATTCTCGTAATATCTTTGATACTATATTGCATTATTCGATAATGATACAAATAGTGTGGCAACGTGTACTCATTATATTTGTGGTATGTACCTTCGTTACATTCTTCGAGCTTCGATGTATAAAAAATTATTTGCAGCGACAATTAAGCAGCAATTTTCTAATAATGAAACTTTAGCCGCGTATTACTCTTCGGCGGCTCGACGTATATGGTTTCTATACAGTAGGAGAAATTCAAGAGTGACGTATTATTAATTATACAAATGCAATCAATCCTACGGCCAGGAGCGCGTCTCCTCGCAAGTCGGATCGTCCTCCAAGGTGAGCGGGCAAAACTCATCCTCCGGCAATCGTTCCAAGTCGTAAATGTCAATCGCCGGCTTGAACGGTAAATCCGATACCAGGACTCCCGTCTGTTCTTCCTGCTCGCGGTGATCGTCGTCCCAGTAGCTGTCGTCGAACTCGCTAAAGTCCTCGTCCTCCTCCTCCTCTTGCTCGTTGAACCTCTTGTACTTGCGACGTCGTTGTTCCCGCGCCCTCTCGAAATCCTCGTCCGTCAGCGAGAGCAGCTTGATTTTTCTTTTTTTGCCGACTTTCGATGTTTTTGCCGGCTTGGCGCCTATGTTCGTCGGGCTTCGAGCGCTCGATTTTCGCCTTTTACGAGCAGCGGTCTTGGATACTACTGCTGCTGCTGATTTCGTAGCTTTTTCTTCTTGCGGCTTCGGCTCTTCGATTGCGACTCTTCCACTCGATACTTCGATGTTGATTTCTTCAATGTTACTAAAAAATAAATGTAAAGTAACTCACTTTAAGAATGCGAATTGAGCTCGATTATATTGATTATTTTCCAAGTAATCGAAAATGAATTTTATAAAAGGTACTCTTACGTTAAAACTTCGGTATAAATTAATGTAACTTCTGACTTTTTTTCCACACACTGCACAAAAAATGCATGAAAATGCAATTAAATACATTGTTTTCTATGCAGAAAAAAACAAAAAAGATTTGATTTTATCCTCAAATTTAAAAAGTTTGGTTTAAAATTAATGTTTTTATAATGATTTAGTTTTTGCGTTAATTGGAAAACTATTTATGAGAATTCAATTATAAGATTCCACCACTAGATGGCCAGTATTTCTATTTACAAATCTGCAAGTGGCAAATTAAAAATAATTCTATAAGTCGCAGTTGTAATAAATATCATGTCATTGTAATCGAAATATATTTGATATAGTACTGTAAAGAAAATTGAAAGCGCGCTTGGAATTTAAGTCATTGATTAAATGTTAAATTTAATTAAATTAACGCTGAAATAAATATTTGGATGAAAAACATGCATCTACGAGGCTCGTATGTCCAAGCAAAAAGTCACTTTAATTACATACGTATCTGTACGATATGCACTCGAATTGTTTTGCATCCGTTACACGATTCATTACTTAAAATATCTCATCGATTATATTTTGTAAATGTGTCCGTGAAAAGTGCGCTACTTAATTAATCAATTGTAATGCATTACTCATCATCGACGACGGCGTCGGCGGCACGGCTGGAGAATGTTTGCTCGTCGATCCGATCGAGCGGCAACGGCTCAGCTGTAGTTGTAGCGGCAGTCGTCGTAACATCGTCGTCGTCGTCGTGTCCAGCGCCGCTATTGCCACTTCCACCTCGGTCCTCCTCCTCGCGCAGGAATTCCGATTGCTCGACTGGCCTCGCGACCTCGTTCTCCGCTACAGCTACTAGCTCACCTGCCAACGCCGACCGACTTTCGCGACGAGGCTCTACTGTATCAGCTTGACACTTATCGCCGTCACTGCTGCTGCTGCTGCTGCACGTGTCCTGGAGCGATTCAGCCACGAGTCGCGCATCATCGGTATCGATAGGCGGCGGATTTTCCAACTTATCGGCCGCCGCCGGAATCGCATTGTTGATTGCTACGTTGTCGCGCATCTTCGGATTTCTACGATACTCCTCCTCGAGATATCGCTGAAACTGATCCTTGAAATAGCCGTCGATCATGCGCCAGAGGCTCGAGCTGTACCAACCGATAACTCCCAAGAAAAAGACTCCTCGAAAAAGTACGCCCAACATTATGATGAGAAGATGCCGAACTGGCGACGACGATGATGATTATTATTAATATTATTATTATTATTATTATTATTATTATTATTATGTTGTTATCAGTTCAAGTGCACCAAAGTGAGTTGCAGGAGCGCTCAGCCTAGGCAGTTTCAAAGGATTAAATGAAGCTGCTTACAGAGATGTGGCTTATACTCGAGAGTACCAAGGGGCTGTCGTAGTTGACCGTGACGCAATTGAAGTTTTAGCTGTTCCTCAAGCTCTTATGCAGTCTAATTCTGGAGCCGCTGTTAATAACGACAAGATCCTATAGTACGTCGAGCTTCTGCGAAATTTTTTCACGTACGGGGATCGATCGATACCTGCCCTCCAAGAGAGAGAGAGAGAGAGAGAAAGAGAGAGTTCATATATACGCGAAAAGTCCGATGTGTATTTTTGGCAGTTGAACGTTTGCTCGGGATTTTGCGCACGTGATATGTAGGACGTCGATCGTTCGCTCGCTCACTCGCTCGCACGACGTCGGAAATAAACAGTGATCGATGCAAGCCGAACGAAAAATGTCGAGCTCTATAATGCTCTCTCCTTATCGTTTGTCGCGTATGGCACGAGGAGCGCAAAAAAAAATTGCGTATACCTTTACACGCGACGTAGCAGGTTGTCGATCAAATCTCGGATTTATAATGCCTTGCGCAAGCCGACACAAACTACTCACTGACTCGAATAGAGAGTGCTACATGTACCTTTTTTTTCGCGTCTCTCGCCCACTTTGTCTCACGCGAAAAATATTTCAGTCTCTGTCTCGTCGCAGCTATGTGTGTTAGTGTATTTCACAGGAATCACAGAAGGCGACCTCGCGCGCAGTCTTTGGAGATTAAAGTCACGTACACATGTACACGCGTTTTATGAAGCACAAATGAAAAAAAAAACGCGCGGCGGCACATTGCACTCACACTGCCGTGTTGTTTTTCTTCTCTGCTCAGTAATACTCGTCTTCGTCGCTGCCAAAGATGAGCTCGCGAATGATTTGAAAGGTCTGTTGCATCATGGGCCAAGCCATTGTGACTGCGACCAGTACCGAGTTTGCCAGCACGAAGAGGCGCATCATTTCGGCACCGTCATTCGAGCGCAGCCATGTGGTAAAGCCCTGATTGTCCGAGTCATCGTCTAAGGGTGCCACTGGCTTCTTCTGCCCCTTTGACTTGGTCCTCTGTTCCTTGGACTTTTTATCGTCGCTGCTGTTGCCGCTATTATTGCCTTGGCGATCCTGATTTTGGCTCTTTTTGCCTTTGCCCGCGCCGTTGTTGTTGTCCTTTGTGTCAAAGGCGACGCGCTTCTTCGTCCCTCCCGATGCCGCCGATCTAGCTTCTTTTCTGCTGGAAAAATTGATAGAAACTAGATAATTTTCTAATAGCCAAAGCGAAGTAACTATGCGGAGCAGCGAGCTAGAAAATTTATTTCGGATGGGTTCTATCGGCGTCGCAGCACTATACGTAATTGCTTATCGTCTACACGCGAACTGATACGAGATTGCATCGAGCGGATGTATACCTGACTTTTTTTCAGCAGACTACTTTTTCAAGCGGGTCTACACACAGCCGAAAAATAATGCCAAGCGTGACAAATAACGGTCTGATCGATTCTTTGAAATCCCGATGCGACTCTCCTGAGAAATGAAGCACGAAATAAAAAAGCGTGAGAGTCGAAGAATATGATGTAGCGATCGTGGAGGGTGAGGGCAAAAAACGACGTACATACAGCGCGAGTTTGTAAAACAACTTTATATACGCGTCTTCGCGATGGTTTCTTTTATGTATCACCAAAAAACTAAAACTTATTACGTTTGCGCCGTGAAAAAGTCATTTCAACACGAGTTTATATCGCTTACCTTTTTTGCAGCACATTGCTTCGAGGCTTCTCAATTTTTGCTTTTTTTATTGAAACTAAATTGAGAGAACTATCTGGGTAGAAATTTAGTGTCAACCACGCGGTAGACGGACGTTTTATTTTACTTTTTTTTCTTCTTTTTTAGGTAAACATCAATCATTTTCCTTTGACAGTTTGAAGATAAAACGAATCAAGGAAAAAAAATTTGCGAGGCACTTTAGCACTAATTTTCAATCTACCATCAATCAAAAAAATCCCGCAGCTACGCGAACGCGATCCGCACACCGAGATGATAGTTCATACTGAAAATACTTCAGAAAAATGCATCATCGCGCGAGCGTATAAATAAGTAATTTTATTTGATTATTACTTGCCAGTCGCTCGCGCGTATACATACGGAGGAAATGAAAATAATCACCGAATTTGCCTTGATTCATGGTCTCTCTCTCTCTCTCTCGCTTTGAACGCTAGAGCTCTGGCTATATATGTAAAACGACATCAGAGAGTAGTAACGCGCGCGTGTCGGGAAACACTCGTTGATAAACAGCTGTGCTCAGTGCTCGTGTGCAGTGCGATGCGATGTGCTGCAGGCGTCCTGCAGCATCCAATGACTCCATATACTGCTGCAACAACCTCAGTTTCGCCCATCTGACAGATCTCGTATGCAATATTGCGTATATAACGCGCATATACGAGCTATATGTAGGACTTGCTCAGTGCACGAGGCGGTGCCGAGAATCGTCGACTAGACTGTATACATATACGCATGGCCGGCAGATACATATAGGTATATATGAGCGCGAGGCCGACGAGTGAGCAAGAAAAGCTAATGTTATCAGCGAGTGGCAGACTCGTGTTTCATCTCCTCTCTCTCTCTCTCTCTCTCCTCTCGCTGCAGCTGTATGTGTACCATTGTCGCAGAGCAGAGAGGGTTGCGACGAGTGTGCGCGAGGGCATATATATATTGTACTTGACGAGTATTGCATTGTGAGTGCAACGCGGCCAGCAGCAGCACGAGATTACTATTTGTCCTGTACTTATTTCCGGGCCCTGCGCGTCCACCAGTAGCCGCGCGTGATATACCTCTGAAAGTGTGTATAACGCACAACACATGCGAGAGAAAGACTGAGAGGAGGGACGACTATGTGTGCGTGTGTGTGTGTGTGTGTCGTTGCGCTGCAATTGAGCTACTTTGTACACAAACCTTTTGGCTATTATATGACTTTATACGTGTAAGTGGCACGAAGTGAATTTCGTCCTCGTCGAGGGACACAAGTTTTTCACGCAACTTTAGCGGGTCGAGAAATGAGCCACACACTTAATTATAGCATATACAATCTCGATTCAACTAATAATAAAGACATATCTCGCATATGCCATAGGTTGAATCACAATGAATTTTCAAGCTCTTGTACTGGATATAATTCTGTTTGCTTTATTTAGCTTAAAGCGGTTTTGTTTGCTTTTAATGCGATTGAAATCATCGAAATAACTTCGCTATCAGATATTGGCGTTTATTTTGTCGAGGTATTCGAGGCGCGGGAAAATATTTTATAAAAGACTCGCGTAAAAATCTTCCATTCACGATTTGGGGGAAGGTTTTTGCGTCCATATACCTTTTAGCTCGAGTCTGCGAACTTTTTTTGGGCTAAATCTGCGTTAATCCGTAGGAAAGCTAGGAAGATTTGCAGAAGTCAACTGAAAAGTTTGTCAAGGTCTATTATTTGCTTTTGATCGTTTGAAATCGTAACGAAGCGTGAATGGAATAGACGATGGAAACGAAAATAGACGCGGGAAAATACGTGAAAACTCGCAGCTCGAGAGAATATGCTAAAGTCAAGTTGTCATCGAGTAGCTCGTCGCACGCGAATCGATATACGATGCATTAGAAAACGTCGATATCATTAGCCTTGCATCTGTCTTCCAAAGAACTTCAATTATAATTTCGCGATTCTTTATCCGCACGTGCGCGGATTTACAAAAATGTAGGTGAAAACTGCAGATACATTATTTATACGCGTACGAGCATCTCGAGTGACAAATGTTCACCTACATTCGATTGTTGGCACAGGGATTAAAACAAATAGCGGCTAAAAACTCGAGTCGAATATAGTAAGTTAGTTTCGATATTTTTGTTTCCATAAAAAAACACGAGCTGAGCAAAGCGCCGCGTCTCTCTCTATTCCATTACGAAAAGTAAATTAAAAGCTTTGAAAAAATGTATATAAAGACTATTAGCAGAATTTCGGATAGACTCCGATTGATCCTTCATTTCTTTACCGGCCATAATCCACTACGCAATTTAATGATAAAAGCTGCGGATTAAAAGATAGTTCTACGTTGGAAATAGTGCAGAGGGAGAGTTTTTAGTACTCAATTTGCTTGCTAATTTTATTTTTTTTTCTGCTCGTCGAATCAATCGCTCTAAAGTATTTATCTAGCAATAGCTATGTGTACATCAATCTTGCGTATACCATAAAAGTACTGCACTCCATCATCCTACGTACAGGCAAAACACAACTACTCGGTTTCTTGGTTAAATTCAAAGTATGAACAATTTCATTGGTTAAATTTACTTGGGCAGAATGGAAGTGCCAATATGAGGAGCATCCATAGTTGACGTCGACACACGTAACTCTCGCAGTTGGTCGCTCTCACGTGACTTTAATGCTCGTCACTTTTAATAGCGATGTCAGCATGCGGCGGCGGCGGCGGCCGTGATTCGTGTGCGCGAGCGATATATCGCTCGTCGAGTGATTCGTACTCCACTATACAGGCCGACTGACTGGCGTGCGGTGCGCGCTGCAGCGGGCCCGACTATATCCCAACACGCACAACGTGTGCCGTGTGCGCACTAATAAACACCCATCTCTCTGTCTCTCTCTCTCTCTTCTCTCTTTCCAATTTGTATAGCTCTGTGCAGCGAATGCGTCCTCTCGGCGCGTCGCGTCGTCAACGAAATTAGATTGGACCGAATGCGAGAGTCGCGCGTAACTCGTATTATATGCGCGTGCAGCCCTCCGAACGAAAAGCTGTATCGTTCGCGTTTATAAGCGCGCGTAGGCGGCTAATAGCGCCCGCGAGCGCGCAACTATCGTGTGTAATACGCCGCGCGTTTAAATTACATTATGATATACAATATTAAGCGGGAGAGCGAGAGAGAGCCGGCCACGATGCAGACGAGGCCGCTTAATGGTCGCGTACACGCACACGAGCACTAACGCATCGTCGCAAGCTCCAAACAATGGGCTATTATATCATTTCTCCGACGCGTTAATGCATATGCGTATACATACGCACGTCTGTCGCGTGCACATGCGCGTGTGCTTTTCTCTCTTCGCTCGTCGTTTTTTTTTTTTTTTCCTGTTTTCGTTTATACGCACTCGGTCTCTCGCTCTTTCACGCCCACGCAACGCAACAACCTGCGAGATGCCGACGACGTATTTTACACCTGCGCGCTCATTTACGCTGCGCCGTGGCCGTGGCGGCTAGCGAAAAAGACCACATTTTACACTTTGCCGAAAATACACGCGAAAGCTCTTACGATATACCTATAACTCCTGCGCACAAAAATGACGTTGAATTTATATCCCTTCGACGATGAATAATTTTTTGCCCGCGAAACGTATACATGTAGGAGCTCGGACGGCTGAGTAAAAGAGTCTGTTACTAGTTCGATCGCGTGAATGCGTGTGTGTGAGAGAGGACGCGCGTCGTGGATTTAAACAAAAAAATGCGCGCACGGATATATAGGATCACACGAGACACAGAGCTGCGGCGAGTATACACACGTACACCAAGTACGCGCACGACTACCAAGTTTCGCTCGTTGCAACTACTATCGCAGTCCTGCCTAGTGTAGTAACTTTCTTTGAATCTGGGTGCTGTGCTTCGTACGCGTACTCGAGCCGGCTGTAAGCTCGAACGGTGGACTTTATATGGCTTCCACCCTCTCTTTGTCTCTTTCTTTCTCTCTCTCTCTCTCGCTCTTACAAACACGGCCTTTTCTATTTCTCTCTTTTCGCTCCTCTTTTTCTTTCTCTTCCGTGTTCCGTTTAACGACACTTTAATCTTGTTGGATGAGACACCCTACATCTGCAGCGCCGGCCGGAGTTCTTCGCTCTCTCTATCTATCTCTCTCTATCTCTCGGTATGGCATACGCTGCAAACGCCCTATTATATCGCTTTATCGTTACCTGTACATCGACCTACAAGCATATATTCAGTTTATGAATTATGAAAAAAGCCGGGCCCCGTACTGCGCGTGCCGTACTGCAACAGAGTGCACGAAAAACGACGACGACTATATCGACGCTGTTTCATTATTTGCTTTTTATGCTCGCGCACTCAACGAGGTAATTAATTTAAATAGCTCATCTCGCTCATTTGCTCGAGATGCCACTAATTAACAGCAAGAAATATAATATCTTTATTCTCATTACCGTAAATTCACGCAGACTCGTGTGGCTTGAGTACGAGAGAGAAAGAGAGACATAGGGAACGAGTGAAGCATAAATAGCAACACCGACGTAAATGCGATACGACTTGCTTAGCCGCAAGATTTAATACAATTTATGCAAGTGTAAATTGCTTACGGAATTAAATGCTTGCCAACTTGTATCGATTCTCACTTTTACAGATCTCTCCGCGTCCAAGTGAATTATAGGTTGGAAGTAAAAAAAACCGACTACCAGAATCGATTTAAATTGTTATCAAATTCGGACGTTTTTTAATAAACGATCGTAAGATTCGTTATGAACTTTGCCAACGGTATATCGATTATGAAAGATTGAAAAAAGTGAATCTCGCAGCAGTCGCAGCTCGAGTCGAGCGGCAAAGCGTATACGGCACACCTTTTATATCCGGACTTGCTTCACGTCGATTCTCATTTCGCCACTCTCGCCTTTTTATCGTTTTGCAGCTTTTATCATACATTCATCTGTGTCGTTTGAAACGAAGTTTTTACCACAAATATGACGTTATAGACCCGCACACTCGAGCAGTTCGTCGCGCGCACACACACACACACACATGCGCGTTTCATCATCTTCATTGTCGCATGGCTTGCGACTTGTACTTCTATACATATATCGTTTGCCGCCTTGCTCGCGTTCCTGAGATCTTGAATTACATTCCTCTGACTCGGGCGATTGCGAGCAGCTAGTGTGCGCGAGCGTACACGGGAGAGAGAAGGAGCTAAAGGCTGAGTAAGCGAGATTAGTAAATTTACCCTCTGGAATTCTCGCTCGTACTGCTACGAGTCTCTCTCGGTCTCTCCTCTCTCTACGTACACGTATACAATAGCTGAGCTATATACGTCGTGTACAGTCATGTACCATCTTCAGCCCCAACTCGATCACCGTCTGCATAGTGACGTATGCGTGTATGTATATAGAGTTCAACACGATGTATTGGTACGCTGTCTGTATCGCTAACGCAATTTTCTTGACAATGTGTCATTTTCGAGCGATCGCAGAAAATGTAAATGAAGAAAAAAAAACCAAGATTTCTCTTTCGCGACTAGTTTAACGACTCACACATACACGCAAACGTTATGAGCCCTGAAAAAATATATGCGTGTGTGTAACACCTTCGAGAGCGTAGCAGCTTTCCCGTGTAAACTCCTCCTGAATTGAAGAACGAAAAGAAAAAAGTTTCAGCTCCGAAAAAGAATGAGGGAGGTGCTCGAGGGATAGAGAGAGCGAGGATGGAGGATATAAGGACTTTTGGACTTTACGACGGGCTCTAAAGATTTTCAACTTCGTGCCAGTTACGAGCTAGGATATACGCGCGCATAACACAGCAGTGGATTGGTGTGCGGGTGTAAAGCATACACGTTTGGTGTGTAGCATGTACACGAGCAGAAAGGAGCGGGAGGTTAGAGAGAGATAGAGAGAGTGAAAGAGAGGCTGCTACTTTATTCATCAAAAAACAGCTTCACGCTTGTAGTGTCACGTAAAACAAACTGCATGTAAATTTTCAATCAGCTGTCAAACGTAGTATGCTAATGGATGTGATTTTACGGAATAAAAATTTACATAGTCCTGCCAAGCTTTTGAAGTTACAGCCTGTGTGTGTATTTCATGACTCAAAAAGGTGCACGCAGCGAAACCGAAGTATGCACAAAATGTAGGCAAAAAATAATATCATTCGAGATCGGAACATAATTTTATTTGCGAGTCGCACGTGGCTTCGGCGGATTCCAGCGCGTGCTTATTATCGAAGCTGGGCTCGAAAGAATCTCATCGCGGGCACAAAGAAGATCGTCGAGTAACTTGAAGAAGCGCAAATTAATACGCGAAAGCCTCTGAAGAGGGAAAGTCGGAAGTATATAGGACTCCCTGAACTATTCGGAGTGAACTTATCTGTTTATGAGGATGAAAGAGAGCCACTCAGTCGAGATAATCTCGAAGCTCGCTCGCACTCGAAAGATATTTGTTTAGAAATTCTTAATCGAAATTCTTTTTCTTGCCTATAAGAAGATCATCGCTCTCTATCGAGGCGAATTTTTCCTTCTGCGCAAAATTGAATATTTTTTGCACGAGCGCTTCTCGATAAGACGACGATAAAGCTCGTATACCACTATAATTTTCAAACCAAAAAATTCCAAATCTTCGTTAGCTTTTGGATGGGAAGTAAATATATGCCCCTATTGTCGGGTAAGTTGAATGGCTTATTAAAAAATGTAAAAATATTTCATAAAAGCCGCTTCCTGGCCCGAGGTATATCATAATAAATGTCTACTCTGTAAGATTCATCTCTAGATATTATGACGGTACGTGTAACGTGGCGCGCACTGCTGCCTGCCCTATCCCGGCGCTCGGAAAAGTGTTTTTGAATATATTTGAAAATTTTAAACGCAGAGAGCTATGAAAAATCGCCGCGCGTGTGTGGATGCTTCAGAATTTTGAGCATAAACGCGCAAGCACATGTGCGCCGCGACGGCGAACAAAGCGAAAGAGAGTGAGAGAGGGAGAGAGAGATTGTGACTAAAAGGACGCCGCAGGTCAAACTCGAAAGCTCAGGAGGTAGCCACCGTTGTGTGCAAGCTCCCTTATACGTTCCCTTACTTCAAATAAACCGTCGATTCACTTTCGCGAATAAGTGTGTCACCCACAAAAGCTTGGGATATATATGTGCGCACGCATATAACGGCGCGGAAGCAGCTTTTACAGCTCACGTATAAATATGTGTCTCAGGGTGTGCATAAGTGTGTGTGTGTGGATGTTACAAACCTCAAATCGAGATTACTCGGGATAACTTGTGCCAAGTTTTACCTCTAGCTGTCTGTGGTAGACTGCACGATCTAGCGAGCGAGGCTTCGTTATAACGAGCTTATAACAAATGCATAAACATGATTCATGAGGTTACTCAGCGGTGATTTAAAATTGCAGTCTATATGTGAACGAACGATTAATTATTTTATCAAAAACGATGTATAAAACATTGAAATGGTTTTATCATCGATAAAAAATTACGATATGACAAAGTTTCAGTGCGGTGCGTGTATGGGTAAACAAATCCCGACGTAAAAGTTTAAGTGGCGCACGCATTAGGCTCGTTTATTATTGCGAGACCTCAGGGCCCTCCCTCATGTATAAGGATATAAGAGATTTACTTCAAATATATTCAATGCCCGACGTAATGCTGCTTTTGAAAGTTGAAATTTATTCCGCGCACCTTCGTATACAGTTCTCCTACATATATAGCAGTCTGAAGCTGGCTGGCTGTCTAGCTGCGGAGCCTTCTCTTTAAAACACATTGTTATGCGCTGCATGATGTATGAACTTCTTAAATTTGACATTAAAAATTAATTTTCTGTGCGCTGACGAGCTCCGGTGCACACACATGCACAGACACATCTGGCACTCATTGTATTATGCAACGAAAAGTATCGGAAAGAGATTTCACGCATGTGTGTCGTATATCGCATACACGCGCGAGCCCAACGGGCTAAAAATTGAAATGAGTTCCCCGCCAACGATGCTCAGAAGTTTCTCGTATACACGTATAACGAAATTGACACTCAATTATCCATCTTGAACGCTATCAAAATGTCTTGCTCATCGAAGCGATTTATCACAACAATATAATCGCTCGTCTATAGCGGTACGCTCCAGTGTGGCAATACAGCCGTCTAATTCCTCCTCCCCCCAAAAGACGCGAGTATTTAATCGCATTGAAGTTGCGCTTGCATAGTATGCTCTATATCCGACGATACTGTCGCATTTAGTTTGTCTTTTCAGCCTGATGAACGCAGCTCTCCTCTTGAGCGCACGCCGCGCATGCTCGGCTAGATTACTATTTTACGATTATACATGCGAATTCTCTTAGTCCTCGAATTTCACTCGTAAACTGCATGGATTTTTGAGACTCTATAGGCTGCGAACGGGATTCGGGGCTGTACTATATGTTCACGCGCGCGCACCCGTTTCATATAAACTTTGCCGGCTGAAAAGATCCTGCACTCTCTCTCTCTCTCTCTCTCTCTCTCTCTCTCGGCTGCAGAATTCGCGTACTATATGCGTATATAGGTAGCTGCGAGTTATGAATTAACTTTTCACCGAACGCGAATTGCCTCTGCGCACATTTCAAAGGCAGAAAGCTCGACACTGTAAATATAATGGCTCGAAGCTACTCCCTCGATGGAGCAATATAAGCCTTTGAACCTTCTTGCTTTTCTTCGAATATTTGGGCAAATTATATCAGTTAAATTGTGCACGCGCCTGCATCGACCCGCAGCCTCGTCGAAGAAGGAAAAAATTCACGGGCAGATGCATCTGTATTTGAAACGTATCGCCGTATATCCGAGATCCGCAAAGAGTTGCAGAAAAATATAATTCGCAACGGCACTCGTTGGAGCGTCACGAAAGGTGGGCGACAGAAGGCCTCGGGCCGCTCGCTCGCAAGCTCGGTTATAACGGCTGGAGCTTCTTCGCTCATCGCCAAGTAGATTGATTTGTAATCGAATTACTGAACGCGCCATAGTCAACTGGTCGTATAACCTTGATACGAAGTAGATGCTGTACGCGAGTATTCTAGTCGTATCGTTCGCGACAGAGAGCCGTGCAATTATTTTTGGAAAATTGACTCAATTTTTATTTACTAAAGTCTCTGCAGAAAACTGAACTGTGAGCGAGTCGAGCTCGTCGTCGAGTAATCGAAACAAGCTTCAAGCGAATATTTATTCGACGCACTACCGGTCACAAAGTGTTCTTTTAAAGTGATTCAACATTGTTCTTAATACACCATTAAGGCTCCTCGAAGCTTGCTTATCTAAAAAATTTCGTTAGATTTACGAAAAGATGTGTGTATATCCTTAGAGTCAATACCGTCTTATGGATTGACGTTATAAAGGTTCAAAAGTGTGTTTTAACGTCGATCTTATCCAATTTCGAAGTATTGATCCATCGGGAGTAACTATATAAGTTTTCTGTTTGAAATCAGGAAATTCGTCGAAGATAGAAAACGACACATTTTACTCTTTTTTCCCCATCCGTTTTTATGTGAGAGTAAAAGAAGATGGGAGAAAAAATAAGTTTTTCTTTAAGCAGGCGGAAGAGTTCATAAATGAATTTTGAAAATTGATTGCAGCATTAAACATTTATAGTTCGATGTAATTTGTTGAACCGAAGATTTTTAGAAAAAATCTTGTTTTTTTTTCCTTATAAAAAATTGAAATTAAATCAGTTTTAATCGATCATTTTTGCGCCGGATATCGAACTCTGTTTCAGTCCTGGAGTTCATTTTCAGGCACTGGGACATACATCGAGGTTCGCAAGCATGTCACTTACTTGAGCTTTTCGCTGCAGTTGGTTCAACAAGTCGTAATGCGTAAGCTTGAGCAAACTCATTTCTGAGCTGCAGTCGAGTAATTGATTTCGTTTACGTTGATTTATGCTTCGTTTCGGCCTAGCAGGCAACGTCAACGATCTGCAGATGTAATCCAAAGTTTCTAGCAGTTAAGCCGACTTCGATGTTAGATATTAATTTCCTCTTTGGGAGTAAATGTTGATGTTACATGAGTTTCAGTTGTTTCGGGGCGTCTGTGATTTCCATTTCAGTATGACTACATGCATATTTTGAATATTGTGCACTGAAAAAAATTTTTAAAAAAATTGAAGTAATGCGTAGAAAAATGACTATTTTTTGAATTAATTGATGAGACACATCTAATTACGAAACTTTTGACCATAATTTTAAGAAACACTACGATCCAAATACTACATATTATTGAGTGCGTTGCAAATAAATGTTCTCCTTTAAAAATTACTATGCTAGGTGGCAAAATTCGTGGTATCATTTAGTTTTATAAATTACTTATAGATGGCGAACGAGGATTTCGAGCTGAACACATAAGTAACAAGATACTGTAGAATTGCTATATATATATACGAATATATATGAATATTTAAAAAAAAATTTGTTTATTTTCATTTAAAATGATTTAAAAAATTGATTTTAAATTCCTCTCAGTGTAGTTAAGATAAAATTTAATTTATTCTCAGATTAATTGAAAAATCACAACAACAAAAAACTTTTGTATGATTTTTTCAATACGACAGAAGTCCAAGCCAATATCTTTGAGAATCTTTTTTCAAATCGAATGTCTTGTTATTCGAACTGACTAAAAAGATACACGATTATCGATGCGCAAGGATCAGTCGCATATCTAAAAATTAAATCTACGCTATAAGCCTAGTTGAAAAAATTGCGGTCTTCGAGCATAATGCAGAAGGCTATTGAGATGAAGTTTTAGCCCGTCTTATTCTCTTTTTTTCCATTCCTTTCTCGTCCAATTTTTTTCCATCAAATGTTCGCCTGGCAAAAGTTGACCTACGCCTGTACCCTTGCCGATAA
This sequence comes from Trichogramma pretiosum, assembly GCF_000599845.2. Lineage (NCBI taxonomy): Eukaryota > Metazoa > Arthropoda > Insecta > Hymenoptera > Trichogrammatidae > Trichogramma > Trichogramma pretiosum. The sequence continues at coordinate 4,887,872 of NW_019641698.1, forward strand.
ATCAATTTTTAATTTATCTACGTGAGAGCATGCGACTGAATTACATTAGTTCTACATAGCTTGCGAAGCTTATTGTACTTCTTCCTCCTAAGCTGAACTTTATCCGTATAAAGTGTACAAAGTAGTCCTAGACATTCAAGGCTTTAAAATCTGTTCATGAAGATAAAAAAGCTTGCCAATTTTTTAAGTGGAGTTGTGTTACAATATATTTATAATTTCGCTAACTTCATGTTACACATGAAAAGTTGTTCATAGTTATTCGATTCATCATATTTTAACTTTTAGGACCAAAGTGTTGGGTTAACATTTTACGATAAAAAAATTAAGTACTAGCTTTTATAAGTTTCACATTAACTTTTCCATTATAAAGACACTGCAGAAATATGAGAATCATTGCTATATTGTTATAAATTTTATTAAAATTCGAGATAATGAATATTAAAAATGTTCAAATATGTAGCTAAGTACTAGTAAAAAAAACCGTTATTAGCCTCTCTTAGGTCATTATCTCCTAGGATTTTTAGCTTAGTTTAGGAAATAAAAGATAAAGATGTTTCACTTTTTTTGTTTCTAGCTCTAGCGCGTTCAGCTGTTCCGCGCTCCGTCATAATTCATAATTTTAAGTCTTTTTTCACCCTTAACATCCTTAGCCAGCTTTGCGAAAGGAATAAAGCCTCGGGGTAGGTGGAAAAAAGAAGAAGAAAAAAACTCTACCACACGACTCTCTTAGAGCGGCAGCGCGACTTATGTGTGCATGTGTACTTTTTTCGAGTCGCAGCCACCTTCGTCTCCGCATCTTAGCGCGCGTGTGTGTATTTATTTATTTAGAAAAAAAGTGGCACGCAGCCGTTGTAGACTAGGCAGTTTCTTTCGACGAGTAAATGCACACTGTACTGCGAGAGACTCGCGGCAGCCGCGAGTTATGCGACGCGTCGGTCTTTTATCCTCAAAAGCTCGAAACTCTCTTGCCGAGGCACTGGTTGAACTCTTTCTTTCACCGTGAATACCTCGACAATTCAGATGTTTGTTTTAGAGTGTTTAACGACAAATACTGTTGGTGACGAATAAGAGTATACTGTAATTTAAATCTGACCAAAGTTTCTATGATAAAATATGATTTTAGATCTACCGGGTTTAGGATGTTTGCCGAGCAACGGTACAACATCGAATCATTTCTCTACTTTTCGAAGTTATTGATAAGAGCTATAAGTACGATCGTAAAACGACGATCATCGTAAAAATATGTTTTCAAACTTCTGCAATAATATCACGTTAAAAAGTCGAAGTTGAATTAAGTATTTTCCAAGTACGAGGGCGTGTACGCTTTGCAAAAAGATCCCAGTGAAGGAGCAAAATACGTCTTGCCAACTTTCGATACTTCAAAGCGAAGATTTACTCGAAGCTTTTTTTGGCTTTCTTATTTACATCTTGACTCCATCAATACCTTTCGTCATCTTGTACAGGCTTACAGGCGCATGCACGCTTATCTATACGAGCGTAGCACAAATGAAACTACAGAAAACTTTAGGATTTCCTCTTTGCTCGAGCGTCGGCTCTTAATCCGGCGTTTCTTGCGAATAAGCTGTACACATGCAGAGGAGCATTTTGGACTCTCGCACGTGCAATCCTGACGCGTGCGAGTCTTTTCAAAGTTCAGAAGACGAGACAAGCCAGTTAAATTTTCGCCTTCCCCATGGGTTCGGGGCTTTTCTTAATGGAATTTGCAACATACGTAAACTCGGTTTACAGACGCGAAAAGCAGTGTATAAGAGTCGGTAAGCGCAGAAATACCAATTTACCTCGAGACTGAAATTTGAATACCTTTTGGCAATGTGCGCGCGTGAAACGGGCAATTTGATCAGTTGGCTCGGGAAAAGCGTCGAGAATTAGGGGGGAGACAAGAATTTGCCGCACAACTTCACACCGTTCTCCAACAAAAAAAAAGATAACAGTTCGCTTTGTTTATTTCCTCTCTGGCATGTAGGTATGTGCGGCAGGGCTTTTTTCAGTTTAGTTAATTGCCTTGAATTTTCTCTTGCTCTGGAGGTTATGAATTCCTGGTTATAAGCACGCTTACTTCCTTTGAAATTCGTCGATTCATTTTTTGTTTTACAGTTTTACGGACGATTGACTTTCATGTCTTTTTTGTTGTCTCGATCGTTCGCTCTGAGTACATGACCATCTAATCCATTTACTTCATGCAATTTTCTCTGTCTATTAAAAGCTTTTAAAAACATATTTTTAGAAAACAATTGTTATCAAGTTAGGGAAAAAATTTTTTATTAAAACGATGGATCGTAAAATATTTGATACTTTCATTCACTATTTTTTAATATAACCACAAAGTTAACTATTTTGAACATCATGCTTTTTGTTTTATTACAAAATACATATATCAATGGACCATTTTAAAAACTTTATTATCCAGTACATTAAAAATGTATATTGTCTTGCCTCTGGAAAATAAATTACATTTCCGAGGCAATTTAACTCAAAAATATAAGTTTGAGCATAATTTAATTTTAATGAGCAGCGACTAAGAGCCAAAGTTGAGATTTGCTGCTCGGAGGTACTCGTACGTTGAAACTAATCTTGGAATGTCCTAAACTGTAGGGCTCGTCGCAACCCACTGCATAGCTGTTTCTTTCGTTCGTCGCGCTCAAGAAGTGTATTTTCCCTAGAAAATTTTACCAATTTGTATACGCACACATTATATACATTCATGGTAACGTTCAATGTTTAGTCGATAAAGTTATTTCTCAGCTTGCGAATTATGGTTTACGATAAACATTAAAAAGTTCAAGATTGTGCAAAACTCTGAGACTGCGTTTGCACAGTCGAGACTTTTTAATTGGCGCTTAACTCAAAAGTGCAACACTCGGAGTACGCTCGAAATTTTAAATTTAATTTCGAGTTCTTTCTTTTTCAAGTATATGTGGCACACTCGATTTTAAATTAAAAAAAAAAAAAAATTAAATTCAGAAGCACCGACGTTTTAAAATGTATTTTCCCTATCTCACGCGAGCGATAGTATATCGAAATGCACACTTTATCGTTCTTTCAGAATTTCCATGCATTCCTCGGTGGTATTATTCTATCGCGAGCGTTTTATTCAGACAGATGATGAAAAGTAGCGATAAGTACCTCTCTCGACGTTCAATGAGATGGTAGTGCTGTAAACTTGATTCGTCGGATTGGCTATATCCACCGAGCGACGGAACACGGTCTCATCCGCAAGACGATCCCCGATCACCAAGTCTCCGATGAATCTGTACTCCCTGACGTTGGCTCGAAGACTCCCAGCCTTTTTTTGCGCGCGAGGCAATCGCGAAGAAAGAAGCGTCAAGTTCGTTATTAATAATGATCGGCTAAATTGACACAGAGCCACAGTGGGTTAATGAAGTTTTTGTGGAACACTCACCGGCTCGTCCTTAACGACATCCTCTTCCGTCAAGAATATGTTTTCCGTCTTGGTCTTGGTCACGTCGAAGGCCTCCACCAAGCCCGTAAGCAGAACGAACGCGCCCAAAGCCACTAATGTGTAACGAGGCATTGTCTATAGTTCTGTAAATGCGTATTATTCAGTTGCGCCTGTGACTAAGTCGAGATGCGCACAAAAATCCGCGATAGCGCTTGCCTGGCTTTATACGACCCAGCTTATCTCTGTCTCTCTCTATTCTTCGTTTTTTTTTTTTATTGACTCCCTCTTCTGTTTTGTATGCCAGTACACTCGATCGCGTATGTGTCAACGCCACGACAACGGGGCCCGTATCGCCTTGACGAAGACTCGTAAGTTAAATTCGAAAAAGCGGGCCTGCCACTCCACATCGCATATATCCTAGCGAAATATAAAAGAGCTCGCGCGCGTACAGAGAGGTACGTGCGAAAAAGCCGAACAACAAAAAACCCGGATGTCGATCGCTGTTACGCAGGTACGTACAGAGCTGTTATCTCATCATACGAGCTCACGTATTAGAGAGAGAGCCCATCGCTATGCAAGCGGCGTGTGCATATATCGACTCCGCGTGCCGAATTTCGACAAGCTCTTGGATAAGCGAGGGCTTTCCAATGCGAATCTTCGGTGCCAACAACGACAACAACACAACGTCGCTGTCACGCGCTGTATTTCGCCTCCGACGAGGTATATGGAAATACCATATTTGTCAAGGCACACGCACAATTGCGTAAATACACGACGTAAAAGCGAAATATAAATACTCGCGTCGACAATTATATTATTATTATTAAACGTATATTTCGAGCGCATTTTACGTACATACGAGAAGTGTACTACATCGTTCCGGAGCTCAACTCAATTTTCAACTTTTGTCGCGCAGAGTACGCATCTGTATAGCTGGTAATGTTTCAACCACAATCTCAATCTAATTGGAGCTCGATTTTACCGACGCTACATGTAATACATATATTTATACGTCAAGACAATGCAGTGCGCGCAGCTGCAGGTGCGTCTCGGGACGCGATATGGCTCGGCAACAGCTTATAAAATGAATAAAAGCCATACAGAGCTATATGGGCGCACATAAAACATTTATTTCGAGGATGTGGAGACGAAAAAAAGGATCGACGAGGCTTTTCCATGGCTGGCAGAATAAATCGAGTTACGGGCGCTTTCTCGTCTCGCCGCGCATTCGCACATACATATATATATATATATATATATATATGAGCAATTCTCTAAATGAAACGCATTTTTGGAGGTAGAATCGCGGCAAATTTTTTTTTCAACCTACGCGAATACGGACCCCCGGGAAATGTTTCTGGGGGTCCTAGGAACATGTAACCACGTAGGAACCATTGAAATTTCAATAGTGCTTACTTTTATAGCTACTTTTGTGATTTAGAGGACGAAAAATCATGTTTTCTCGTAAATGCGGCTAGTTACTCAATTTGTAAGTAACTGAAAAAGTGTGTAAACTCATTTAAAAATAATAACTGGCTACTGTGTTCGATAGGAAATTTTCTCAGCTTTTCAATGGTGGTATCAGATTTTTCGATAAGTCGCACATTCACCGAATAAATTGCCATCATACATGCCAAGCTAAATATCTCGAAAAACTCGGTACGGAATAAGTGATCTTTGAGGTTTACTTTTGATTTTTCCTTGTGAAAATGAAATATATCGGAAAATCTGACTGCACCATGAGAAAGCTGAGGAAGTTTTCTATCGAAATCATATATTCATTTATTTTTTCAGTGGAATTACGAGCTAGTTTTGATTGTAGCGAGCCGAAAACCTCGCGACCGCGCTGAATACAGCTCGGAAACAGAAAACAGCGAACAAAGTAAAAGAACCTCCCTTGTATAACATTGTAATGCGACTCAAACAATAAATGAAGATATGCTTTCGATGGAAAATTTCCTCAGCTTTCCGATGGCAATATCAGATTTTCCGAAATATTCAATTTTCATGAGAAAAATCCACAAATAAACCAAAAAATTCACTTATTCCGTAACGAGTTTTTCGAGATATTTAGCTTGGCATGTTTGATGGCGATTTTCTCGATAAATGTGCGACTTATCGGAAAATCTGATACCACCATTGGAAAGCTGAGAAAATTTCCTATCGAACACAGTAGCCAGTTATTTTTTTTAGATGAGTTTTGATACTTTTTCAGCGAGTTAGAAATTGAGTAATTAGCCGTATTTACGAGAAAACATGATTTTTCGTCCTCTAAATCACAAAAGTAGCTATAAAAATAAGCACTATTGAAATTTCAATGGTTCCTACGTGGTTACATGTTCCTAGGACCCCCAAAAACATTTCCCGGGGGTCCGTATCCGCGTAGGTTGAAAAAAAAATTTGCCGCGATTCTACCTCCAAAAATGCGTTTCATTTAGAGAATTGCTCATATATATATGGATACGCGTTATACCTATCCGAACGCGCCAGCATCCGATCTATGGCACTCAGGACTCGCATGTATACGTGCTCGAATCTATATTCCACCGAGTACCCGTATATAAGCGTTGGCTAATGGCACACGCGCGCACGCTTATACACATAAGCGCGTGCGAGCTTACGGCTGCGCGCGAAAATCTTTATATCGCCGCTGTTTATGAAAATCCTTTCTCGTGGATCTCGTGATCCGAATAAAAAGGCGCGCATCGCCTCTATACCCTTTTTGGCCCTCGAGATTTCACGCGATAACATAATTGCCGCGTCGATCGATCTTTGCGAGCATCAGCAAGAAGCCATGGAGCAAGCGTTGATTTTTCGGCCACTTGAGCACGCCTCGTGCTTCCAGCATATAGCTGTGTGTACGTATACACAGATAAACAAGCCTCGGGGCATCGTGCAACTACGACAATTTTCTTTTCTACAGCTGCTGCTACTAGTACACACGAGCTTGCTCTTTTTCTCGGGTCTACGTGCATATAAGCGTGCGTTTATATCAGCCCCGAAGCCCTGCCAGACGATCTAGCGAAAGCCTTTTTTTCTCTGCTTCGCAACTCCTTCCCATATGCTTGGGAATAGCTAGCTACAGCAGTAGCTTTATGAAATAAAGATGTTCTCGAAATGTTTGTTCGTACGTATATATCTATGTGCGAGTGAGTGAGTGGAAAGAGTGAAAGGAGTATATAACGCCAGAAGGGCCGTCGTGATGTAGTTCGACGAAGCCGACTGAAGATGCGGCGTGTCATCGTCGTCGCGCGCAGCGTGGAGTTTGCGAGCTGGAGCTTTAAAGCTGACCCCGTTTTGAGGCTTTTGTATCTGCCTCTATCTCTCTCACTCTCTCTCTCTCTCTCTATCTCTCTCTTTCTCGACGTCGAAGTTGAGGCAGTCTCTGATGACTACATAAGACTCTATATACCACTCGCAAAATTCATCCTGCAGTACACGGAACTGCACCGCGCGCCGCGTGCCAGACAGTATAAAGAGCGATACGATCGAAACTTTATATGTGTGCCATTATGGAAATTTAATATGAAGCCGAGCTTTGTCTCGAGCTTTTTACTTGTTGTTTCGATGAGTTGCTCGTAATACGCGAGCTCCCGGAATTTGCCCTCAAAAATGTTTTTCGATGCTATGTGGGATCGTTACCCGAATTTCTGTAACGCAGCTGTAGTCGACACATGATTTGCTGTTTTTTTATATTTTCATCTCTTACACTGAAAACTGTTTTCAATTGATGCACGCGCGGTCAAAAAACCTACGAAATCGAATACTTTGCGCGTTATTGAATGAAAAAAAAGGTGATTTATGGTTTCGCTCTAGTGTATCAGTTGCATTTTCTTGAATAGATGCGAGAATTTTATTTTTAGATATCGAGTACTGCAGGCATCAGCGACTTTACTACATTTCCAACAGTTTCCTCGTATATAAATTTAGCCGTACACATATACGAATGGAACATTTTTAGATCTTTCTCACTCACACTTACAGGTAAACCTGCACATCGACAATACTACGTGCTATAAATAAACATGGAATTAAGATATCGTCGCTCGCGCTCAACCGTTATCAGTTCGCAGCATGTTTTCATTCGAGCCATACATTTTCGCTGCGGCGCGTATGCATGCAGGATCACGCTAATGTGCATCGGCATTCGCGCGCAGTGGCCGTCGCGCCTGCAGTGTAACGAGCTGACGGCTTTTTTCAGTGGGACCTATACAGCACAGAATACGCGTGGCTGATAGCGCACGCCTCTTCGAAAGATCGACAATATGGGTGTTTGGTAAACAAATAGGTCAGAATATAGAGAGCGTTATCGTATTTACCAGCGCCTGGATGTTAGATTATTCAAATACGTGTAAAGTATTTACAATTTCTATTGATGCGTGCGTTGCAACGACCAACGATGGAACTACAGTTTAGCGTTTATGCGTCGATTTGCGATTTCAATTTTCTCGCCGCGTGTACGAAATTCGATGGAAAGGGCACATTTTAATCGGATCCGTGGCTCTCTGTATAGAGTTACTACACGCTTGCGCGCGCTGAACATATTACAAAAATTGTATAATACACTTGTAGGTAAATTCGTATAATAGCTGTGGGAGCGTCGCGGTGTCGTGTAAAGAGAAATGAAAATTTTTCACGCGCCCGCTATAGTATAATACGTAATGTGCACGATCTGTTGCGCTCGTGAAAAAGTTAATCCAAAAAGTAAATGTATGTGTGTGTGCTCGCGCGCGAGATGAAGTTTCTCATTTCATCAACATTCCGAGCGAGAGAGGGATATTAGTAAAAAAAAAAAAAAATGAAAAAAAATGTAAAATAAAAAAAATGGTCGTAGTTGAAAGAAATATATACCATCCTGGTCTTTTTCATATATCTCGAAATTTCTCTTACAAAAAAGTTACTCATAAAACACGCAAGCAGAGAGAGGCTATGCAGCGAGGGAGGGTGCGGAGGAAAGGCATACAGAGTCGCCCCCGCTCCGTCGACTAAAGCCCTCGTAATGAAAACTCATTCATATCGCGCGCTTACGGAGTTTAGGTTTAAAGGCAAACGCCGGTGTCACTGTATAACTATCCGACGTTCTTTTTTCCTCGAGACGTGAGTAAATTTTTCCTGTCACTTATCGTCTCCGTCGTCGTCTCCGTCGGCCAGCGCACGGTATAAGCGCAATCGACCAATTCATCATCGCGCAGCTCTTTATTACGTACACGCGAGGCCCCTTCGTCGCTCGTATAATGCTACGTAACAGGACGAAGAGGGACGGCCCTCGTGCTTCCGCTCAAGGAGTCCTACCCTCCTGTTTCTAAAGCCGAAAGAGCATCGAACATCCCACTTAATACTTGCCTCTCTCTCTCTGGCACACAAGCCGCAACTACTACGTATACGTATGTGTATATAAGTTGAGCCGCGTCTGCATTTAGCCAAGTTCAATTGCCTAGCCCCGCGCGCTTATACGTGTATAGGTGCGCGCATACACGAGCCGACGCGAGCACACGGCAGAGGAAGAAACGCAACAGTTGCGTGGGGGGCGCCGCGCGCACAGGCACCCACACACCCTCGCACACACACGCACACACACACACACCTACACATACACATGCGCCGGAGGGTAGGTGCATGCACTGCACATCGTCGGTGCACAGTTCGAGCGGGGGCGAGTACGGGCGGGTGGGTAGAAGCAGCGGCGGGTAGGTAACCGACAACTGACGCGCGCCGCGAGCTCACAGTGCCGTGTAAGCCGCACTCCGTGGCGCGAGTATATCTGCCTCGAGTGCGATTGCCCCCGCGACGAGTCGCGATGTTCTCCCCGAGTGGTGACTAGTAGTAGTAGTAGTAGCCGTTATTCATTGATATACATCTTTCGCTGCTTCTTCGTGCCGAGGGACACCCTCGTCGTGTATCGCACACATAATATCAATGTCTCGTAGATAGATGCTTATCGGTAGTGTCGGCTCGACACAACACACGTTGCTTTGCGCGAGTGCGTGAGTGAGTGAGCGAGCGAACGAATTCGAGTTTTATAGTTTGTGCGATGTGAGCGCCGACCGGCGCGGAAGTACCTGCTATTATTATAGTGTGCGTGGGCCATTATTGCTGAGTGCGAATTTTTTCGGTGCACCAACGGTGAGCCGCTGCTCGCACACGCGACGCGCTTCAACGAGCACTCAGACAGCCGCTCGTATATGGCCATACTATAACGTGTGTTCGGTCGATCTCTTTCTCTCTACGTCGCGATTTCGCTGCAGGCGTGTGTGTGAGCGTATGTGTCAGAGCGAAAGAGTGTGTGTGGCCAATCCTGAGGCTACATAAGTGCAGCTGCTAATTTACCCGTGAAACGGTGAAAAGTAAAAAAAAAACACGCCACATGTCACAATAATGAGCGATGCAATCTGTAGAAATAAACATATTTCTCGTGATTAGAAATCGCCAAAAACTGTCGTGAGCCAGGGTTACACTAGCTATTTCTTTCTCACGAGAACAGGTGTTTACTTTCTCCGAGTGTATCTTTAACACGAACGGATTTTGATTGATGTTTGTCACCGAGATGAAATTTTTCTTTATGTACCGCTTTGGTTTCATCGTTCACCCAAGATCTAGCTGAATTTAATTAGTCCACTTAATAAAAGTATGGGTTTTTTAAGTGATTTACAAATTATAAGCTCTGATTTTTTATGTGTTTTTTTTTTATTACAAACTGATCAATGTAACGAGCGAACGCAATTATTAACTAAAATGAACTATAAAGCAATAGCGTCAATCAAATATTTTATTTAAGGGAAGGGCAAAGCCAGGCCAAAAATCGAATTTTCAATCCCTTTAAAGGAATAAGCGCTTTAATTTATCTCGCAGAAAACACTTACCCTTCCGACAAAAGACTCTTTTTTTTCAAAAAAGCTGCAGAGATTAAGAAGAAAACACTTTTCTTTCTCGTTAATTGTTAATTCCGTGCGCGAAAAAAGGTAACGATTGTGTTTACAACTTGTTGTAAAAATTAATTTTTATGCTCATGAGGAAGTGCCAACTTGCCTCGTTGATAACGAATGCGAGAGCGACGATTGTCGTTTGTGCAGCATAAAAAGGCACCAGTTAAGACGATGCAATTCCTAATAAAAAAGACAAGGATTATCATAAAATCCTTGTTTTTTCCTTTGGCTCTAGTTCTCAGCCGTACATTATTGTGAATAAATGATTGCATCTGCATGAGCTACATTTACTTTTCTACAAATAAAAACGTGATCTGTTCGTTCTTTTTTTGTTTTAAAGACTTTTAAAATAGATTAAATTTGTTTTGAAAGTTTCACCATTGTAAATACGTAAACTACATTTATACGAAGTCCAATCGGATTTTCCATTCTTTTTTGCGTACCATAGTCGATAAGAGATATATTCGTCGATAGCCCCTGCAAAGCGAAAGCCCCCATATAGGTTTCTCGTTATTTTAGTCTTGATTAGAAATATTTGATTTGAACCCATTTAAGGTTTTGGGAAATAAAAAACGTCAACAAAAAAAGGAAAGAAAAATCGAATTTTCAATTAGATTTGCTCAGTGATGCATGATGCGCTAGAGCTGGACTATGCACACGTAGAGAAACAGCAGCAGCAGTTCCCGTATCAGTCAAGACAACAAGCAAGCAGCGGGCAGGAAATACACGCCTTGCTGCATTTACAAATACAAGCCCAAGTCCGTAGAGCAATGGCACTTAGTGCGTTGTAGCATTGGCGCGTTTGTAATAGGACGGGGGCACGAATGTTGACCGGACAAGTAATTAATTTGAAGAATTCATTAGAGAGCACCAGGGCGTGCTTGGAATACCATCTCAACGCGCCGCCGCTGCCGCTGCTGCTGCTACCGCTCCGGCAAGGGTAGATGGAGAGAAAAAATAGCATCCCTTCGTGTGCAACGGACACGCGCGCTTTATAAGTTCGCGTAATTCGAGAGCTTCTTTTTCTTCGTCTTTTTTTCGCCCGGGAACGTTCACTAACTCATTCCTGGCGTGCCAGCTAGCTGTTTCCAATTATATAGCCTAGGCCGGGGGTATAAACATTTAGCTCGGATGATTTTTAAGACCACTTTTAAAACGTCGCCAAGTTTTCCGTCACTTTCAAAGCCTTTAATTCCATCGTCCAAGATCGACGGCCGCGCTAATCGGTTTAGACGTATCCCACCTGCACGCGAGAGCCTCTCCTCCATTCGAAGTTAATTTCAATTTAAACTTTTTATAAACCTTAACCGACCGATACTTGAATTTTTTTCTCGACGACTTCCGCAAGATTTCTTGCGCATACATTTTAAGGGTACTTTTTCGTGGAGCGCTTGGAAATTTTATAGTGAGAAGTCCTGGAAATGTAGGAAAAAATTTAACTGAGCAAAAAACAGCGAAATATGGGAAGGAAACTAGTGCGAGAGAAAAATCTTAAATTTCAAACTCGTTGAAGCTAAATTAACGGTCTAAAGAGTCTAGCAAGTAAAAGAAATTGTGTATATAGACACCGTGCCCGTGATTACATTTTCACTTTCAAAAAGAAAAAGCTAAAAACACCCTTGGTTTAGCACGACAATGTTGGACAAAAAAAAAAGATTCTATAAGTTAGATTATACGCAGTTTCATTATATTATCTCGCAAATGAGCTCGTAATAATCCATAGAATTCCCCCGCGTATTTCCAATGTTTTATTTTTGCAAAAAACTCGAGCTTCACGTTATCAAAAAATCTCTTTTGTACGTTAAAAATTTAAATGAAACTTGACATTATATAATGAATATAAATCAGATTTTCTTATGTACATAAATGTGCTATTGATGGAAAAAATGATAAAAATTCGTAACATTAAGCTGGAATATTAAATTCGTACTTTACCCTGTAGCTAGATGCCACAAATGAGAAATCAATAAGGCATTAATGACTGAGTAATTGGCCCTCAGAGAAGATTCTCTAAGGAGTATTTTCAATAAATAATAGGGCATTATATAGTTGTCCACAAAAAGAATCAATTCAAATCCAAGAACGAATAAGTCTATTCGAAAGTGAAAATCAAACATCAATCAATATCTATTTCGGACTTTTGAAAAAGTTGTCACGAGTGATCGATATTTTTTTCGAATTTACAAGGTTATTCAAACGATTACTAGACTGCAATCCCCAACGATTCGTGGCAAACTACGTGCCACCCCTAAAAAAAACTGTGTATGCAAAAAAGAAAAATTCTGCCTGTGATATGGTGAAGGAAGCCGTACGATGCAACTACTGACCTTGAACTCACTTTTGATGTTCGACTTGGTCTTCCTGTTTTTTCTCTTTCTTGTCGGCGTCTCTTGTCTGGCCTACTATTTGCCGGGCTCACGGTTGCCGCATGCGATCGCCCCCTACGAAATCATCCAGTCAAGAACGGCTCCGCGCGCCAACGCGCCCATCGACGATGTTTAAGGTTGGTCACTACTTTATACGTCAATTTTGTACATGTATCACATTATATATGTATATCGCGCAAATGAATGCAATAACTAACATCGATATTTCAATTTATTAACGAATACGAGAGCCCAGCGACTCTGGAGATCAGTGTGTATCATTGCAACGAATAATAAATTCTCTCCCAGCGGCAATCATATGCGATTATGTATTTTGTCCATTCTACTCGTTGCGCTGCAGATTATCGTACAAATGTTGATATCACGATACTCGCAAATTAAAATACAATGCATCTAGATAGTGGCCATCATTATACGAAAATATAGAATGATTGAACGGTTATACAGGGTGCGACAAAAGTATGGAAACCCCTGGAAATATCGCAGAATATTCGTTAAAAAAAAATCAAAAACCCTATATCCGACGTATTTTTCGACGAGGAATCCGATGGTGACCTTGAATTTGACCTTGGACGTAACCTTGAAGCCCCAGCGACCCAAAAATCGATTTTTGAATAGGAAACCCCCATTTTTTATTGCAGATTTGGAAAGAGCGCAAAATTTCACGAAAAAACATGTATTTTGTTTTTTTTTTTTAATGATATTTTTAGATGTGCAGCGCTTGATATAAAAAATACGTCAAAAATGAAAATATTGGTCGGAAACCCTTGGAAATATCGCAGAATATTAGTTTAAAAAAAATCAAAGACCCCATATCCGACGTATTTTTCGACAAGGAATCCGATGGTGACCTTGAATTTGACCTTGGACGTAACCTTGTAGCCCCAGTGACCCAAAAATGAATTTTTCAAATGGATACCCCCATTTTTATTGCCGATTTGGAAAGAGCGGGAAGTTTTACGTTAAAAAATGTATTTTGTAACTTGTTTCTAAGATCCTTCGTTGGGCAAAAAATTATATCCACGTACGTTGCATGCGTACTACTTTCTCACTTGTTTTGAATCTAAATACGGATACATCATAAGGGAAAATAATTTGATCTACCATTAATACTTTGATTCATTTTAATCTTTTTAATGTTAAATTTAAAATTAAAAATTTTATTTAAAAAATTAATTTTAATGTCAACAATTTCAATAGCTTGAATAACTAAAGCTTTATAATAAAATTTAAACATAAAACTGAAAATCTTCAATTAACATTTTTATGGAAAAAATACACCATCTCATTTTGCTTCGTGTGATATCTGACTGACTTTTCAAGGCAAGAGACTTGTGTAATTCTGTCGATATAAATCTCATTCATAGCATTCTTTGTATAAAATACTAATTCTTATCTATTGCTTACAAAAGTTCCATCGTACATTTTTTCTCAAACCTTAAAATTTTAAAATGTTTCATTTGACGGAAAGGGAAAGAATTAGCTTGCTAATGATGAGAGGTTGGGGAAATATGAAAAGATCGTATAATAACGTTACCGCTCTTTTCAACGCGCATTTCCGTAACAATAACGGCCCTCCTCCTCTTTCGAAATCGTCGGTCTCAAAAACCTTGAGACGATTCGAGGAAACAGGATCTGTTAAAGACCGTGTCAGGCCTGGAAGGCCAGCAACAATGACCACAGATGACAGATCATTGGATGTGATCCTGTCATTTGTTGAAAACCCCCATCAATCGACTCGATCTGCGGCACTGGAACAAGGAACCAGTGATATGACAGTACGGAGAATATTAAAAATTAACAAGTTCCATCCGTACAAAGTCACTCTCGTTCACGAACTGAACGAGGACGATCCAGATCGTCGCGTTGAGTTCTGTGAAAGGATGATGAATATGTTGGTCACAGATCCTTTACTTTTGGGTAATATTGTGTTTTCTGATGAGGCCACGTTCCAAATAAATGGCAATGTCAACAGACAAAATTGCCGTTATTGGTCCGATACCAACCCTCATTGGATAAGAGAAGATAAAACACAATATCCCCAAAAATTAAATGTATGGGCGGGAATAGTAGATGACCAAATAATAGGACCCTTTTTTATCGATGGAAATTTAAATGCTGAAAAATACGAGCAAATGTTGCGGAATGATATCTGCCCAGCCATAAGAGCTGTGAAAGGTGATAATTATGATAATACTTGGTTCCAGCAAGATGGTGCTCCAGCTCATTACGGTCGTAACGTCAGGAATTTCCTTGATGAAGAATTTTTTGATAGATGGATAGGTAGACGAGGTGCAGTAGAATGGCCAGCGAGATCTCCGGACTTAACGCCTTTAGACTTTTTTTTGTGGGGTTATTTGAAAGATAAAATCTATCAAACAAAACCAGAAAGTCTTGAGGAGTTAAGACGGAGAATAACTCAACAAACTGAAGCTATTCCACGAGAAATGGTTCGAAATGCTGTACATTCATTTTACAATAGACTTGGTTATTGCCAAGAAGTGAATGGACAGCATTTCGAGCATTTGTTGTAAGTGAAAGGCACGGGGAACTCACTTAAAAAAAGCACCCCAAAGTGAGAGGCACGGGGAACTCACTTTAAAAAAGCACCCCAAAGTGAGAGGCAAGGGGAACTCACTTTAAAAAAACACCCCAAAGTGAGAGGCAAGGGGAACTCACTTAAAAAAAGCACCCCAAAGGGAACAGAAACCTTTACGTCCACGTCGTTGTTCCTGGGTTGCGCTAAAAAAGGATTGGCGTTCGTATTTCAACACACGGTATAAAAAACTATCGCTGGGGCTACAAGGTTACGTCCAAGGTCAAATTCAAGGTCACCATCGGATTCCTTGTCGAAAAATACGTCGGATATGGGGTCTTTGATTTTTTTTAAACTAATATTCTGCGATATTTCCAAGGGTTTCCGACCAATATTTTCATTTTTGACGTATTTTTTATATCAAGCGCTGCACCTCTAAAAATATCATTAAAAAAAAAAAACAAAATACATGTTTTTTCGTAAAATTTTGCGCTCTTTCCAAATCTGCAATAAAAAATGGGGGTTTCCTATTCAAAAATCGATTTTTGGGTCGCTGGGGCTTCAAGGTTACGTCCAAAGTCAAATTCAAGGTCACCATCGGATTCCTCGTCGAAAAATACGTCGGATATAGGGTTTTTGATTTTTTTTTAACGAATATTCTGCGATATTTCCAGGGGTTTCCATACTTTTGTCGCACCCTGTATGTAGCAAGTGCATTGTGTTGTAGGGTCTGTGCGTCTGACCCATTAACGTGTATTACTACTTAATTTTTAACTACGATTGTTCCAACAATCATATGTTTATGGTACAAACTTACGTTTTAAAAACTGTAATTAGTATGCTATTTCCATATTTTCATAGAAGATATACAATTATTTCAATATTAATTCAGAATTCAAAATGAGATTGAGTCAATTCATTCGTGTGTTTCGCAGTATGCCAATGAAGACCCCTGGCGGCGCCGAATTAGAGGTCGTTGTGGGAGACGTCCTTGCATTACGCGGAACAGGATTGGCAGCAGCCGAGACATGGGCGTTATTATGCCAGGCTGCCCAGGCCCTCCAAGATCTTTTTTTATCAAGTAAGTATAAGAATTATCATTCATGTCTAAAGTCCTTTGACTGAATCGAAAAAAGAATGGTAAAGTTACTAAGAACAAAGTCAAAATGAATATAAGATTTAAATACGAGTAACAAATTGCGGTTGCAAAAAAGTTATATTAGATATGAAAATTTTATAAATATAATACAAGTCTCTGCTGCAACGTATAATAGACTTGTCAACTCAGAATATAACGGGATGATTTGAATGAAGAATCTAATCAAGAAACAAATAATCCAACAAAAAATATTTTTTTAGATTTTCGTTAGTAACTAAATTAACAACCAAAAAATAGTTTCTAGCCCATAAATTCTTTCAACTTTTTTCAAAATTATTTATCGATCTTTTTTAACATAGATTTGAAATACGTTGCATTGAATGGAATCCATGGTCGATGGAATGCACCATCGATCTCCCCTTTAAATTTCAATAAATTTAAGAGAAATAAATTGGTCGAAGAAATTGAATACAAAACATTGATACGTTTAACCACATTATCTCTGAAACAGTTTGAATTTGTTAACCGAAATTTACTTAATTTTCTGTTCCTATTAAGATATAAGCTCTTTAATTTGAATCGGAATTTTATTGTAAGCAATACACAGTGAATTTCAGTATGGAAAATAAAAAAAAAAGAAAAGAAAAACATACGCACGAGCTTTATCTGAACGCGGAAAAATGTGTTTCTATGCAGGGGTAATATGAATTTTTTACTCCGTAGCCATTAAAAACACACACTACTGGTTTTTTTGAAAAAAAAAATACATGGTAGACCAGCAACTGGTCAAATTATTTTTCTTAAAAAGATGTTATGTTCAAAAATAAATCGGAGAAGATGTAACAAATTCGCTTGACTTTCAAAACGCTATTTCAGTGGCACCATTTCGTGGCACAAATCGTACTTTTTTTCATGAGATGTAATAATAAAAAACTTTTCAAACGAGAAAATATAATAGACACACTGATTACACTTTTTTCATCATTCTTACAAACTTGAGTGCAGTAAAATGTAAGTGTAATGCAAATTGCACTTTAAGCATAAAATATTTTGAGCCGGACGAATTTAATCATCAATTAACTGATACAGTTTTTCAATTAACAAAATAAATGAAAAATTTGTTTATTTTACGTTTGTTGGCTTCTATCATATTTACTTTGTGAACAGTAGAAATTCATTTGAAACAACACCAATGTAAAAAACAAAATTGAAATCTTCATGTAATATATCGAGAGTGTATTCAACCTTTTGCAGATGGAGGAGTCGTAGGTGATTCTCGAGCCGAGCCGTTGGTTACTCCACACACTCTTGAGCTGACGGCTCAAGGAAGAGTAAAGCTACTTCAAGCTGCTCCCGATACAGCAAGAGCATACTTGCCACCTGAATACCGACCAGGACGTATTTATTCAGACACTGATTCAGAAAAGGTATGTAAAAACTTCACTTTCAAGCTTTCCAAGTTTTTGCAAATTTATGCTTTTCGGTAAATTTTTTCATTTAAACATCTCAGTCAGATGGAAACGTTATAAAACCTTCTACGTAAATTCACAAACACTCGACTAAAACGAAATAATTTAGAGTTCATAAAAAAATTAAAAATTGTTCATACTCATAAAACGAGGACATTTTTTCATTAGAATATTTCAATAGCGATGATTCTTTGTGATAACAAGTTTACTATTTTTAATAAAATATCAGTGTGTAATTCTTGAGCGATAGTTGCAATCTCTAGGAAATCTCGGAAAAGTAATTTGAAACGTTTCCTATCAATTCTTCAGCCAATATCAATTAGTCTTTAAAGTTTCGATCTCTCCACTCGCGAGAGCAGTATCTTCCCGTCAATTGGTCGTCCCGCCCTAAAGTCTATGGGTAATTCTCTTCGCTGAATTTCCCCTAACTTTACACATTCGCGCGCTATAACCCACCGAGCCATTTCTATCGGGACTCAATCATCGGCCAATCAACATGGGAATAGCACTCAATAGCAATGACTTAACGACATTGCGCGCGCTGAAGAACTATACGAACGAAACACATAGAGAGATACAATATTGCTTATAAACTGTAAGGATGAAACGAAATTTCCAAGCTCCGTCAAGACAAGGCTGAGCACGTTCATGCGAGATGTTAGCTTTGAGAGTTTCAGTCTGCATGAGCTTTGAGTGAATTACACGCGGGCTTTAAATTATCGGCACGCGTGCGCGATAAATAACTTTTTTCCTACGAATAGCTGCTTGCAATTAAGAAACAGCTAATTTCAGAACTTTAAAATTAATTTTAGAACAAATGACAGGACTTGAATTAATCTTCAATTGTAAAACTTTCGCTTAACTGAGTTTACACATTACATTTAAGCAGCTGAGTGGAAAAAGTATTACAGCAACGCTCGTTGAACTTATCCGACCCAAATGGGAGTATAAGCGTCATTTTAGCGATGATCACCCGCTTGATCCCCCGTGTCAAAATATAAAAAAGTGCCGCGTTCGTATAAAATACCGAAAGCAAAACTGCAAATTCGCATCGTTGGTATATCGATTAGCTTGTAGCTGTAGCGGTGTGCAATGCCGCCCGAGTATCTCGGTGAATGATACCCAAGTGTAAGGTGGGGCGCGATCGTGGATTTACAAAAAGCGCCGCAGCAGTACGTGTGCATCGCGATACGTAAGGAATAAACTCGGTCACGCCACTCGACGCTCCTTCAGCGCTCGCGATATTGTGTGCTTCATTAATTAGCAGCAGCTCGTATATATGCGATAATCGCGTCAGCTCGTTTATTAGTGCACCTTATATCGCGCATCGACGTCTTCTCCCTTCATCTTTTCATCATTCTCAATTCCGCGTATATATTCACAAGCCGATGTGCGTTTGAGTACTCGAATTTCAGCGGATTAATTATTAACACCATTGTGATCAAGGGTGGAAAAGAGTGTAAAGCGGAGGGCAAACTCGAAGTTTGCGAATTATAGTTTTGGTTCGGCTCGATCGATTAAGCATGCGTATACTCTCTAGCACAGGGTGTACGTGTTGTGCTGTGCGCCGCGTGAAATTCGTGCGAGCCGATAATCAGCTCATGGTACGTTGAAAAGTCGGCGAAAGTAAGTTTTCTCATGAAGTATGGAGTATTATCCGCGTTACGCGTACGCCCGAGTGCGTCAGTGAATTGAAAACAGGTTAATATTCTTTATATGTGTAGCTGTCGATCGAAAATCATTATAATCCTCATCACGACTTGACGCGGACGTCATATATGGAAAACTCACTCGAGCGCTCGTGTCCTTTATTAGCTTTCCACACGTTACACATATCGCGCAGCTCGCATATGCATTCAACGTGAAAACGCCTCTAACGCTCGTCTCTCATTGTCTTGTTCGCAGATGTGGATGTATTCGCTGGGCCGAGCCCTGCTGGACACGACGCCCAGAGCCACCGCACTGACGGGGACCGTTTCCGTCTCGCCCTCGTCGGCGCTGCAGTCCGTGCTGGCCGCCATGACCGAGCCGGATCCTCAGAGGCGCGCATCCCTCATGAATCTCCTCGATGTAAGTACCATTATATAACATATATAAATTTGTGTAACGCTCCACCGCAACGTACACGTAATTCCAGGGAGCGCGTGCGGTATGATATGCTCGCCAGCTGAGAGAGAGAGAGAGAGAGAGAAATTTCTCGAGTGTGTTTGGATAGAGCTGCTCTCGGCGTTGCAAGCTCGCAAGCTGAAAGCGAAGGAAAAGCTTTGTGATTCAAGCGCGTAACACGTACAAAAGTAGCGAGGCTTTTACACAGAGAGAGGGAGAGGATAGAGAGGCGAGGGCTAGGCAGCCACCAGTGAGTGCACTAGCGTAGAGTAATTGTCAGAGCTGCAAAACTAGGCTATTATGAAAATGTGGACGTTCAGCGTCGACGACTAGTACGATGACAACGACGTACATCGTGCAAACAATATAGCACTGGCCGTCCTCGGTTTTGTATAATTAAAGCGTATTAAGCAGGCGGCGCGCATTGCTTATAATTTAATCCTCTTCGAGGGACCCCTATGAAAAAATTACGCGGATCTCTGCGTCTCTCGCGCTGATCAAGGGCTGCAAGTATTACAGCCAGCGAGCCAGTTTCAAAAGCGCGACGAGTATTGGCTAAAATTTCGCCTTCTCATTGCCAATTTATGAACATTACAGCGCGCTTGTATTGCTGTTCTAACGACTCGATATAGAGCACGGTCTGGATATATCCGTAACTCGGGCAATAGCAAAGATCTTAAGTATCGAGATCGCCTTGCTGTAGTAGCGCCAGCTACACTCGGACAAATGTTGGCTAAACGATAAAAAAAAGCTCTCGGATGAATACAGTTAACTTGCGCTCGAAATATTCGAATCGGTCCGAACAATGGAGAAAAGTCCGGCACTACTACCATCGGGTCATTGTTAATTCTTTCAAAAAGTTTTTGTTCTCCTATTTTTGCGCTTTTTAACGTGTACGCGCTTTCTGTGCAATTACAGTGTGCTGCAGTCTCTTTCGTTTCTTTCCGTCGATGCGATCCTGCCAGCCGGGCATATAGTGTCCAGTAGTATAGTGTGCGTCCTGAAAGAAAGGATGAGAAAAAAGAGATTGTTGGATTACTCAATGAGGTACGTTGTAATTGGAGAGGAGAATCTTGAATTTGTACGGGAGTCCTTTAATTCATTGCGATATGGTGGAAGCACAATTAGGATTAAAATACTTCCTCGGAAAAATTGCAAGGCAAGGAAAATGTTTGTCTTAATCCACGTAGAATATCACCAAGGACGAGCAGCCAAGTTTTTAAGCAAATAAAATAAACGCGCAGCGATCTTTTTTGCCCTGCTGTTCAAAGAGTTTTCGCTTAATTTTCTATCTTAATTGAGTTTGTTTGTTTTCAACAAAGTGTCGATTGGTGAACAAAAATCTCGCTCTACAAACGAGAGATGACGCTAGTCAAAATTACCCATGCGTCTATATTTTCATTAACTATATACAGAGTGCAAAGGGTTGCGCAGTGCCGCATAAGTAAGTTTCTTTCGCATAAGCATGTCTCATCCACGCGCGCTCGTGCATCAATGCGGCGGCGGCGGCGCCACGTCGTAAAGCCACGTGTTTATTTTGTGTATACGCGCAGAAAGACTTTGTAATATCAACCGCAATGGCATACCAATTTGTTATTAAACCCTGGCGCGCTAGCTTTACATGCATATTTTCAAAAGCTCTGGCACATACAGCAGTCCACAAAGTTACTTTGTTAAACGAGTTATTCATCTGAAAGGGCGGGCATGAGATGCACTTGGTAGAGTATAGCGATTCGTGTACAGAGAAGCTGAGAGCGAAAAAAAGTGGAATCTAGAACTGCATCCTGCAGCTACATAGAGGATTCGATTAAGTTCTAGACAAGACCTTTAACTATTTGGCGAGACATCGCAGCCTCGTGCTTTTCCTTAATTTCCCTTAATTAAAGTTCATTCAGATTCCTACCAAAGTTGTGAGCCGATCAATCTACTATATATTCAGTGAGGAAAAATTCACGAAAAGATCAAGCGCATCTTTGAATTATAAGCGATCATCCGTCGACCTCAAGTTCTCTAAGTGCAGTCTATAGTCTGTTAAGCTTTGCACATAATCATATAAGCTGTTTTTATCATGGACCCTTTCAAGCCCAAGAGGGGTGTGTTTTAGTAAATAATAAAACAATTTTACAGAGACAGGACGTTTGTGCATATAATATATGAAGGATAATGCTCTGTGATGCAGCATCTCTTTATCAAGCAGAAAGTAGAGAAACGAGTTCGCTAAGAGTTTAGCTCATAGAGGCAGCGTGCGCTAATTGGCCGTAGATAAATGATGCGAGACTCGAGAGCTGATTCTGTTAAAAAAATACGCTGGAGCTTCGTTCAGTTATCGACTGGCAAAGAACATCATAGGAGCAGTTGTAGTATATAGCGACGAGTGAAAGCTTTTGCGCAAAGAAAAAATAGAAACTTTGCCGTGTTTTTCATTTCTGCTAATGATACGACAGTTATATTGCAACGAAAAGTCATTATAATAATGGCGAATCACTCGTCGATCCGACAAGGTCGATCGCATGGACACCGAGTAAAAGAAGAGCAATTTCAGAAGTTTAACCGCAACCCGAAACAGTTTTGTATCGGCTTAAGTGTTTTGGGCCGGATCGCGTGTAGCCCCTGAGCCGCCGCAGTATCCATCACGTCGGACACGCGCGCGATTGAACCCACAAAACTACAATCGAATTGGGCGTCGATTGAATAACGCGCGAAGCTCAACGTATTTAATGCGCTATAGGCACACACACACGTATATATAGACAACAAACCCAGAAGATAAATGCCCGGCTCCGCGGTGCGCAGCTTGCAAACCCCGATTAAAATGAGAAACACGAGCAATAAGGTTTCCTGAGAGAGAAGTAAATACTGCGCCGAATATCGGCTTGGCTTTCTATATACGTTTATATGTATATGCACAAACACATATTTTAGTCGGTGCGCGCGAGCTCGATATAACAAAGACAAGCTTTTCCTCTGGCAACGCCAAAGCAAAGTTTGCGATCTCTTCTCTCTCGCGAGCGAGCGAGTAGATACGATGTGCGTTGTATATATATACTGTACATCCTCAAAGCATAACTCAATTTTAGTCCGTGACGCGCGAGTTGTACACCACCGGTATAGGTGCAAAAGCCGGAATTCTGAGCTTTATATAGATATCTTCCGGATAATATATATGTACGCGATTCCTGCATAGATATATAATATACTCGCATGAAATATATATATGGCAAAGGAGCGCCGCCGTAACGAGACCAAAATGAGCATCACTAATTTGACGGCTTCACGTTTGCTATAATATGCACAAAAGCTTGAAGTACGTTTTTATCACGCGCCACCAATTTTGATTATGCCGTTGGCAATGAAAGCGCATTAAAGCTCGGCGCGGCTCCGCCTCTGATCATTAGTCGTTATCAGGGCTTTTTTTCAACCGCATTTTTCCCTGTACACATTTCAGCGCCGAGCTGTGTTATACGTGCTTTTTCCTCCTTTGTCCCTTATTCTCTCTTTTTTCGAGTACGTTTGCGGGAGTATAGCAGCAGTGCGTTATACGCGAACTGATCGCGCGCAACGTTAATATGACACGGATTACAAGCAAATAGGATTGGCAAACGGTACAATCAATTGTGTGCGTCGCTGCGCGAGCTCGCGCAGAGGCAGCGGCACGTCGTTGTATTATTTTGATATCCCTCAGCTCAGAAGCTAATATGCAGAAGCACTGCGCCATGCAGCTCTAGGCTTGTATTTAAGTTAGATATATGTACGCAGGCGCGTGTACGTGCATATATATATAATGGCTGGCTGCAGCGCGTAGTTCCACTATGGCACATCGTGGAAATCTCATCATCGAGAGTTTCGATTGTCATTGTTGATCATATAAGCGGTAGAATCATAACGAGAATCGCTGCTCTATACCGTACTGCACTCAAATGTGACCGTTGCGCCACCGATACGTATGACTCGCGAGCGCGTATGTTTATTGATATACATTTTTACCCTTCCGAAGTGATTGGATCGGCTGTTTATACTGCGCGAAACGAGCAAAGCTCAATGCTCGCGAGTATACTTTTACCTCGAGTTACACAATTTGCAAATTAAACACTTGCGAGAGAGCGAGCGGCCTGCGTGCGTACAGCCGAGACGAAATTGTATCGGTGCACAATGCGAACGATGGAGCGTTTGATGGAATTATGAATCGATTTGCTCGAATGAGAGCATATAACAGATCGAACCCATTGCCTCGCATGTACTTACAATACTGCGAGAGGGAAAAATGATGTAATGAAAGTTGCCGATGTCGATCGAACGAAAGATTACCTTTTTTGTACAAGCAAACTGATTATTTAGCGAACAAACGAATGTACATTACAAAAGTAATTGTATGGAAATTTAAAAGCTTCGAGGCAAACAAGCGTCTGTGAAAATGTTTCGCTTATTTGTGTAATTCATAAAATATGTATATCATTAATCTTGCAGCACCGCGACAATTTTAATAACAATGCAAATTGTGAAAAATAAAAGCTCGCGACCGCCTTGAACATCCTTAAACGCCATATCTTATCGCATAAAATAATCTATATTAAACATTGAGTAATGTCATAGCGTGACTGAACTAGCAAAACTAATAATAATCTAACCGATAATTATCGATTATCAAACGCCTGCGAAACTTACGCGTAGCGTATACGAGTTTGATCTGGATGCGCACGTGTGATATATATCATGGATGCAAAGCACAAGTTTGGGAATTCAGTGGGTGAAAAACTGTTTGATGATTTCTCTCGACTAACTACGGGGGAATATTAAAGCAGTTCCGTGAAAGGGAAAACGATGCCACGCGCGAGTACGAATGTAGCAGTCGCATCATGCACCACGCACACACACACACACATGCGTCGGCGATATAAGCACGTATGTAAGCACACTTACAACCTGGGGATGTCGTAATACATAAACAGTACCTACGTACACGAGTATGCTACACATATGTGTCACGTGTAGAGTTCGAAAACGCGACGTTCCAAATATTAGCTTGCGCTTGCGCCGCTCGGTTATATTCGCAGATGCTGCACCTGTACGTTGTACGTATGCGTTCGCATGCGATATAACTCGCAGCAGCTCAGCTCGTACACTGGAGTTTCACCTACTTGCAATATTCAACGAGAGGTAACATACGCCTGTTTTCCCCGACCAGCAGCACTTTTCACACTCGTCCGTTTCCATTTCCGCCGGTTACGCACACCTACATGGCGTATTACACAGGCGCACACGCTTGCACACGTGTACGTAGGTACATCCGCGCGCATACGTCGGATGCTTGTATATAGTCGAGCCGTCGAACTTTTCAAGAGAACAGCTCTCTTTCTCTATCTTTCTTTATCTCTCTCTCTCTCTCTCTCTCTCTTTCTCGTTCGTTTTTTTTCACAATATGCATATAACTTGTTTAGACAGAGCAGCAGTCTAGTGGTTGCACATACAGACGCACACATACACCATCGGCTTGTACCCCCTCGGCATACCGGTATAAATCTTCGATTCTTTTGTTCCATCGGTGCGAGTTTGCACGAAGCTTGAGAGTCGTTTCGCGTTTTACCGGGGCTATATGTGGATCGACGTATGGATATACGCTTAGCAGAGCAGCAGTAGCAGCATCGAGTCTCGATGCCTTTATAAAATCCCAGCGCACACATCCCGTCGCGCGCCCCGAGTCGAAAGCGCCGCGGCCGCGTTTATACCTCGTTCTCTCGTTGTGTGCTCATACATATAACTATGTATATTACGCGGGTTGCATGTTAATCCGAGTTCAAATATTTTCTCTCGCTCTAGATGAATATTTTCAAAAAGAAATTCAAGTAGTTTTGCTCGTTTGATTTGCAGTTGGTGGCTGGAGCGCGCGCGTGGATGAATTTTCCTCGCGCGCTTTTGAGCTCTCTATCTCTCTCTTCTCGCGATACCCTTTGGCTTGGGCGCGCGTTTGACGCGCCGGAGACCTTTTTCAAAGGTATATTCCTCGCGGCAATGCGATACTCTCCAAAAGACTTTGGAAGAGGGAAAAAAGCTTCTTTTTATCCATCCGCGTATCCAGTCGAACGTTATACTTTTCCCGCCTCACAGCGCTTGCAGTACGTTATGGAAATCTAGGGTGCACGTACGAGTCTGTGCCCGGTTCGCTCACTCGTATACGTGTGTATGCAAGCTTACACAATCGTTTTCAGTGATCAGGATTTTCGACGTTTTCGAATGTAAGCGCACGAATAATCGAAGTTTGCGTGTGCAAGAACTCAAAGGCCGCTGCACAGAAAAACCATTGCACACACACATAATATCGAATCACGGAAACGGGAACGAAGCTCAGGACTGAAGAAAAAATATTCGCTCGAGCTTTTGACGTATATCAGTTTCAATTGTAATATCGCATTCGGCTATGCATCTATGCGATATGCCAACTCGATCGGATTAATTAACGAGCTCGTTCTCGCTCGACGTGGTGATGTTTCAATAATGCATTAGGCAGACTGCACACTCGCTAGAGAGCAAAATGTTGCAAACTTGTTGCATAATTACTCAGTGATCGGTAAAAATTCGTGCGATATTAGTCGCGATCTGCGCCGCTGCCGCTGCTACTACTGCTGCAGCTGGATGCACAAAAGAAAAAGTACACCCGAGAGCGCGAGAAATGCGTAATCCGGGCGGCTCCTGCACGTCGGAGTTTGTTGCGCAGTTTGCAAACTACCATAGTTTGCATATCTTTTAGCTATTCTATAGAGTGTTATTGTATCGTATAAAAGTACAAGGGAAGTACAAAAGAGCTCGAGAGAAGATATCGAATAATGAAGTAAGCCAAGTTTTAATACTCAGGATACGTCGGGGGGGTTGAGGTAATTTAAGTACAGTTAGATCAATGGAATCGCAATGGAGAGTAGGAATAGTTTGCGTTATTACGTTGAAAAGTATAATAGATCACGGAAAGTCGAAAAACGCGCTGATTTCGTGATTTCATTTGCTTCTTGATAATGAAAATTACTCGTGCTTTCAGCAAACGACAAAGTAACTCCTCTCGAAATTTCTTATTACAAAATGGCAAGTCGAACAAGTAAATTATACGCAAGTCCTTTTATCAATCACCGAAATTCTCGTTCTTAACTCCGGCATTGTACGGTAGCTCTTTTGCAACCCCGCAGTCGAGTTGTTCTTTTTCATTTTGCAAATTTCTTCAAGTTGAATCCTCCATGTCGGTTCTACTCGGTGAGTATTATATTCAGCTTTGGTCGGTCGCGCGCGCGCGGCACTGCTACTGCGAGGAGAAGGCGCATTCGCATCCTTGTAATTGCTATCCGCAAATCTGTCCCATTTGTCTATGTCACATTTAGTCATACATTATTAGCCCCTTCTAGCACCAGTGACTAGAGCAGCGCACCGGGTCGAGCAGCGTCGCTTTTAGCCTCGCTCTCTCTCTCTCTCTCTTGCTCTCCTTCTCTCGCGTACGTTGAGGGCAAAACAGGTCTAGAAAATGATAGATGCCACAAACTCGCGAGCGCAATTAAACTGCTTGGCATTGGAGAGTTTGACGCAAGCTTGGGTTTTGCGGCCTCCTCTATATATAGCAGTCGCCGACGTAGCTTTTCGTCCTTAGCCTCTTGCAGGCAGGCGGGCAGGCAGGCGCGCGACGGCACAAAACTTACAAAAGCCATTTTTCTTTTCTTCCTCGGCCCAGTTTCTATCTTTCGTCTCGCGACTCTGGCTGTTTATTTCTTTTTCTCATTCTTTTTTTGGTATTATTTTTCATCCTCACATTCTATTCTTCATTCTTATAGATAATGCACTGTCTCGGTAAAGCGTTGAATTTGTGTAAATGTGTGTATTATTCGTTTCGAATGTGTATGTGTGTGCGGTAGGAAAATGCCAAGCACGCGTCACTTGTCACTTCGGTATAAGCGCGAGGAAGCTAGAGGAGGTGGTACAACTCGATCCACCTTAGATGTGTTTTTCCCTTGGTATTTTTCATCTCTGTTTTAATACCTGTATTTAGGATACACCACGACTGTACAATAGCGACAAGCGAGCGAAACTGCGCCCGATATTATATGCTACATTGTTGCTGCGTGAACGCGTACGTATATCTCTATACCAACGGACTTCCGCGGTGTACTCTCTCAACTGGGTCGAGTGTGTCGCGGGCGAGCTGGTATAAGTGCGGTACGCGCGCTGTCTTGCGATACACACGAACCGCTTGCGTATTCTCTCGCGCGCTCCACGACACTTTTTCCCATTTTTCCGCGCTCTCGAGAAATAGTAGCTGCACGGGTTTTTTCATAATTTCGCACGCGCGCGAATTTCTAACGAGTCGCTCATTTTTTTCATTTTTTTTGGCACAACTGCGTACAGTTGGAGCCGGGAAGGATTTCCGCGACGATTGCTCTACGACGGCAGCAGCAGCAGCAGCCCAGGAGGAGAATTTATCAAATATAACGAGCAAATATATGAGCGAGCAGAGCTCGAGAACGAAACGAAGCTTTAATTTCGCGAATTCCGCAAGTTAATGTGCACGACAACTTTTAGCCATTAAGGATTTGTCGATATCTTCGGGAATGGGGAGGGCTAGAGGTAATACGAAGTTTTGCAAGAATTACCGAGTCGATAACTTATAACTTTTCCGAAGGTCATCTCATTTGCACTTATTCACAAGTCGAGCCGAATCGTATACACATAGTTATAGTCTCCGCGCGTCACTGCTGCTGTACTTGCACGCTATATATCAAGCTCTCGGACTAATCGATCGAAACGAGAGGAAATATATAGGAAAGCTCGAATGTGCCTATGGACCTCTGGTCCCTTTGAGGAATATATATCGGTGCTCTTTAGCTGCGGTACTTGAATACGCATAATGAGAGTTAGGGGGTCAGAGAGCGAGAGAATGAACGAGCCATTTGTCTATATACAAGCGCATACGTGCGCATAGACGTGAGCTGGGATGCAAATGACTCGATTTGTCATTTCTGACGTGCGGCTAAATTCGAGTGGTCACACACGCTTCTCTCTATACGTTTTACTCGTGTGCGCCGCACGCAACACTTCTAGGGTATATATCTATCGATGTCTTCGTCTCTATCCTCTTGACGTAATCGAACTCGCATACACATGCACGTACAAGTTCCTCGGTATACATATCGCATCCTTCTAAAGGTAGCCCAGCAATTCTATAATGAGTTAATTTACGACCTTAGATCGATCGAGTCCTGGCCGCACGGTGGGCACGCTTGTTTTCACAGACAATCCCGTATGCGCCGTGCGCAAGCTGCAAGCTGCAAGCTGTGGCGGTAGCTGCTGCTACCGTCGTACTTAGTACTTTACATTGTTAGAGCTACATAAGGAATTTCAGTTATGCATTCTCTGGATCAGTAAAGAGGCTTCCTTGGGAGTAATGGCTGCTGCCGCTACTGCTCGGCTATAAGGAATCCGATATATCGATCAACTTATGGGCGGCACCCGTGTATACTGACTTATCGGACCTTCATAGCCGCGTTTTGATACAGCGAGAAAGCTCGATCGCAACTCGCGCGCCCGAGCTTATAATCTTTATCGTCTCAAGGCATATTGGCACTGACGAGGAACGACGACGACGTCGAGACTAAAAAATCCTATGAGAGAGCGATCAGAGGGAAGAACTTTAACAACCGATTAGATCACAAGTCAAATTTCTCGGTTCGATTATAACAGCTAATTATGTACTTAATTAAATTTCAAAACGACTGAACTTTTGCGCGGATTGCCTTGGCATCAAAATCTATAATTGGAATTCCATCACCTTTTCAAACTAAAGTGATGAGTTTTATCAATTTACTATCGAGTCACTCAAATATATTTATTACTTAAAAAATGTTATCATACTATCATTTTTCTCCTTTGAAGCGAGCAATCATGGAAAAATATACGATTCCGGTTTTTAAGAGACGTATGTAAAGTATTTTGATTAACTGCGTATAAGTACCGTGAGCTTTTTCATATTTAAATTAAAAAATTGCGAAAAAATGGAATACGCGCAAAAATTGCGTTGAAAAATATTCAATTATTTCATGCATTTGCAAATATTAAAAAAAAAATCAATTTCTCTAGAATAAACGCAGGTACTTGAACCCGTTCACTCTCACAGATTAAATTATAAAGACCCACACACGCAGAAGCTCTTTTCACACTGCACAACAACTCGTCACTTGCATCTGAGCTAGATGACGGCGGAAAAAAGGAAAAACAATTAATTAACCCATTGTCTTCCATCTTCATCGCGTCTCTATTGTTTCACAAATGGCACTTATCATTAAAAATCCCAGACAAATTGCCTTGGATCCAATTAAATTCATTTAAAGAAACTCTATTATTTACCAAGTTGCATAGTGAATTGGACAAATAATCGGGCCCCCTAAACTTGCCCAACGGTTAATCAAAAGCGTAAATGCCTGGAAACAAAATAAGAAAGTATCTTTTTACCGGGACGTTTTATCAGTGAATTCCCTGCATAATACGCTAAAAGTTTTCCGGAAAATTCATACGAGAGATCCCCAAGGGTGGATAAAAGTTCACAAAAAGTTTAGTTTCCATTGAAACTTGATATTTTTTATATACATTACGTGCAGAGCAACAGAGTGGAAAAACGTATGCTAGAAGATGAAAAAGTTGCGCACAGAATTATAGATAAAAAGTAAATTTAGTCAATCGTTATAGGGATATATGGGCTTGAAAAAGGATTTAAAACACTGTGCAGCATATACGAAGTCGAATGAAATTTGCTCTTGTCTGACCACAGGTGATATCGGAATACTGCAGAACACGCCTGCAGTCGAGGCCATTCACGCATACCGTGACGGACATGTATCGCGAGGTAGTGCGTTCGGCCAGTTATTCGGCGCGGAAACGAGCGGCAGTGGCCAGAGCCACCCGACAGCAGCATCAGCTACAGCAGCAGCAGCAACAGGCGCAACCGCATCCCTTGAGTGCCAATGCGGTGCCAGCACGTCAGAATCCACCGGGTAGGCATCATCATCATCATCATCATCACGGCGCCAAAGCCAACGGCAACGCTTTGTTTAAAGCTCAGTCGCGCAATTCACGCTCGCAACCGAACCTACTGAATCTAGGCCCGGAGGGACGATGCTCGGCTTACGGTTACGTGATCGATGCCCGAAATCTACATTTGCGCACCAACTCGCAGCCCGAATACTGCCAGCTGAACCGAGGTAAGTTTCAGATGCACGATATAATATATGCATTATACAATTCATTAATCAATCGATGTATGCATGTGATTTGCAATAGCGAGTATCGGAGCGACAGTACCGCATCACGTAAGAAGCACCAGCAATATAGCGGCTATGACGGCTTCGTCTGCATCGTCTGTGTCTGGCTCGGTGGCGAGCAACAACAGAGGACCGAATGTCAGCGGCGGCGGTGACGTCCGGAATGCGAATAATGCGTGCTCGAGCAGCGGCTACGGTTTCGACCCGGTTTACGCGATGCCGGTCAAGCCGTTTCTCAGCACGCAAGACGTACGCAACGCTAATACCAACAACAACAACGGCAACGCGGCTCGACTATTTCAACGTGCCGAGCAGCAGCAGCAGCAGTTTGGCATTACGACGGCTGAACAGCAGCAGCATCAGCAGCATCAGCTGCAACGACCGCAGACCATCGGCAATGCTACTCGCTCTGGCATCTCGCAGTTGAACATCAACGAATCTACCTCTGCTGCTGCTGCAACTGCTGCTGCTCAAACACGTGAAACAGAGGTAAAAAAAATTTTCCGACCTGCCTTCTTTATATTTACGGTTCGTTTAACTACGCGCACGCGAAAGAAAAGGGTGAACGAACAACGAAAAATGAAGAGAGAGAATAAAAAAAGAACTGCTTTGTTTCGTAAGAATATTTATGAACTCGCAAAACTTTGGATCGAGTGCAGCAGTGAGGGTCGCAACCAGTTACTGTATTTCCATTCATACTTATTCATGTTTACTGTGCCATGCACAAGACGCTCGCGTATCGATTATTGAATTTTCATTGTTACTCAGAAAGTTATTATTATATGCACGAATCGTACGGTCGTCGCGCGTATATATTTTTACATTTCAACTTTAATAGAAGCGATAGATATTTTAAGAAAATCCATATAAACAGTAGTAGTCCTCGCGTGTAAACAATTTTTTTCCTCTCTATCAACTTGTGTCGTAACCCGAGGGAAAAACGTGCGCCATTCGCTGCATTGTGTGCGCTCATATACATTACGCGCGGCGTGGCATGTAACGAACACGTCTCTTTAATTAAAAGGAAAAAAAAACTCGATGAAAAAAGTATTTGACGGTGATTATGAAAAAGAAGAAGTATATATTGGCGTCCTTAATTTATTTCGTGCAGCGAGCTCGTACAGCCAAGACTACGTATACTTTTTCACTTATCGCACTTTTCGCGTCTCTAATCTCGTCGAGCTTCCAGATCTTCTCGAACTTCCCAGGAGCTAATTATCGAAATTCCGGTGTGCGTGTGCCCCGTGCAGTAGTAGTTCGCGCAGCTCACGAAATTTCTTCTCGCGAATAATAGAGCGCTCGGCGCGTGGAGCAGAACTACCGAAGCTTGACAAAGATTCTCACGAAATATTTACCGCTTTCTCTTCGATATACATAGATATATATTCGAAGAGCCAATCTCGCGTGTAAGTGGCATTATTAGAAGCACAATTAGACTAACTGTGCATTATTCCACGTTACTTCTAACCCAGGACCTGTACGCAACGCCGTCGAAGCCCAACAGCAACCTATTGCAGCGTCAACATTCCAGTCCGCAGTTTCCTTTGATCTCGCGCCAAGATCGCGAGGGAAAAAAAGTTTGGGAATTCGACAAACCGACGTCGAACGAATTAGCCGGCAAGTCGGCATCGTTGTCAGCGTCGCAAAACGGAAATAACAGCAGGACTACTGCAGCGAGCCAGCGACAATATCAACAAACGCAGCCAACCTCAGTGGCGGCGGACGAAGAACAAAGCCCGGAGCGGCAAAAACAAATTGAGAGCAAAGCCAGCAGCCCCTACAGTACACCGCGAGGGCCGCCACCTCCCAAGCCCCCGCGAATAATTACCAGCTTGAAAAAGGCTCAAGCAGCCCACGCCAGTGCAGCTGCTTCTGCTGCTACTGCTGCTGCTACGGCTGCTGTCAACGCCATCGGCGCTCAGGATGTCGCGGTAGCCAAGCAGCAAAAACCACCAAGGTAACTAATGAACTTCAAAGCGCCTTTGCTCTTTTATTAGTTAGCTTAATTGAAATGAATTTTTGCTTCAAATCTGATTGTACCTAGACCAAGCGAATAACGAATTCAATCATTCAACAACTCTGTAAGGCTTCTGTACTACACTCTGGCATTGCCTTTGCCCTTTTTTTCTATTATGAATGCTATGAATTTTCTAGTACATCGGTTCGACTATTCCCGGCATTTATCATTCACATTCCGCAGAAATATGCTTGAATATGTATAAAGGAGCAAAAAAAAAAAGAATAATACAAGTGAATTTCGATTTTTTTTTCTTTTGGAGCAAATTCAAAAGGAATACTGTGTTTGTCAATAGCAGTCACGCGCGTACACTTATTTATTCACAAGTCGACGTTGTGCTAGCGTGAAAATACAAAATAATTAAATGATACCTATAGATGTAAACGTATGTGCATTTATATAGAGACCTAGTTTGAAACATGAAACATGAAAAAATGAGTAAAAAGTAAATGACATCTGAAAGACGCGTTTTTGTCTGTTATTCAAAAGAGAAAGAGGCGCCTCTTAAGGCTTAATTAAACCACATCCGGTAGTTCGTTAACGCCTTGGTTTTTTATTTCGTGCGTGATGCTGCGGATGCATATATTTTTCCCCAGCTTTTCAACGCCATATCTGCAAATATTTTCTGTGAGAATGCTATATGAATAAAACCGATTTTTTTTCTCCAACGTGTATTCCAAATAAACGTTGACATTTTTTTTTAAATCATGATATTGTTTTTCGACCAGCTGTTTCTGGACACGGAAAATAAATAAAATATCGATATGCATGTTGAGGCCGTTAGATTTTAATTCATTTTTTACTCCATGTAGGGATTTCAAAAATGGACCACGAGCACTTAAAAGCAAAGCCGTTCAGAGAGCCCCATCCCGACTTTATAGAACGGTTAATGGACCAGCGGCGTCATTTAATAAAACGCATTGCGTCGGTCCTGAGTTTGTTGTACGAGCAAATCAACCAGCCAAATTACTAACCGTGGGAGATTTTAAGGTGAGTGAGCCTAGCAGGAAATTCCGTAAATTTTCAATTCATCGAAAAAATTCATTTTCAACGACAAAATGCTGTGCACATTTTAACAAAGTAATCCTTAAAAGTGCAGGGCATAGTTTATCCGGGATTCCGTGGATTAAAAATTTTCCAATATTATCTAATTAAATCGAATTCCTTGGCATTATTTGCAGATTAATAATATGGGCCGATTGACGGTTATTCTTCTAACTGGGCAACGCATCGAGGTGACATGCGATCCTCAAAAAGTCACGGCTGGTGAATTATTTCAGGTAAGGGTTTTTTTTACATTACAATAAAAGTTCATTTTTGCCTTGATTATATAAAAATTGATAGAAAAAAAAAGATCGAATGCTTATTTAAATCAAACTAATTAACTCGCGATCGAGTGCCTGCAATCGATAGAACGAACGAAGTGCATCGAAAACTTTCAGAATCGTTCATGCTTGTAATTATTCCTTCTGTAAATTTCTAGAGTATGGCACAAATAGATAAGCACTTGGCTTTTCTATGCATAATTATACTTTCCTCATTAAAATGTGTAATACATCAGATTTATTAGAATACAAAATATATTATTACCAGGTCTTGGTGCAATCAGAAGGTCTAGAAGAAAACTTCACTCTTGGTCTTGCGGCTTTACTCGCGGGGGATTTCGCAATGCTGCCATCGGAAACGAAATTAAATAAGGTCGCGCCACCGGGTTGGGCGAGTAGCGGTAAAAATAAAATATCACTGGGTCTTCCAACTACGTTCATGTTATACTTGAGACTGCGCTTCTTCTTACCTTCGCTTCGAGGAATCAGGTAAATGGCCAGATGCAAAATCAAATATTTATTAGTACATTGCGACGACACCGCGTGGTGACAGCGACCAAAAATATGTTTAAACATTCGTTTTTCAGGAGTTGGATTTCCAAGCACATGCTTTATTTGCAAATCAGACGTTGCATATTAGAGCAGCAGTTTGTGTGCCCTCTGGCTCAGTTGATAAATTTAGCTGGTCTAGCTCTGCAAGCGGAATTCGGAGACTACAGTGTTAACGTAAGTTAAATATTTTACTTGCACTCTTACTCAAATTTCTATTCTACCGCAGTGCTATTAAAATGTATTTTCTATTTAATTCATTAACAATTTATTTGCCTGAATTGTTACGATTAATGTATGTAACGCGGTAGCAAAATAATCTAGAATTAAAACTTTCGATTTAAATTTTTCATTAACTTATACAATACCTGAGTTGAAAAACAAAAAGGTTCAAAATTACTTGGAAAAGCATACTCAAATATATT
This sequence comes from Trichogramma pretiosum, assembly GCF_000599845.2. Lineage (NCBI taxonomy): Eukaryota > Metazoa > Arthropoda > Insecta > Hymenoptera > Trichogrammatidae > Trichogramma > Trichogramma pretiosum. Next base: position 4,923,408 of record NW_019641698.1, read on the forward strand.
TTATAACATTTTTGGGATTCTCAAATTGAGTGTTGTAAATTAATTTTGTTGAAAAACTGGCGGCGGTATTTCAATCATTGTTCATAAAGTAGATAAATCTATACAAATATTATAACTTACATTTCTATTTTCAGGAGCACGGCTGTAGCGATTACTTCCTTTTGGAACATTACGTCCCAGAATCGCTGATACTGAACTCGGAAGAGCAAAAATATCGGCACCCCCAGTTACCCGATAGCGGCGAGGCGCTACGAAAACGACTGCAGCAAGCACATTTCGAGCGTCGCGGTCTCGATCCGAGCAAAGCCGAGGAGATGTTCATTTCACACGCGCAATGTTTGCCTGACTACGGGGCTCACTATTACACCGCGACCGTTGACGCGAAGGAATTCAATAAAATTATCGCCAAGCAGAAGAAGTGCGCCGAGACGAACAGCCAGCAAAAGGTAATTCTCGACGACGGCCACGACGTAAAACGAAAGCGCTAAACGGGCTTACTTTACGTTTCGATTTGATTTCAGAGCGACGATCAACCACTGCAGCAAATAGCCGAGAACGAAAATATCTACGAGCTCGACAAGAACTCGGACTATCAGATTTATGGAAAAATCGAATTCAGCAATACCGGAGCTCGCGAGCAATACTTTCAGCGCAGTTCTTACACGGACGAGCAAAAAATCATGTTATCTCGAAGTCCGTCGAGCGTGATGGACGACATTTACGCGGCGAAGAAAGCAAACGAAAGCGAAAATGACAAATCGTCGAATAACAATAAAAACAAAGCCAAAACCGCTAAGCCGAAAAAAGGCGACAGTGATGTGTGGCTTGCCGTGCACTCGCAAGGCTTAAAAGTTTTTGAGCGCGGAGCCCGGCTGCGAGAAAGAGTAGAAATGTCTAGATTCGACTGGAAGGATATCCAGACGCTGAGTTATGGCAAAAATTATTTGATCGTTCATACGAAAATAGGTGGCAAACGTTTCAAGTTTAAGTTAAAAATGGATCATCGAAAGTAAGTTTACAACTTATATAAGTGTTTGGTGGCGTTCGCTTTTTATGCCATTAAAACGTTTGATTCGATTAACGTTGATTATTTTTTGTTCAGGAGCTTCTATGCTTTCAAACTAACTTCTTTGCACCATCAATTTTTCTTGAAGCTGCGCTCGGAGTTAACTTCTTTACAAGGATTAGTAAAAGGTTTGTAATTTAAGTCATCAGTCGTGTAATTGAATTGAGATACATCGTTGCTTTTACTTATTTTTAGATTTCGGAGTGCCTTTAATCGTTGAACCAAATTCCCCGAAGCCAAAGATGAGACCGGAGAGTGCAAAAACAAAAATTACCTTCGCCGACGCGGAAAAACAACACAAGTTGGAAAAACCTCGACTCGAGGAGCAGCAAAACAAAGAAAACGAGAATCCATTTAAAGAATCCGACGATATCAAGCTCTCCAATGGAAACCACATCGATACGTTCGACGATGCCGAGAGTAACATTAACGGCAACGGAGGCCAAGTCAACAAACGCCTCGAACCCGAAGGCGAGGCTCGCGATACCGAAGACGAAAACGACCACACTTTGACGGTAAACAGAAACATACTCTCGACGAACGTTTCCAACGGACTGAAAGTGCTCGAGCACCACGAGATCGATAGGATATATAACTACATCGAGGATCGAATGACGAATGGCCAGGAAAAAGAAGATTTCATTTACTCGATGCCGAAGAAGTCTTCTTTTTCTCAATCCAAGACTCAAAAGTCCGATGAAAAAATTGAAAACCCTGAGGCTCTGTACGCTGCGATCAACAAATCGGGACTGCCGAAAAAAATTGAATACACAGTACCTGAAAACGAGGCCTGGAAAGTCGTCGAGGTTCAAAGGCTTCCTCACATGGTAAAGATTTTCCTTGTTTTTCAATATAGCACTGCATAAGTATTTTAAACTCATTGTGCTCTATTAACCAACAGAGTTCAAATGGCAATTATAACTACAATCAGAGTAGAAATCGTAATTTATCGAAGATGCCACAGCGCTTGGAAGTTGTGAAAGTGGAAAATAGATCGATGTATTCTACTTCGATGGATAAACGCCGTTTGAATCTTAATGACGATCTGGAGCTCAGGTCTTTGCAATCCGACTCAGCGTCAGCCAAATCGACGGAATCTCCTTTACCCGAAGCCTACGTATTAAGTAAGAAAATCACTTGGAAACATTTATTTGCTTACTCTAATACCTCACAGACACACCCATCGATTGCTTATTTGCTTGCACGCACGCTAATGCTAATTAACAAAAATATAAAAACCATTGCAGCACCGCCTCTCCGCTCATTGATAACAAAATGTAACGATAGCGATGATTTATCAGATGCAGATATCAGAGCGACGGACGAGCCCTTCTGCATACCCGACGAGACAATGTCGAATTCTCTGTTAGCGAGGCTCGATGAGCTCTCGTTCGCGGAGGAGCGGGTTCTGCGCACGATAAAGCTTCAGCGAGGTCACGGCGGCAGCATCGGGCTCCAAGTGACCGAGGGTAACGACAGCGGCGTCTACGTGCAGGCGGTCTCGGTCGGTGGCTCCGCCGATATGGCTGGGAACGTTAATAAAGGTGAGCTTACGTTCGGTCGGTATACCGTTACAATTTATCCCACTGCTATCGATTTGTTGAATTTAACGTTTTCTTCTTTTTTTGCACATTTCAGGCGATAGAATCGTAGCTATAAATGGACAGAGTTTACTTAATCTTAGGTATGAAGACGCGTTGAAGATGCTACAAAGTACCTCCGAAACTGTTGAATTAGTCTTATCGCAAGTAGTATCTTTACCTTGTCCAGCGCTACTGACAGATAGCCCTGACGATGATTTATCGGAGCCAATGAAAAATAGTTATTTACAGTAAGCATTGATTAAACAAACATTTGAAGTCATCATTTAACATTGTTTTATAACTTTGAAGGAATTTGAAATTCGGCGTATCGTCGGAAAGAGAATCTTCGTCGATGACATCTACTAAATGGCTACAAAAGCTCGGAGACGTCGCATCTGTTCAAAACACGTCAAGTGCTTACAGTAGCGCAGCATCTAGTGCAATGGGAAATCACAATGTAAATAGTCTTTATGTACCGGACATCGATGACACGGAAGGGATCCACTCCGTTAGTAGGCTTTTAACTTTGGAGGACTTGGACATTAGTCACGTCAACAATCAGCAAGTTTTTATTTAATATGTAAGTGGATTATTGCATCTCAACCTCCTCTCGTTAATGCTTGAACGATTAATTGGTTCGGAAAGATAGTCCTCGACTTATAAAATAGATTATTAGGTTGTTGAAACAATTAAGTCTATAGATAAAAAATAGTGTGAGGGCAGAGACCGCCAACTCTTATAATTACTAATCAAATTATAGTCATCCATTTAAAGAAGCCTTTGTCTATTGCAGATAAATGCTTCGTTGATTTTCAAATCCAAGGCATTTTTTAATTCATTAATGTAGGATTATTTATAAATGACGCATCTTATAATATTTTAAAATATTAACACTCGTTTATTTTTTTATGTAATCTAAACAAAAAATTAATTACAATTAATTTACCGAAAAATTCTTATAAATATGATCCACAGTTATTTGAAAATGATAAAGTCGACCTTTTTTTGATTGGCAAAAATATCTAAAATTTTCTTTGGATTCGTTGCATACACTTGCAATATCTTGCGACGCAGCAATTATACATGATCTTAACATTCGACCTCCACTTCTGAATTTTCAATCTTTACTATTGACCGTTAGAAAACGTGCGAGTGGCGTGGGAGGTCGAATGTCACTTATACGGCATCGGCTTTAGAGTGTTGCAAACAGTTGACTCTCGCGCAAGCTCTCATTTACACTATTTTCCTCCGCGCTTACAAAAGAAATTCAAAATCATACTGTTTCGCGTAATAATACTGAAAAAACGTCGAGTGTTTCTAGTTAAATTTCTTAAAAAATTATTGTAAAACAATATGTGCACATAATTAAAATAATCAAAGTTACAAAAATGGAATTTTGTCACGCAGACGCAGTATTACCAACGCCGCCAGTACCACCTCGTCGTAAAAAAAATAAAGCTCGACCAAAGGAACCAATTTCGCTTCCAATAAAATCACAATTTTCGAGTTCTGGGTCAAAACGCCGACCAGCTCCTGCACTTCCTCCAGCTGCCTCGCAAAAAATAGGAAGAACAACGACGTCGTTTCATCCAAACGAAGGTCATTCATCTAGCACTGGTTCAAGTAGTCTACAGTACGCACCCGAAAGCTTGGATTCGACAGGAAGTAATAGTTTGATAAGTTGTCCAGTAAAAGTAGCACCTAGTAAACCACAACGTAGTCCAAGAAATAAACATGCAGAAAATTCGATTCGAAATGATGTGCAAATCAGCCGAGTTAATTCGCCATTTATCTCGTCTCGAGAACCGAGTCCTTACCCGCCGCTATTATTTACGTTAGAAGATTATGAATCTGTTATGGAGAAATCTTTAACAGCTCAAGAGAGTCTTATAGAAAAGAACGTTAACAACCACAAGTCTTTGGAAATTAAGTCTGATTTGAAGGAAACAGAGGTAGTAGAAGAAATCTCCCTTCCAACAGAGAGCACAAGTTTACCGAATATGCAATTCAGTAGTGAAAGGGAGGAATTTTATTTTTGCATAACAACGACCGATAAGCCGTTTCAAAAAAATCTCGGTAGTTGGGGATTATCGCTCGATGACGATACCATAGATAAATCGGAAGAAGAACAACATTCAGGTGCTCATATATTTGAAGATTACATCGATCGTAGCAACCGAATGAATGCCAGACCAGACTTATTTTCTAAAGATTTCACTTCCCTTGAAGATGTTTCGACTGAGAGGACGGCAACGAGAGTTCGATTTGTCGTAGAATCTCCGAGTACATCTACTCCCGATGCTGATCTTATGGACGACGGAATAACATACAAAGATTTCTTTGAAAAAAAATTTGCCGAAGCTGAACGTTCGACGGTCAAATTGACTGAAGTAACAGATGATGACGTAAGTGATTTGGAAAATGACTCTTGCGATGATAAAAATTTTAATGAAAATTCAGAAGTGTTGGCAGATAATAAAATCGAGCCTAAAATACAATTTCAACTTGGTCCAAAAGTCGAAAAATCTCGTTATGGTGAGTTATACGTTGATGCAGAAAAAGATAGTGAACAAGATATTAGCGGTACAGTGGATGTAAGGGATGAAGTTGACAATATACTAAAATTATCATTGGAAACTGATGATGCGCCCGAAGAACAAATTAAGCCGAATAAAAAAGTGGAAGAAAATAAAAGTTGCATAGATTGTGTTAATAAAAGTGAAAATAAAATATATATTCATCCATCGCTTTACCATTTATTAAACGATGATGAAGATTGGGAACAATATATCGATGATACAGTAGATGATGTAAAATCAGATAATGAATGCGACATTAAAGAAATTATTGATGATCTCAAATGTAACGAGACAAGCAGTGATATTAAAAATGAGCAAACTAATTCATCAGAAAATCCAGAAAATTCCGAGATACAATCAGTTTTGAAAGAAGAACAAGGGTTGTCAGAAAGTATACGTCGGAATGTATTTCTAAATACTATGTTGGACGATCATAATTTTGAAAAAAACTCGTTGACGGAGAAAAGTGCAAACTGTGAAGTGATAGCCACTCACCCTAAACCGGCACCAACTCCTTTTACGACGGACGAGCAAAACTCTGAACAGTTGTCTGATGCAATTTTAGTCACAGATGAAGCAGTGCCAAGTAACAACAGCAAGAAGATTACATTAAAAGAAACTGGCGCGCCGCCAAATTCCCAGAACAAAATGGAAACGTTACCAAGCGGTAATAAATCAGTTGGAGAAGCTAGAAGCGACATGCTGAACGAGCTCTTGACGAACTTCGAATCGATTAAACTGAAATCGGTCAAAAATCTAGTCGATAATCTACCGATTAGTTCGGAAGAGACGCAAAAAGACACACCTCCGATAAATTCAGTGACACAAAAGACTGATGTAGCCCCCGACGCAACGGAAATCTTTGTTCAGAAAACTACTACTAGCTTACGTTCTCGATCGAAGAAACCTGCAGTAGCGACTGAGAGCAGAGGTACCGATCCGATACCGGACGTACCGAGTGCCATAATCGATGAAACTCTCAATTCTCAGCGTAGTGATAACGACAATAAGGCCATGGCAACCGTAGACTGCAATGACCAATCCAGCGAGTCTATATCCATAGCTCCCGGTAGTGTAAAAAATTTCGTTATGTATTACGAGATTCATAGCGAGCTGAGCACTGTATATAAAATGGAAGAAAGCGCCTTTAGTAGGCGCAAGCACGAGCTCGCCAAAGAATACAAAAAGCTGCAGCAAGGCAGCGATAAAAAATCCATCAAATCTGGTGAAAAGGTTAAAAGCAAATTGCCCAATTTGCAATTGCTACCCGATAAAAAGAAGAAAAATGACAAAGCAGTGGAGAATACGAAAAGCAAAAGTAAGGTTGTGGATCACGTCCCGACGCCTTGTTTGAAAAACGTCGTTGCCAACCAACCCAAGTCGGAGAGGAAAAAGAGCGTGCAATTCGACGGCGAATGCAAAGTTATCACTCCGAGAAAAAAAGACAAGAAGAAAGACGAAGAAGAGGGTACTTTTTCGACGTTTATCGGTGGGATTAGGACGAGACTGAAAAGAAATGCCCCGGCTAAACCGGAAGCTAAAAAAGCTGAATGTTCGAAAGGATTGAAGTTAGACCCGTGCCCGGCTGAGGCTGCAGCCATTATTTGTATTCAGGTTGGTTTCATTATGTTTTTCATAATTAATTTTATTTATTCTATTTACATATATTTTTATTTGTGATACTTTAAAAGCTTTATGTTAATATATGTTTTTTATTTTTTTACTTACAGAAGTCTCCAGAAGCGCATGCATTAAAATATCCATCGATATCAGGTAACAGAAGCTTTCTACCGCCCAATAAGACCTTGCCAGACAACCAAACCATTGTGTTTTACTGCACTGTATAAAAAAGTAGATTTTATATGAGGAAAAACTTCCTAAAAATTCCTACACATAAACTACTAACGTAGAAAATCGGATAGTAGCTAATCGAATGCAAATAAAGCTTTTATATTAATTTATTATTTGTATTTTATATTAATACGGATGTGCATGTACTGCTGAGATGTTATTATAAACATTATGATGTACGTAAGTGTAAGTTAGACAGCGCTACAAATAGGCAAAAAGTTATATATGAAGCGACTTTTTTTTAAACTCCGAAACTTATGCGTACCATTGTGGAAGATAAAGTTCTTGATTCCTCGTGATATGTCTCGTAATATAATGAAAATATTTTAATTGTTTGTAAATAATAATAAACTATTATTTATGTAAGTGTAATTATATAGAATCTAAAAAATGTAGCTGCTGGCAGATAGAATAGGTTTTATCAATCGAAATATTTAACGATAAATATATTTAATTACAGATCATAACTAATCTGTTTTAAAAGTAAACCGATATTATAAGAAAGTTCATTCGTGCAATTTAAATGAGAAAATAAACTAATAGAATGTTACGTATTTATTTCTACTATTACGTGCCTCTTTATAAGTATTATTACTCATTATTGTTTGTTATATTAGTTCAATCTAGCGCTAGTGTTCGGGTCTAAAAATTATTAAGAAATGATATTCTCCGAATTTTGTATAGTTATGATCAAAATTTCATGTGTTTTATGAAAATGTTATAAAAGGACGTTAGCACTGAAAATAGCTTTGCTCGATATAAGTAATTAGCGAAATTGTCTGAAGATGGTTCTGATAATATAAATATATTTTTGTTTTAATGAGTACGTATAAACCATTTGAATATATGATTGAATTTATGAGATGAAAATGCAAAACTGTACACGCATTCATTACACTAATCATACGCGCAAGCTTGCTTCGTATGAATTTGTCAACTCAATAAGTACGTCTGTTTGACAAAATGTTTTCGAGAAAATTGCATTTATATTATGAAACGAGGAACGGTACATGAGAAGACCTTTGATCGAAATTTTTTATAACTCGATGATGATTATAGAACTTATATACTTACAATAAAAAACAATTCGTACATTAGTCAAGCACATTTAATTGAAGCGAATTTTGTATAAACTATATGCAATAATTATTCTAAATGCATAAGCGACTCTGGAATTGATGAACGAATTCTGAAAAGTCATGATCGTAGTTGAATTATCTTTAAAAATAATACTTGCGAGCATTTAGAGTTGTGAGTATGAAGCAAAAATTTAATGTTTAATTGGAATGTTATAACTTTCTCTCATGAATCATATCGCTTATTCATTATATCACAGCATAATTGAATAAAAAATTATTAATTTCACGATGAAAAACGTCTGTTACTCTATTTAACCTTATTATCCCGAAAAGTAATATTCACTTTTAATTTGAAAAGATTTTAACAAAATGACAAATTCAATAGTAATGTGTGCCCCAATTCATAGTAAGTAAAATTTTTCAACATTTATAAACTCTTCAAAATGTTTAATTAAAAAACGCTTACTTTATGTTATTTAAACATTACACAGAAAAAAGGGTATCCGTGACTTTTGACCTAAAGTCTTGAACTTTTCAACTAAAAGGTACTTTCAAAAAACTTGTCATTGCTATTTACCTACTTATTTCATGTAATGGTTTAAAGTGAAAAAATAATTGGCTTACTTTGAAGCAAAAATAAGCGTAGTAAATGTTATAGCAAATTCAACATGAAAATTTAATAGTTGCAATATCTAAGTACTAATTGTTTTTCGTTTGAAATAATTATCATTATTAAAACACATAAAATTTTCATATTTAATAACCAACATTGTATTATGGAAAATACAATAATAATTCAATCATTATGCTGTTACTTAATATACATAATTTATTTACATAAGAAATGCCTCCTCGTAATCAATTAAATTTCTGTATAGTTGAAGTTAATGTCACTCTTGAACCCAGTTTTGTTTACTATGGAGTTCGCAACGAACCTCCAAACCTTTTAATTTATTTTCTGCCGTGTCTTGAAATAATTTTTAATTATACCAGAAAATTTTAAATGTTATTTTTAAAAAAAAGTTTAAAAATTAAAAATACCGGCCTCATGATTTTTTGTTTCAAAACAAATTTTCACGGACTTTTCCGCAAAATTATGTAAAGCTAAAATTAAGAAACGCGCGTAACTGCGGCAACGCAGCTGGAGAAATAGGCACAACCAAGGTCGTTGAATGCACTTGCTGCTCGAGTGAGTTTAAGGACGTTGAAAAAAACAATCTTTTTTTTTGTATAAAATTAAATATAAAACTGAAATGCTCGTGTTTTTTTACGATCTTTTGTCACATGCTCAAATAATCAATCGGAAACTGTAAGCTTTGTTGCTCTCGTTGGCCATCGCCTCGTCGCGAACTCGGTAAAAGTTTTTGTCCCCTGCCACTTTTCTGGAGCGCGTTCGGGACACACGGCTGTGCGCGCACGCACGCAGTAACGCGTATGATTAATTCAGCGACAGCAACAAACGGAATAAAAATGAAATAATATTTCATTCGCTTTTAAACATCCATGAGAATTTCATTTTCGGCATTTTCATGCGAAGGAGCGCGATATCGCACGCAGCCAGAACACGCGCATAGCGGAGAAAATCTGCGCCGGGTCAAAAAAGCGCGCAGCGCACGTTGGCTTTTATAAACGAAATCCCTGACACATCTCTTTTCGCTTTTTATTTAGCCGAGTCGCGAGAGTACGTGTCTGCATTAGTTTAGCATACAAACACACATACAGAGACGCGTGCACGTGTCGAAATTCTTCGGTCCGCGCTTTAGGTATATGTATGTATATGCGCTAGCGGCGCTCGAACGGAATATTGCCGCGGAGCGGCGAATTTATTTTGAGCTTGTGTAGTTGTATACGTATGTATGACGTCACACGACGACGACTACTGCTACTACTACCGCTAAACCACTCGAATTGCTGCTGCTGCTGGTCGTCGCATCGACGATGTTGCTGATTCTTGTGCTGGTGCATCGTCGCCAGTCGCTTCTCTCGCGTTTTGACTAAGCACGCGAATTTCTGCACCGCTGCCCGATTGACAGTGCAAGTATCGATGTATATAATACACATGTTTTATGTATAATGCATCGATGTATATGCTATAGTGGCTGCCGCGAATCGGATCGCGAGTGATCGAGTGCCTCGAGAGAGGGAGAGAGAGTGGCCGAAGTACCCGTCGATAAGCTTCTAATTCGGCTTCGAGTTCAATCGATATTATTAGACACTTGTGAAAATCACTTTTCTGGATGCTGCATCGAAGATAGAGAGCGCCTACATTACCTCGGAGAGAAGTTGAAGAAGTTTCGAAAAAAGCACTCGCAGCTCGCGCGTGTTTTCAACTAGATCGCACACTTGCTGATGCAGTATTGAATTTTCTCTGCTCTTGTAGGTCAAAATACTTATTACGAAATTTAAACTTTTTTGCTTTTCTTTTTTTTACGAAACGAGCGTAATCAAACGAAGCGTACGAGTTTGTAAAATTTTTCCTCAAAGATCGAATGTCGTGCAACGCATACGAATCGATCTCGTCGTCGAGCGGTGGACGATGTAAAAATAAATAACACACAACACATGACACACGCCGCATAGAATCGCAACATAATAAAGCCCGAGAAATTTCGTCACCGCATTGAGAGAAAATTGAATTGGTAAACATAACAGCAAAAATATTCGTTAAAGCGAGCGAGAGGACGGACGGACGCTCTACGGTCGGTCGGTCGACTCGCGCGCGCGCGTTGATACTTTGCCAAGTTCAACTCTTTGGGCTGCAATGCCAGAGCTTTGCTCTCCTCTAAGCAAAGCTACACGCATAACTTGTATACGAGAACTTTTCAGCCTGAATTCTCAGCACAGTCGTCATGAATTTCGTTACAGTTCAAACAACAAGGGCGGTAAAGACGACTTTTTTTGAAACTTTTGCGATGAATATTGCTGCTGCTGCTGCACGTCGCACTGTCGAATTCGATTACAAGTCACAAATAACGGCCTCTCCTTTGCACACGGAGTCTGACAAACACTAGAAGAGTACAGTGCAAAAGGTAGAAAGAGACAACTAGCGAGAGAGAGAGAGAGAGCAGAGGCAAAGATTTTAATTGCATCCGCGCCTTTTCGCTAATGCATCTCGCTTCGGGGAACTCGACTGCTCGCGAAAGATTAAAGGCCTCCGAGAGCTAGCATCATACATATAAAAGCCATGCCTCAACTGCAGTGCCCTTTGATCGTGACTGCGACTCGACGGTGCGTCGATACCGATTCGCCGCTCGACTCGACGCTGACCGCCGACGAGCCGGTCATTCGGCTGAAACTCGACAAGCCCCCGCACTGGGATTGGCAGCTCACAACGACCTCCGACGATTTGCCGGTAATTCAACTGCTCGACCGCGAGGGCAAACTCCTCGTCGAGACCACTGGACGCTGCGCCCAACGCGCCAGAGGTTCCTTCCGAGACGGCCTCAAGTCTCACGAGTCCTTTCCCCAGCCCACAGCGACAGCAGCAGCTGCTGCGTCTGTTATCGTCAAGGACGAAAGCCCGAAAGTGGTCGTACCCAAGAGTTTTCAAGGCAATCGTAATTACGAAGGCTTCAGCACCAAGTATGGCTCGGCTCTTTGTGGATTTCCGACGCGTAAATCGCACAGCGACGCGAACGTGTCGTCGTCCTCGTCCTCGGCCTGCGCCGCTACGAGACGCAAAAAAATTCGTAAACACCATTCGTCCAATACGTCGGACTTTGACATCCGCCGATCCAACAGCAACAGCTCGACGACGAAAAAAGAAGTAGCCAAGAGGTACTCGAGCGTTAACGGCTCGCGTCAGCAGATTTTCGAGGATTCGCCACTGGAGCAGGTCAAAGATAAAGTGGAGGGGCCGCTGTTGGGCCGATGGGCGGCTCAACCGACCCGTCCTAATGACGATTATACCGGGCAAAGAGTTGATTTTCATTTCGATGGCAGTATCAATAACGCCAGAGACAATGTAATTGGGCCATCGATTAGCAGCGACGAAAATGCCAAGAGAGACGAACTCGAAATAATCAAGAGGTTCTTGTGTAAGAAAATGTCAGCAGATATGGAGTACGACAGGCAGTATCGTAGAAACTTATCCACTCCAACTCAGACGAGCGATTTGGCGGGTATAGATGAAGTGGACGCACCAGTAACAAAGCCTGACGAAATTTACATGGGCAGTGCGCAAAGCAGTCACGAGACAGGTGCTAGAAAAAATTATAAAACGAGAAAAATTCGCAGTGAAACCAACATTGGATATCATCGCGAATTACCTGAAATTCAAGAGTTCAAAGTTTTGAGTCCCTCGGAGAAATTGATTAAAAAATACTCTGCGAATGGAAAAAAACGTAAATGTTATCGAAAAACAAGGAGCGACGTGATGGTAAACAAACATCAGTCTAGATCTGCGAGCTCTGAAAGAGATACTCCGACGAATAAAAATTATCCAACGCGTCGGATTAAGAGTCAAGATAATTTCGACAGATCGTGGCGCGATTATAAGGAGAATCATAAGCAGCTCCGCAGAGACGTCGATCAAGTGGAAATGGCCGAAGAGGATTTTACGACGAAGCCGCGCTGGAAGGACCGATGCGAGGGTAGAAAATGTAAAATTTGTGAAAACCTAAAAAGCAACATCGATCCGCTGAAAAATCCTGAGGTCCTCGACGTTCAACGAGTTAATGAGTCTTGGCTGGAAGAGCTCAAAAGCCCTTCCGCCAGTGACAGCTCCAAGTCAAGTGCCAGCAGTAGTTCGACGGTGAAAATAAGTGATACGGTTGAAATGGTGAATGGCAGTAGCAGCGTCGACTGCGTCGACGGACCCGCCGGAGTGTTTTACGATTACGAAAACAAAACGAACGAAGATATTACAAAGGATTACTTCAGGCGTGTTTACGAACTTTTACGTCGGCGAAAAGAGGAGGCGAAAACGCTCGCCGAGTGCGAAGAAGACACTTGCTCGTCGAATAATTTTGAAGAAGACGCTCGAGTGAAGAAGCGGAGGAGAAGAAAAAAAGCAGCGGATAAATCGATGGAAGGTAATTTTCATTGCGAAACTTGCAAAAATACTTTGTTAATGCTTATATCATTATATACATGTATCTTGAAACTATATTAGTAAGGGATAAATCAAAAGTCTTATGCATAGCTCGCGTAGTTACATTTTTAATTGGCTTTTAAACAAAATTTAGCGAGCTTTTTTGCGAAAGCTCTACGTACACGAGAGTAACTTTGGCAATAATTCCTCCAACAAAGTATCTGTCTGTACAAGTCAAATCCAAGATGAATGAAAGAGCGCGTCGAGGAAGCCGAGTGGCTCTGAGCTCGTATACGGCGTATATATAGTTGTTCGCTTGTATCCAACTCCGACATGCTCGATAAAGCAACGTCTAGTTGATCATGCCAGAGGCGCATTCGCGATTCACGTGATTTATACTGACCCCTACTACTACCACTACCACTACCACTACCGCTACTACTACCGTCGTTTTCTCGGTGCGCAGCACACCAAAAATTGCGATATATAAAAAAAATCCCCGAACTTGCCGAAACTGCTGTCTTCCGCCGATCGACGCGGAAATTTCTCCCGGAGCTTAACAGCGCGGCGCGCGCGCGTTATCCGTGCGCAGCTATAGCAGCTCGGCTCGCTCGACTAAACAATCTCCAGCGAGTAAATACAAGGAACGACCAAAAAACGACGACGAAAAAGCCCGGGGAGGTAAAAAGTCGGAAAATAACGAGATTCGAGCCGGGCTTGACAGCAGAGCGAGACGCGCACAGAGAAAGGTGCAGCGCGTACGCACGCGTGCACATAAATCTATGTACAAAAGCATATTGAAGCTAGCGCGGGGGGATAGGTGCTGCAGTGCAGTGCAGCAGCAGGTTCTCTCGCTCAAAGTTAAGCTTTCGGCGCGCTGTTGCCTCGATCTGTACTTGTGAGTGCGCGCGCGGCACAAGTGAGTTTGTAGATACTTGCTTGCCTGCGTGTGTATTTGAGCGGGCTCGCGGCCAAAGAGATTAGTGTCACACCGTCAAATCCATGTGCACTGTAGCAATCCTCTTTCACTCTCTTTGTGTGTGTATGTGTGTATGTACGCACGATTGCTAGCTGCACTGCCCGGCGCGCGCACTGCACACACACTACACTACGTGTTGGCACACAAGCTAGTATATATCCTGATGGAAAAGACATACTCTGTCATCGTATCAGATTTGTTTGGATCGTTCGAGAAAGTGCTTGGCCTCGTATATAGTTTAGTACATTGTGTATAGACTGACGCGCGCCGAGTGTATGTAGTGTGCAGACGGCAACGAAAATCGAGCGTAAGCTTGGAACGGTCGAAAGACGTTATCGCTTATTGTCATCGCCAACACGATCTTGAGTTGACAATTGTCAGTAATGCGCCTTGACCATGCTATTCAAAGATCGACTTGAAGCTTCGTCGTTTTCCCAAATAAGAACTGACTCGAGTTTTAAAAAAAGCAAATCGCATTCGCATGGAATAAACTCGACTCCCTCGCCGCTATAGAGAGCAATTTTAACTAAATATTTTACATCGGATACAATAAAATTTATAGCTCAGACTTAATTGCTATAGTTAATCCAATCGATGGGTTATATAAATGGCTTTTATCATTAACGCGATTGTATATCTATACACATATTTTCGGTTGACCACCGATCCCACAAGTGAGGTTGTACGTTCCCGAAACGAAACCAAAAGTGCAAAATAGTTTCACGCATTGAACTCTAAAGCCTTAGCATGGTTCAAACGTTCACACCTATACGTATATACGTAGGAGCGTGATGAATAATTCAAATCCTTCATTAACTGCACTTATCCCCATTAAAGATTTAATCGATGAAATCTCCATTAGATTTAAAAATAAGTTTCGATTGAAGTTGCTGCAATTAATACTGCGATAATAAAAAATTCAGAGAACACTTACTTTGTACTAAAATCTTTCGATTAAATTTCAAGTAAAATATCTTGTTAGTAACATGCTCTTTTATTTTTAAAAATCGATTACTTCATCCAAGAAAAAAGATAAACGAATTCTTGTTCTGGAATTTCAAAGCATTATTTGCTAAAAAAACATAACTGGTGAAAGTCAAGAGCTCCGTGTTGTCAAGTATATTTTTAAAAATGTTCATCCCTGGTAGAAATGATCAACATTTCATGGTTAACTTTTGGTTAATGAAAAGTTGCTTAGAAATAAAAGGATCGTTAAAACAGAACAGAATATTTTAACCAAAATCATAACGTTTTTTTCAACATTTCATAATCAGAAAATGTTTCATGTTTTTTTTTTCTATGAATATTTTTTTACTGCATGAGATTAGTACAAAACATCATTTGAACACACTTTTGCTATCATTTTTATAAATAAAATGTTTAAATATTATATGCATAAATCGCGCTTTGACTTATGCCATTATTTTGACTTTGCCATTTGCAGATTTATAGATAAACGTGCTTGCCATCTAGTGGTGTAAAACTGGTTAGAATTTTTTGGAAATAATGAATCATTTTTTCGGCTTTATGCTATTATTAATGTTAAGCATTTCTACCCAGGTAAAATTACTTAAAATAACAACAACAAAAAGTCAAAATTCAATCATATAATTAAATCTATTAACATGTCAGAAAACAAATTCACACTCATTGCACAGGAGATATATTAAGAGACCTTTTTTAAAGGAAACAATTCAATAAGCGTAAAAAGACAAAAACATTTGAGTTAATTTTTTTTAAATATCCTCGAGGTTTATTTTAACCAGGCTGTCTCGCGTTGCCTTGTTTAAATACAAGTGTCTGCTTTTGAAGCATGTGCTCTGCGACGAAAACAAAAGTTGGCAAACTTATGCCCAAAGCGTGGCAGTAGTATCACTTTCATAAAGGTCCAGTCTGTGCGCGCACACAGGGTCATTTAGTTCAAAAGACCAGAGCTAACTATACCTTGAGGAATTTGACATTCGCTCGCGGGTAATTCAAAGCATTCAAAGAGACGCGCGCGTATACAGTTTATCTGTAATGAGAAAAGTCCGCTTTGAACTTTAACGCGCGTTCAAAGTCCATATTATATATCTATCTTTCATGATTAGACCGGGAAAATTAGCTTGTACGAAGAAAAAAAAGGAGTAAAATGTTTTGATTTAAAAGATGAAATTTGTACGAGCGAGAGTAGGTGATTGGAAAGGATAAACATGGGTTTATGCATTTGTTTGCTATATAGAACAGAGGAAACAGTGGGATTACAACGTTGCAGGAAGATTGTATCGATCGGCAAGAGTACAATGTCGGAAGGTTCTAGAGGTTTAAAAACAAAATTTTCGGAAAACAGCGAACTACATATTAAAAATTCAGTATCTTCCAACATTAAAATCTTATTTTCAGAACACGAACACGAGGCGTAAAAAAGCATAAATTTGAGCATAAAGTAATTCATCGTCGTCTTTTAAACTTTTCAAAAGCCAAGTATATATCATAAACAATTCTCTTCACGGGCAATTACTCGGGCAAATTTAGAGCTCTGACCGTCATTATTCGAGAGAGAAGTTGAGAAAAAAGCCGGAAGCAGTTTTGAAAGTTTCGATGTATAAGGTCACGATTTAACGAGTCGAGCCCTGTAATTACTAAGCAGGTCGGATCGGTGGCTGGCTGCTCTCTCGGTTGTAGCTTAATACGCGTTAACGATGACTATCCGACAGCGGATAAATCGATGGTCATTAGGGCGAGCAGTAGCAGCAGCGGCGTATAGCATTAGAGCTGGGATGCGCGTAGCAGCAGCAGCAGCAGTAGTCGACGGGCGAGCATACACAATTTAAATATGTAACGACAAAAACACATAAACCCGGGACAAAATCATAAACGCGCGTCGCACGCGGCTGTGCACAGTATGTGCACGCATGAGTGCGGATTGTAATACCTGGGCTGCACGTATAGGCCCCTGTCGTTGACCCATTGGGTTTTGTGCATGGCAGCGTGTTATAAGTCGAAGCGCGCATATAATATATAGGGTGCAGGCAAAAGCCGGTAATAAAAAGCTACTCGTTGTCGTCAACGCCGTGGTGTGTATAGCTGCAGCAGAACAAGCGCCAGTGCAGCAGCAGCTCGTGTCGGTGTAAAAATCAACGAAGGTAAAAAAAAAATTTAGCGAGCAGGTCACGGAGATATAGAATAATATATATATATATATATATACGTATATAGCGCTGTGCAGGCGCGTAAAACGGTGAAAGTCGGGTAGCTGCGGATAAGGCTATGCGTGTGCTCGCGCGAGGTGAAGCGACGAGAGCGAGAGCGAGAGAGAGAGAGAGTATAACGGGGAGGTGGCGGAGGGTGAAGGAGGTAGAATAGACGTCAGAGGGCTATATAACTCGAATGACTATCGAGGGGGTAGTAGGACGAGGGGTGAAAGAACGTTGAGTCGGTCGCGCACGCCGCAGGCATGCATATACGAGCTGTACACCCACACACACACTTTCCTGCTCGCACAATATGAAGTAGTTGCACAGTAGTGCACAAAATACGTGTGTGTGTGTGTGTGTATATACGCAGCCCGGAGTCTCGCGCGCGAGGATACTTCTGCACGCGTATACCCACATGGAGATATAGAGAGCTATAGCTAGCACAGTGCGCGACGAGCTGCGCGCGCTTTTGAAACTGCTGCTGCTGCTGCTGCTGCTACCTTCCTACGTCAGAAGTACGGTATACGCGCTGGTATACGGAGCACCAGGCTGACGTCGGAGCAGCAGTTGAACGCGAGCCGTGCATTACTCGACACGCGCGCGCAACTACGGCAGACCACACGCAACCCTCGGCGCGCACCTGTTTTCCAACGACATACATACATACATACATACGTGTGTGGATACTTGCCTGCATTTGCGAGCTTTCGCAGGCCGTACAGTAGTGGTACATGCACGCGACCGCGTGCTCCTCTCGCACTTGCTGCATTTCGCGCCTTTTATCGCTTCTCTGCAGTGTGAAAAAGTTGATGCATCTACATTTTCAAGCGCGTTGATACGAGCGAGCTCGAGATAGAGAGAGGCAGCTCGTTGCAGCAGGTGACACACTGTTGTATACATCGCAGACGACGACGACGATCGCTCCGAGTTTTCGTCTACGTCTGTGTACATTTGCGACTGTCAGCGATATTAGCTTTCGCGCAGCGTTGATAGATTCGTCCTGTGTATAAGCTACTACCTTTTTGTATACGTCACGTGTGCTGTGCCGTGCTGCGCTACTCCCCGCTTCGCGTTATAAACGCGATGATCGATGCTTCATCACGTGTGCTGCTGCTGCTGCACTACGCGCGCTTTTACACAGGCTGATCCGTCGCGGGGCAAAAGCGCGCCAGGGGTGTCCTCTCTCTCTCTCGCCTGTGTTAATGTGAGTGAATCGCTTCCGGTGAAAGCTTAATAGCTCGTGTGATAACGCGCGTGTGCTCTCGCCCATCGGGCCGTGTGTGTATATATAACAGTGTCCACCGATCAAAAAAAAAGAGCGAAAAAGATCAACTATTCAAATTTTATCTATCGCGCGTATAAATTCGTGCACGTGCGAGCGAGGTGTGATGTACTATACGTACATAGCGTATAAAACATCGCTCCATCATGCAGGCTTATAAATTGTCGAGCCCGAGTCTGTCTGTGAATTAATACACGAGTTTGCGCGCGTATTAATTATCTGGAGCAAGAGAGAAGAGAAAAGAACGAGAGATAAAAGGATACGAGACGATAGATGTATATATAGATATTTGCACGTGCATTAGAAAATGCGCGCATAGAGCAGCTCGGGCGGCGCTTTATTCGTTGACACTGCTCGCATAATTTTGCTAATAGCATATATAGATATATACATTATACTTATATATAGTACATCCAGTCCTGCACACTGGTTAACGAGTTACTGGGTCAACGATGGCAATGTAGCAGACAACTAGGGTACGTATTACGTATATATGTATATGTACAACGCGTACTTACTATATAATATATATACGCGCTGAACTTGAAGTACCGACCAATAATTTCCTTTTCACGAAGGGAGGATATATTTTATTCTGAAAATTTGAAAGGATTTTTGCTTCAAAGCTTTTTTCTCTGCCCCCAAAGCTCTTTTGAAATGGCCTCAAGTGTAAATGAAGGAGCGTTTCTTGTGTTGATTTGAATCCGCGAAATTTTAATAATAAATTGAATTCGCGTACGAGCCTAGGTTGCCGCGAGGGTCGATGATGCATGCTGTATGAGCTCCGATAGCTATCTAATCATAGGGTATCCGGCGCACTGATCTTACTAACCTTACGTTCTTTGATTATGTATACACAGGGCAAACACGGAGTTATATGACTCGGTATTTGCCCAATGAATCACCTTCATAAACTAAACCAAAAGGTAATATTAATTTTCAGCAACTATATGTAGCCCGAGTTAAATCTCGAATTTCTGCGCGGACTGCAGTACATGTTTTCGAAAATGCTGTAATTGATAAAAGCACGCGCAGCAGCAGCTGTATACGTATTATGAGATTTCAAAATAAGAAAAATATAATATTGCGTAATAAATCAGAGGCAAAATAAATTTATATCCAGTTAATGCCCAGTATAATTAATGAATGATAATGTAAGCACCCGCGTAATACGAACGACAGCGAATGTCATAAATTCAAAGTGGCACGATTTTAATTTCACTTACACATAGTAACGCGTGCGCGACGGGACCCCGTATATATATACATACTTCATTTAAATTATGTTAATTAATGTTTGTCGATGCGAGGGTAATGTCCACACGGAGAGCGCGGAGCGCGTCCAACAACAATAAACAATAACGAATTAGATCGCGCGCGCGCGGGTAGCTACTACTGGTTGCTATTTATAAGCGCAAATCTAAAATAGGCAACTGATAAATCGAGCATACATCGATAAATACAAATACGAGCATAATGCGCGAGTGTGGTCACGTGCCGGTACGGCAGTAGTAGTAGTAATGCAGCTATACAGGATCGATTTCTATTAATAGTATAATTTTACCGATACCCTGTGGACGTTGGATTGGAATTCCGCTATTCGCGGCCGAGCAAAAAAAAAACATATCGCGAGACCCATTTACTTAAGAATAATTTACCAATTAAAACGTGCGCTTTCAATCGTACAAGTTTTTACGTATATCCATACGCATGAGATCGTGCGCCGCATAAATTTAAAAAATGATAGGTAAATATGTACGAGGCGAAAAAGAGAGGAGGAGAAATGGTTTGAGAGTCGATAATTGTCCAGGGGCTGGAGCGATCGACGATAAAATGCCACGATTTTCGATGAAGAGTATATTAATACACTTCATGTACGCAAACTCGACACACGCCGCTGTGATGCAATGTACGCAGTGCGTATATATCGCATTGTATGTAACACATGTATACGACCTTGAGATCTATATATATTATGTACACACATGCGAATACTGATGGCAATATCCTAGCGTAACGAAATAGATATACGTAGCATCGATGCGTGGATATGATACGACAAATGCAGCAGCAGCGAAAAAAATAGAAATAATCGTCGCAACAATGAGATCGTATGGCACGACGATAAAAAAATGTAAGTCATTGAACGCGCACGCGTGTGCGTAATGCGTATACGTGTGCGTGCGTGTG
Organism: Trichogramma pretiosum; assembly: GCF_000599845.2. Taxonomy (NCBI): domain Eukaryota; kingdom Metazoa; phylum Arthropoda; class Insecta; order Hymenoptera; family Trichogrammatidae; genus Trichogramma; species Trichogramma pretiosum. Next base: position 4,944,225 of record NW_019641698.1, read on the forward strand.
AGAGCCCGAGTTATATTGCAGTAGTTTATTCTGTAGTGCACGAACGTGTAAATAAACAAGGTTCTCAATGTCGCCGAGCTATATTCGATGCTCGACACTTGTCTCTCATCATTGGTGTTATACATATATATCGTATGTGCTCCGTTGAAGTGTACATACACAGAGCCCCGATGCTGTTGCTGGCCGCGTTAACGATCGGTGCAAAAAAAAAACAACGAAAAAACAAACATCTTTCGTGCTCGGCTTTTTATGATCTTGTTTATTGCTGGGACGTACTTTTACCCTAAAGATTATTGCGTTATCTGTTTGTTATCGTTCGATGCGCTCTTCTCTCTCTCTCTCTCTCTCTTTGTATGGCTTCGAATATTGACGGTACGTGAATCTTTAAACGTTCTCTCAACCGGTAATATGTTTTTCATTTCGAGCTAACGTACTCGACACACGCCGACAACTGTGCGGCGCGCGCTTCTTTCGTTCGGTACAGCAATTCTTTTCTATTTCCCGGAGAAAAAGAGAGAGTGTAAACTCGCTTGATGCCTCCAAATTGTTTTCCTGCACTTGTGCGCGTGTCTGAATTTAATTTGAGATATATTGCTTTTGCTCGCGTTATGCAACACGATATTAACGTGTAGTCGCATTAGCCGTACGATACGGATTAACACGTATTGTTTAATCGGATGGTGTAATGAGATCATTAGTTAACGAGATCATTTCATTAACGCCTCAAAAGGAACTATCACTCACTTATTTGCGAATATTAAAATTCTCGTGTCGCTTAAGCTTTAAGCTGTTAATATCACGTCTAGGTCTCTTCATTCAAAATGTTTAGTAGAACGGAAGACTTCTCTCTCTCTCTCTCTCTCTCTCTCTCTCTCGCACACACACCCTTAGACGACAAGAAAACGCAAAAAGTCTGTGTGTGGAAGAGAGAGAGAGAGAGAGAGAGAGAGAGAGAGAGAGAGGAAGGAAGGAAGGGCGTGGCGAAGGGTTGAAAGTCCTTAAACGTAAACGCTTCCATATTTCTAGAATAATATTTAGCCGAGTTTCCTTTTGCGACGTGTTACGAGTTCCATTGACGCCTTATAAGAAGAAAAAAGTGGAGCTTGCGCGACGTTCGAGAGTATATACGAGAGCCTTTCAAATCATGTACGATTTCAAACAGCGCGAATCAGCGGCATTAACGTCAATTGTCGACAGGGAAAAATATAAAATTGCTTACGCTTTTAAAGCCTCGATGGTGCAGCACTGAAAAGGATGGAGGTACAGCGAGAGAGAGAAAGAGAGAGAGAGAGAAGTAGACGTGCTGCAGAAGCCGATACGATGCTTTATATGAGATTCTTAAAGCTCTTTCGCGTCGCGCGAGTTGTTTAAGAAATTGCCTCGTTCACGCCTTAGGGGCATACGCGCAGCTATTTCAGGTTTTGGGTCATGAATTTTTCTACTTTTACACAGCGCAAGAAAACGTCTAGCCATTTTCCAAAAAATAAATCTTAGTATATGCGCTCTTGTTCGTGCAAGGACGCATACCACGAGTGTATCAAAGCGTCCGTCCCATAGCTTCGAGTGCACTACTAGGCGTATGTGTGCGTGAGTGTGTGTGTGTGTGTGTGTGTGTGTTCGTGTTTGTCGCGAGCCCACGCACAGACAGACTAAGCCCGACTGATCAAGGTTTGTTTTCACGTTCACGCACGAGTACGTGCCAGTGTTGGACCATTATCCCTCTGGATTTGTCTGCGCGCTCGCTCACTCGCGGATGAAGATTGATGGTTTCTGCCACCAACGCGCGCGAGCTTGTCTATATGCGTGATAAAAAATGAAAATGAAAATGAGAAAAAATATCGTTCGCACCTGACTGTGTATGCCAGGCTAGCGAAATATTGCACTTATTGCCTTGGGACTGATTTAAGCGGTAAAATCATTACAAGATAAATCATGTGCATGAGTATAAAGTAGAAACAAATAGTTTTTCAATTCAAATTACAATAAAAACGCGCATAAATAACTCTAGCATATGTTGAAGAGTTTGTTCAATCTCGTTCAAATTAGTTTGAATCTGCAAAGAAGCTGCAAAAAAAACTTTCTTACTGTTATATAGCAATTTAAAAATGGGTTTACTTACCCAATACATAATCAGTTGGTTATTTAGATTTATTAAAAATAAGCAGTTAAGTTATTTTTGGACTTTGGTTTCAAATAATGAGATAAGTTAATAGGAAGAAGTTATAATATCGTGAAACATTTTAAACTGGTCTTCTGAACAAATACAATAGATGATACATCATGGTTTTTATAACGTCATAATTTGTAAGCACAGTTCGTCGAACTAATGTGAGATTTGAGAGCTTTTTTTGTCCGTATATTTTTCCGCACGTCTTGCATTCATAGAGAACATCATGCGACAATTTGACATGCTTCTGAAGATCAACGCGATATTTATATTTTTTATCACAGAAATCACATGCGTGATACCTTTATGAATTGCCTCGATGTGATTTTTGGGATTAACTTTTTTTGAAAATGACTTTTCTCAAATATCACAAGTGTGAATCGATTATGCACCACATCAATGTGGATTTTGAGATAAGCTTTACGTATAAATATCTTTCTACATAAATTGCATGGGTATGTGACACCCTTGTGCGCCGAGTCAATGTGAGTTTTGAGATAATCTTTACATTTAAAAATCTTTCCACATGTATCGCATGTATGTGTGACATCCATCATGCACTGATTGAACATGCCTAATCAGATCCTTCTTATGTACGAATATTTTTCTACAAATTTCACATGCATGGGTTGGATTATTGAACATATCATCGAAGTGAATTCTATGTCTATTGAAAGAGTCAAACTTTTTTGTGTTACTTCCCTCATCATTTTTCTCACCTACAACACAATCGAAATGCATATTTATTTCTTGTTTTACTCTGTTCACTGTTTCTATTTTAATTATATCTTGAGTAGTATAATCGTCGATGTTCTTCGTTTGGAATGAATTTATGCTGGGCTTCACGTATTTAATTTTAAATTCAATTTTCATTTCGTCAAGTTTAGTTTCACGATTTGCGTAACATTCTTGAAGCATCTGTAATAAAATATTAATTTATTTATATTTAAGTTTTTGTAAAAAAATGTTTAGTATAATACAAGTCACATATGACTTTCCCATCCCGAGGTTCTTCCTTTACTCTGAAATATTTGTATTCTGAAGTATTTTGCTATCATATACTTTTATAATTGAATTTTTATAAAATAAAAATTACCTGGCTGCAGAATTAGAGAAGTCACGGTATTCCATGGCTACTCACTTTAAATTTCGATGGCGATTAATCTCTCTGAAATAATTTCAAACCAACGAACTCAAACTTTATTCGATAATATTTATAAGACGTAAAATGAAATCCTGAGCAAACCGATGTAAACAAAACAACACTAAGTCATTACATATTATTTATTTTATAATATTCTATTATTGATCTCTCTTGCGATCAATAATAATTTTTCATAGATGATGTTTAGTTTTAAAACATATGACTCTACTCTTATTAAAAGCATAGAGTTTTAAAAAAGTTATATTAATCATTTGAATAAACAATTATCAATTTACCGAAAGCCCGTCGATCCATTGGATTGGTTTTCCTAATCCAAACATTTACCGTTATCTAGATTTTTCATAGTAAAGAATTAATTTCGGTAGCAACTACTCATTAAATTCATTTACCACATTGTTCGAATGTAAATAATCCGTCCATTTAATCCGAACTAATTTGATGGAATAAGCCCTTGACTTAGCGAAACTGGAAAATTACACAGCGCGTGTAATACACCGCGTACTTTCGAAGCGTAAAATTTAAAAGGTCGACAAACAGCACCCTCATAAGTTTCGACTCCGAGCTCTTGCAAATTGACTCATTGCGAAAGGCCGCGAGAACGAGCCTCGCGTGCATCGTGTACACCCGCGCCCACGCTAATAAAATTACGGCGTCCAAACTCATTACGATTGCGCTCGGGCAGATTCGCATTATGACAACTCGCTCGAGCTCTCGTGCGCGCCGCGGCGTTGGAAAAACAAGAGAGAGTACATACTCAAGAAACGCGAATTGGCATTAAAACACGGCCGAAACCACAATACTTGGAGTTCAAATACAGAAACGATAATAGAGCAGCATCAGCGACGGGGCCAGGCCATACGCTTGGCTGGAGAGGTCAGTTTCAGAGCTCTCGGCTGGCGCATTTGTTCGTCTGCTCGAGCTTCCAAATTTACGAGTTCCCATTCTTTCGCAAGAAAACGCACGCGTGCGCGCATAACGGCCAAATAGCTATATACCCTCTTTCTCTCTCTCTCTCACTCGATGTATAACGACAGCAACGCGAACTCGCTCACTCGACGCTTTCCTCCCTATACCTACTGGTATAAGCGGTGGCGGCGGCGGCGACGACGACAGTTTTCCAATATCACGCCCGCATAGCCGCGCCTGCACCCGCCTCTCGCGTTTATATAGTTTTGTTTCGCCAGTGCGATTTTTTTGACGGATATGTATGTCCACGCGTCGGTATTTTCTACGGTTGCACACACTGAGTGACACTGCAGCCAGTACACTGCACCGAGCTGTGCAGTTTGGCTAGGATATATAGGTAGTGTGTATGTGTGTGTGCACACACAGACAGAGCTTGCGGTGCGGCGCATTCTTTCCGGGTTATGTATGTTGTATATTGCGATCACAACTTTTTGTCGCACGCCACGCACGCGTGGATAAGAATCTTTGATTTCGGGTCACAATTCGAGCTAGCGCGAGCGAGAGTCGAGTGGTCGATTCCGTGTGTTGACTTTTGTTATTTATGTATTATCTCAACTGGTCAACGGAGAATTGTGGCTAAACCGAGTGCGAAATTGAATTCTTTTTTAACCTTTGAAAAAATTGATTGTTTAATTGCACTTCGCTCTTTGTTGAACTTTTTGTACGTACACGGCAACTCTAACGCGAGTAATAACTTCTTTCTCCAAGTAAACATAACGAGAGAAAAAATAAAGGCGCGAAAACTGCCGAGTAAGTCATTTTTAAGCTAAAATTAATTGAAAATATTGCGCCACCGAGAGACGTCGTCCTATTTTATCATTTAAGCAGCCGTAACTTTATTGTTTACGATCAGCCCATGACTGCTAGCAGCTAGCAACGGTGGCTCTGATATACTTTACGCGCGCACCCACGCAATGCTCGAGTTCTCCGGATCTTGACTTACTATTGTTGTTGTTTCTACCGCTGCCGCCGCCGCCGCCGCTGCTGCTGTCATAAATCTATAATATGTAAGTTATTGCGGCCACACCGACAACAGTGCGCGAGCGTCGTACACCTTAAGGCATCGCGAGTCGCTGGGCATTGCATAACTATGAGTAGTTGTTGTTTTTTTTTCCACTCCGACGTATACCGCAAAACTCGCTCTGCGTATACACGTACACAATACAATGTATATAGCTATATAATAAGCGCAGAACAGCTAATAATGACGTGGTCGCGTCTTTGTTGTGCCATACTGCTTAACGACAACTACTCGGAAAAAAAAATTGTTCCAACGACTTTTGCCGATGAGGATGCAGAGCGATGCTGCTCCACCGAACGAACGAGCGAACCTGGCACGCAACAATCGACGAGAGAAGAAAGTTTCTTATTTCATCTTTTTCGTGGGATGAGGAGGTAATTTTATAAAAAAAAAGAGTAGAGATAATGAATGGATCCATTCGTTACGCGGAAAGACGATGCGCGTTGAGTATTATTTTTTATTCGCTAGCACTATTATAGGGCCATAAAAAGTCATTTTCAAGCAAACAACGACGTCGACAAACTTTTCGTTTCAAATTTTAATGTCTCGAGTAGATAAGTTGCGCGAGATATAGCCGATGAGGAAAACCTTATCTGTATATAAGGAAGAGCAAATAATACAAAATACGCAGATGCGATCGCAGAAACGTGCGCGCACATGTTTTTCGATTCATTTTCTAAAATTGGATAATAATGCTCCCAATAAAAAGTGTATATGTAAAAGCTATATAACAAGTGTGCTTACTCGCGCATTATTCAGAAAGACGCCTGTGCGACGACTCCAGTGTCCCACTTTCCTTGAGAAAGAGAGAGAGAGAGAGAGAGAGAGAGAAAATCTCTTAAAGCCGAAACAACGAATGATACAATCGACGAAAATGCAGCCGAAACTTCAATCCGTTAAAGGCTTTTCCTTCGAAACTTCAGATCGAGCTTTCGTGTTCGAATGTGTGTGCTGCTGCTCGCTCAGCTAGTGTGTGCGAGCTTGCAAGAAGTAAGCAAGCGAGTGGCGTAGATAAATGGGGCGGCACGAAAATACAATATCTCGAATTTGTGCACGCTCATAGACAGCAGAAAGCCCGAATAATAGGAGGAAAACTCGCGCGCGCTTTACCCATATTGTCGACGGGGCGAACATATAATACCTGCGGGGGCTCTTTGAACTTTGTAATAGCGCGTGATCACTTTGATACTTAGCGCGGAACGAATCATTACATTGGTTTGCGAGGAATTCGGCGCGCACGCGCGGTATCAAAGGAGTCCAAAATTACTTCGCGGCCGATTGTGTGTGCGACGCATAGCGACGAGCGATAAAATTTATCAAGCGAGCAAGCAGCAGCTAAATTAAACGCAGATGAAGTTTAAATAAGTGAATTTTTGGCAGGTGGAAAAAGCTCCCCGCGCGCGAGCTTGAACGCCAGCAGGGTTTCTTTGATCGTATAGTTAAGACCTCTCTCTCTCTCTCCCTCTCTCTCAGTCATTTTCTTTCCTTTTGTTTTCGGGAGCTATCGTTCCGAGCTATTAAACAGCAGATATCGCACTCTGTTTTTCCACATGAAAAACTCCAAATCCGAGCGGTGGCAGGCAGAAATGCGACGCTTTCAATTCTGCTAAAGCTTTGGCAAATAAGTCGTTGTATTTAATAAAGCACTTGGAGAGAGCTGGCCTGGCAATTCGTATATCGTGAATCATCCTTTTTACCGTACACAAACTCGGGGACAAAACTTGAATTACGACTTCTAACCTGCCGTACTCCGTCTCTCTCTCTCTCTCTCTCTCTCTCCCGCTGGCACTTGGAACTAGATAAGAGCTCTTGCATACATTTACGCTATATTATTATGATGCGAAGCACCGGGGTTAGCTAGTTTGCGAGCGTAACGTATAGCAACTCGCAAGCCGGAAAACATTATGTTTACTTCCCCTCGCGTTGCTGCAGCAGCAGTAGCAGCAGTAACAGCAGCAGAAGCAGTGGCAGCGGCAACGGCAACGGCAACGAGAGAAAACGTCGTAGCCGTCGTTGCTCGGTAATAGTAGTAGTACCGAGCTTGTCGCTGATTTACTGTGGCATTTCAACTCGGAGCCGACTGTATACGTATAAAGTGTGTAGGCGTGTGCGTGGGTACGACCGTGTACGTGTGTGTGTATGCGCGAGCGCGAAGATGTCCTTAAATCCGTATTAAGCTGCACGAAGTGAGGCTGGGGAAAATTTATAACCTCGCCAGCGACTGCATCTAGCATTTACGCGCACGTATGTGTGTGTGTGTGTCCCACGCCGAAAAAGTTTTTGCGCATACAGTATAAAAAAAAGGCAGAAAAAGGCAGAAAAAGCCGTGCAAGCTGCGCATCGGAGTCTCGCTCTCGTATCAAAGAAAAATAATAGCGCTTCGCATACGCTCGGGCTCTCGGCCTCTGTATATTGTACTGCCTACCGTACAGAGTACTCAGTATGTACAATTTCAGATTCGAGGGGGTTCTCTCCTCGGTTTTGATGCCACTGCCACCACTAGCTGCATGCGCCCACTCACAGCCGAAGGCTTCCGACTCTCGTGCGCGCTCAACAAAAACTTTGGGATATAGTACGGTAGTGATGAAAACGTCTGGGCTCGTATCAATTATGCCTGAGTGAAATATGCCTGTATTATACGTGCGGCCGAGCAACAATTCAGCGTTATGCTGCTGCTATTGCTAAAGGATTCGCAACTGCACACCACCACCAGCGAGATATGTACGCGCGCGTGGCATATAACTCATCCCCCTCCGGAGATTTAGACTCGAGCGAATGAATATTATATTATATGTAGTTGGCAGGTGCAAAATTTTTCGAATCGCTAATTCGCGAGATCCTCCTCCTCTCCAAGCCTCACACTTATATAACGCTGCCAGCTCTCGCGCATGTAGTTCGGCTCGCTCTTTTCTCTTGGGAAGTTGATATGCATGCATTATTATATCCATATAGAAACTTGGCTGTTCGTTACGTTCAACGCGTAGCGCAGCTACGTAGAGCAGCGCACCACTCTGCGCTGTGTATGATAATAGAATAGTTTATTACCTATGCGCGCTTGCCACCCGCTTGTATAGACGTATATCTTATGCTATAGACACATGCTCGCGCCCTCGGAATATTACGTGGAATTTTGGATGAAGAGCCCAAAAGTATAATACGCGCATACGTATACAGCACATAAAGGTAATATCACGGAGCAGAGAGTTATATATACCAGCTGCAATGGTAGGCACGAGGCAACGTTAGCTAGGCGCGCACTCAATTGTCAGCTTTAATACTTGAACTTTTCTCTCGATGCGTTGTTCTTTCTTTTTCGCAGCAGCAACCCCACGCAGAGCAGCGAGTAGTACATGGAGGTTAACAAAAGTATTTTCACTTTCGTCTCTTTCTGCGTCTCTCTCTCTCTCTCTCTCTCTATCTTTCTTTCGCTCCGAGCAGCCCCCAAGCTTCTTTCTCTCTGTTCTTGAAAATTCCGTGTGCGCGCATAGTGCCATTTTCGAGAAGCTCACACTGAACGCGGGGCGAGCGCGCGCGAGACTTGTTCGCGCGTCGACCTATTTAGACCTACTTACATAAGCAAATGAGTTTTTTTGTATTACCCGTCGTAAAACGCGCGCGTGTTTCCCTTTTCCTCGCGCGCGCTCCCGCGTGTGTGTGTGTGCTTTTTCCCAACGAGATCATTTTCTACCCAAAGAGAGAAAGAAAGAAAGAGAGAGCTTTGCACTATAACTGTGCAGCGCAGTAGTTTCACGTAAGTTTTGGTTGTCTAGCGAAAAAAAATTGTCAACCGAAATTCATTCGTGCTATCTTCTCTTTTTTTGTGCGCGCGCGGCGCGAGAACAAAAAAAAACTTTTAATTATGCGCGCACGATTGTATCGCGAGCAGTGGAGCTCCTTGTTCCTCTGTTAACCGGTCGGAAATGCTTCGAAATATTAAAACTATACTCGTGTATCTTTTTTTTACCTTCTTTTCCAGCTCCACCAGACTCTTTTTTTCGCAAGCTTGTTAAAGTGTTAAATGAGCCGATCAAATGACTTGAGTGCACAAGATCTTATCGACTGTAATTGTCCTATCCTGCTCTTTTGCCTATTCTTCTTCATAAAGCTGTTTGCGAGTGTATTTTGGAAAAAAAATGCGAAACTTTCGCAACGTCCGCGCGCTATGTACAGCACGTGATTTCGTAAAATCAGATCTTTAAGGAAATTGATAGAAGCTCGTGCATGGAAAGCTTGGTGGGTCTGCGGGTTGGAAAAACTCCGAAGCAAGAAAAACGAATTTACCACGCGGAAAATTTCTATCCCGAGCCCCCAGCCCCTCTCACTACGCTTTGGTGAGTTAGGAAATGCCTCGAATTTCTCTTGTATACCTTGGCTTGTGTACACACACGTGCGCCTGCCTGCTTCTCAAGTATACTACATTTATGTATAGATCTTACATAAATTCATGAAACCGATAATGCTCAACAGAGCGCACTTGCCGCATAAATCAGAAGTAAACATAGAAGCAAAGGTGTAGCGTGGCTTGAAAAAGGATGGTGTGTGCACACAAACACACACCCACACACACACGCCCTCGCTATACGTATGGATCGTATACATACGAATCGAATCACAAAGCGTATTCGCGTGATTTAAAGGAACGTACGCTGCATTCAAAGATTAATCAAATATTAATGGCTTTTTAAAGTATATGAGTGATATCGGCATTTACTAGGAAAACGTGTGTTTCCCAAATGTATTTATAAAAGTTGTATAAATCAAAATGACCAAACAAAAAGTTATAATGAAAAATTTTTTAAAGGCAATGCGCAATTTGAATTTGAATCTCTTCGCGCAGCTGAGGTTCGTAATTCGACCGCGCATAGCTGTAGTACGTAAATTTTCCACAAGAAGTCGAACACGCTCGTCGAGGTTTTCTTGGTGTGTGTGTGTAGCGTAGAATCTCAGTCGTTAAGTAAGAAGTCAGCTTGAGACAGTTTTTCAGTTTTATGCTAAGTTGGGCTCGTGTACCACCTGTAAGGAATGACAAAAACATCACACCAAGCCAACCGAGCCGTGTTGCTGTAAGGGCATGTCACCCTCGAGAGTTGCAGTGTAAAACTGCTGCCGTTAAGCTTGAAATATGTTATCTCTCTGTTTCTTCGTTTTTTTTTCCTAGTACATCCATGATTTAAACTTGAACGTTAAATCGATACTTAATCATTACATTTTGAATGGTAAGTTGTTAAAAAGGCCGAGTCATCTTTATCAAAGAGATTCTTTCAAGTATGAAAGCAAAGAAAAACGTCGATTAAAAATTACTTCTACTTTTCAATGGCAATGAATTCAGAGAGTGAGAAAAAGGTGATAATTAAATTGCACGAGTACACTCTTTGCTTGCTGCGTCTTTTTTTACTACGAGTGTTTCATTTGAGCTTATAAAAAAAACTAATTATTTCAAGTAGAAGCCGAGCTGAAATCAGACCTGTGCATGGGAATTCACTAGCCCGTCCAACAAAACTAACAAAAGCTGAAAAGAAACAGTTACGAATCAAAATAGATAGCCAGAGCTAATACTGAAAAATGTTTCTCCTACTAATTTATTAGTGAAATACCCACGAGTATCAAAATTTATACGAAGAAAATGTTAACATAGACGAGAATGAATAAAAAATGCAGAAAAAATATTCCAACGAGTTTCACCGGCGCATGTAATGGAAATGAAATTTTCATAGTTAAAAAAGCTAATTTTTTCGATCGTCTGAACGTGTATTCATGCGTGAGCTGAAAATTTGATTTTGATGAAACTCGACGTTATATTAACTCGGGGCGCGGCGCATAACTGGACTACCGAGCTATAGCTGCGGCATGATGAGCACATAACATGTGTGCGCAGCTGTGGATTTTTAATAACTTTTAAGAATTTTATGTAAATATAATGCAAGCTTTAAATAGAGAGAAGGAAAAGCCGTCATTACGGAAAAGTTTTATTACATTTTTCGTTCTATTTATCATGGATGTTCTGAAAGTATGAGCAACTATTGCGATTTAAAGCTCCCTTGGCGGTGACAAATTGATAGCATTAAAACAAATATAATAGCGCGTCGGAAAATACAAAACATATAATACGTGCGGTTAAGCCAATAGACAGGTTAAAGAGCAAGCAAAATATCTTTTTGTGTGATTCTGCAGGCAAATGTTAATTTTATACTCTTACACAAACAAAGAAAGCATAATATGCGCTGAATCGTATACGCTCAAACAATGCTACACAGAGAACGCCTAGAAGAGCGAGTCGCATTCGTTAAGGAGTCAAATCCAAAACACGGCGCGTTGCTCGTTCTCTCTCTCTCGCGTCGCTGCTGCTTATTAAAAGCAGTACGAAGCTGCTGCTGGTTCAGTACGACGAATGCTTGCGAATTCGATCCCTCCCGCGCGCGCTCTGTGTAAGGAGCCCGAGTGCACTATTGTTCGTCATAACAGTTTTCCTTTTCCTCTGCGAGAGCGTGATAAGGCAAGACTAAGTAGGCACATAAAACGTTCCAGGCTATATATACATCTCGAGGGAAAACCTTGACGCGAGTGCTTGAAAATTCTTCTACTTTAATCCCATAAAAATCCCAGTGCATTGAGCGTATAATCATCAGGAAATTCAAGAGCACAAAAAAAGCTCGGAAAGGAAAAAAAATGAAAAAAAGGAGTCGAGAAATGTACATATGCACGCATCCGAGTGAACAAGTAGAAAAGTTGAGTTTTTCTTCCGTCTTACATAGAAAATGCGCACACATAAAAAAAAATTGCGTGCCGTGGCAACACAGTAGTGGCAGTAGTAGCAGCAGTCGAAGCACACACAAATGAAAGTACTCACGCGTTCCTAAAAGATGTGCACGTAGCCATGTAATAATCGCTTTGCAAGTTGCACGCATATACACCGGCGCGTGGCTCGCTCGCTGTAGCTGTCTTGCCAGTACGTCTCTATGTACTACTTTAGCCCTCATCATGTGAAAATGAGCTTTTACCCCTTTTCAGGAGCTTTTCATAAGCTTTCTCTTTCAAGCGCGCGGGTACTCGCTCGCGCTCACGCGGGCAAAGCATTGCGAGAGAGCAGTCGACGCGGGTCGAGTGCGAGAGTGTAACGGCGTTTTTAAATAAAAGCATCCCGAGCTTTTGGAGCATAATCGAAAAAATTTAACCTAAGCTGGCTTGAAATGAAAGCAAAACACTGCGCCGTTAAAAAATAAATCACGTAAGCAATGAACGCGATTAATTAATGGTGCGCGCGCTCGCCCCCCAGGTGCGAGAGACCCGCCTGGCGATCTCTTGTCAGGCAGTTGCAATTTTTTTTTCTCCGAGCTAAAAACCTTAGAGAGTAATGGAAACACATTCGCAGCGTCGTTTTCGCAACAACCGACGCATCAACGCAGCGTGTTGCTCGACTTGCCCGGATTAATGCTTGAGTCGCACCTCGTCGTATGCGTATATTAATTTCATCCTGTCACAAATTGCAGTTTGCAGTGACCCACATTTTCTTTTTTTTTTTAACATCGTGCACGATCCCTCGACATTTTTGCGTCGTACGACAGCGACGACTTCATACTTACATATACAATCAAGGGAAAAAATCACGCGCTCTCGGTTGTAGAGGGTAACTTTGCGCGAGAGCGACAAGAGCGAGAACGAGGAAAAGCGCAAAAAAACGTGTGCGAGCTCGTACACGTAAAAGAACCCTTCGGGGACGTTTCTCCTTCATTTGGATGACTCGTAGCAATGACAGCAACAGCGCGACTACGACGACGACGACGACGACTGGCAACAGTTTCTTATCCCTATTGTTTGACGACCCGTGCTAGAGCAGAATTTCCGTTAACCTGGGCGCAGTGTGCAGCGTCAGTGGTGGCGTCGGCTTTCTCTCTTTCCCTCGTCACTAAGCGAGGGAATTCCATTTCTCTCTTTATTTCACCGACTCATGATAGCTAAGAGATCGATTTCAGAGCTATTAAGTGCTCCAGAGATTATCGATTTTAATATAATTCAATGGTACAAATCAGTTCGAATCAAGCTTGAAAAATATGATCAAAATATAATTTCACATGGTGATGTGGATACAAAGCCTACTTCTTTCGTTTCACGAAAGCTTCATTAACTCTTCAATCATATTGAGAAGTGCAATATATTTGAGAAAAAAAATTATCATTTTTTCTAGCTGAAAATTCATAAGTACGATTGAATTTTGTGCTTGTAAGTTTTATAGTTTCACTTATCGAGAAAAACTATTTTTGTGTCATTAAAAATAGTAGAAAAATTAATAAACACATACATTATCGCAGGCATCTTCAGTGTAACAGTTTTTCGAGATTTCCTCTTTCGAAAACTTTAGTTGAAAAGTCTGAGCTATTATTCTTCACTAATTTGCAGCAAAAACTGAACAAGAACATTTCATCTTTGTAAATTTTAATCCAAACGCATTAAAACCTTTTTCAATTGTAATGAATAATAAGATCAATATACATTCAAGTCCATCCTTTTCCTGACTATTTATCAATTTTAAACAAATGCTCGTATTAAAATTGCACTGACAAAGCCATTCACAAAAGAGAAGAGATGTGAGCAATGCAATTTCAATCTCGTTTTTTTCATTCAACTGGTTCAACTAGTTCAAGCGTATTTTTCAATAAAAGTAATGATTCGTCAAGATTCAATTTCCGCGATTAAGATTGTCTCTGGGATAGAAAAACGATGTCAAAGTTACGACTACTGCAGTCCTTACTTCGACAGTTTACATTACCCAGCTTCCGTATAGTTTCAAGAGTCGCGCGCGTATTAGTTGAAAGCCTCGTAAAAATTGCTTAAACTGAGAAAACCGCTCTGTACATAAGAGGAAGGAAGGACGGATAGAAAAAGCAAACGCCTTAAAAGACTTGCCACTATTTCTATTGTACATTGAGGCTGTTTTCAGAAAGCTTTTTTTATTTTTTTTCTCTCTAACTTCTGGTCTGTAAGTTAAGTTTTCAACGCTATTTATACATTTGCTGAGTCAATCTTTTCAAAAGATTTAAATTTTTGTAAGTTATTTTTTTGCTAGAATCGTGTGGAAATACGAATATATTGGTCGCAAATTGACAGCGAATATATTTCAGTTTAACGTAACCTCTGTTCACGTTTGACTAGCGAATGTTATACAGACAAGGGTATAGATTAGTTGATTATGGAACAACAACGTATCCTTTGTGATCCAACTAGCTTTTCTAAACAGAGCTTATGTATCTCAAGGATTAAATCGGTCAATGAACTTGCACAAACTCCTTTCGGTCAAATCTTATAGCACCTACACTTCTCACATTACGTGTATATATATATATATATATATATATATATATAACGCTATGTAAACTGCATCGGCAAAGGTTGCTTAGTTACAAGACGACTCACAACAAATGTTATTGATCTTCGAAAGCTGCGGTGTAACCTACTCCTTTTGAAACGTTCAATGAACGATAAATCGTTGCTAGAAAAATGTATGCCACAATAAGTTTGTAGGAATCTTCTTTAACATTTTAATTGATAATTTTGAAACTATGAACTTGAAATTAAAATAAAATATTTTTCATAACGAGTAATATTTTTAGAGTGCCCATTTTCATTTTATTAAGAACAAAGTTTCTACCACACTTTATACTACTATATAAAAAAATACTACACCTTAACTTTGATGAATTTTTTTTGTTACAGGTAAGTTTTTTGAATGAAAAACTCAGTTCAATAATCATTGGTGAGTTTTGAATTTGTTCTATTATTAAGGAATCTTTGATACTATAAAATTTAAATAATCTCCAAACATCAAAAAAATGTGCCAACTAAATTTTGAATGTATAAATAATATCAGAATGTTTTAGACAAAAACAGAATTTTATTTTTATTATCAAACTATGATTTTATTTTTATTTGAATTTATTTAATAAAATACTGTAATAAAGTACTATTGCCAACTACGAAACAATTCTAATAATCTTTATTTTTTCATAAAGATCGTAACATGATGTACGAAAAATTTGAAGGGACCGTAAGATATTTGAAAAATTATTATTTTATCAAAAGGTTTTGTTTCTTTACTTTTTTTACTGCCCTAAACATTCTTTAGTTTTTATTTGCAAAAAATTAGTTTCAATAAATGCATCGGTGTATACGCGAAACAATGAAATTCCAACAGCGAGTGGAACTAGCAAACAGTAAGGGCTTCCGCTGATGAAAGTTTGACCTAATGGTATGGCCTTGAGTTCTTGCATTTTTTCGCCACTATCTTTCTATGAACAAAACGCACAAAAATAAAAAAATAAACTAGCAATTTACGGGTAAGGATTGCTTAGAATACAAAACGCACAGTACCTATTTCCATATGGATTCTGTGTACATGTAATTTATTCAGTGGGCCAAAGCGAACTCAAACAAGCTCGGAAACCCTTCGTTGTTATGGACACACGGGCAATTCTCATATGCGTATATGTGCACTGAACAACGAAACAAGTCAATCGAGAGGATGAGAGATTTGCCTGATACCTTTTTACCGAGGAGCACAAACACTCAGAATACCGCATCAATGAGCTTTTTTACTATATTTTTTGTGAAACAATTGTTACGGTATAAATTTAAGGAGCAATTTTTAACTTCGATAAAATATTGCAGTATTTTTTTGAAATAATTGAAAAACCGTTATTTATAAAGTATTTTCAACACAATACTCGTTAAATTTTGTTTCTTCCTGGAACTTCATAATTGACCAACGATTTTTTTTTAGATATAAGAGAACATTTTGTTGAAAATAATTGTTGCATATTGCATTATTTGAAAAATTAAATATTCTTGATTAGTTATGCAGGAAAAACTCTTGCTCTACTCAGCAAGCCTTGAAGAGTATCGCGAAATATCATGAAAAAATTTCTCTTTCTTTACCAACCCTCTCTATTCACGGGAAATCCAACTACATTGGTTTTAAATTATTCTTCATCCGATCCAATTACGAATGCTCAAAACGAGTTTTACATGATAAAAAAAGGAGCGCGCTAACGACGCGTCAGATACGTGGATACAAAGTTATTTAAAATGTTTATAAAATTAGGTAGACGAATTCGGCATGCTTGAAATACCTCAATATTTTATTTTATTCGTCAGGCGGTATTCGCCGAGTTTTTCATTAAAATCAAAGTGAAATCCATATTTCAGAACGAGGAATAATAACACGTGAACGGGTGTGGAGGAGTCACGCGTGCGAGCGCGTTATATTCGTTAGGTACCGCGTGGCGTACGCAAAAGTAATACACGCACATAACGCAGTTGAATCATCAATTATAACTCGCAAACAATATACACATCGAACATTCTACCGCAGCTCTTCCTTTGTTATTTGCAGAATACTGACATGCGAATACGTTTGTTATTTAATGTGGCTTCGGAAACAGCTGATACCCGCGTACATCCTATACTACTCGCGGCTGGGCTTTATTGCTTTAGAAATACATTTTTCGTCCCAAATTCGGGTATAGATTTTGTCTATGGGTCTAGCGAACGCACCGTGTACATTTAATCCGTTTCTGTTTATAATCTATTCGAATACCTCTGTGCTCCTCTTGGGAATGGGCTTTACGTGCCAGCCTAGCGCGACAATGGCGCAACGAAAAGCTTATATACGCGGGACAGATGAAATTTTTGAGTATACATTCCGTGAACCGTGCTCTCGTCAAGCCACTGATTGTGCCCATTTTCCAATTCACCGTCCGCATGGTTTTCGACGTGATTTTCTTAAAAAATATTTGAGTTTTCGGCGCTACACGTATATATTCCGCAGCGCTGCTGCCACGCGCGTACTCAAACACGCACTATGGCTACACCAGTCGTAATTTGTCGAATGGTAGACGCAGAGCTTTCATGCACGGCGTCTATATGTATAGTGAGCGAGCGAACGCAATGCTCGAGCTCTGTAGCTCGCGTACGCAGCTCGCGTTGTGTTTGCATTGTTCGGAGCAGGCATTTTCGGTTGGACTCGCGTGGGGGGGGGGGGGGGNGGGGGGGGGGGGGGAGGTAAACATTTCGCGCGATGTAGGTGAATGTATTTTTGGCTTTTTCCTTTATATGAACGCGCACATAATCAAATTCGTGCACATACGCGTGTACAACGTGCGGCTCGTTCGTGCGACTTTATTTATCGCGAGTATATTATCAATGGGATTTTTCAACAATAATCGTGGCCGCGTCAGGAATTTTCGCACGTCATAAGAATTCAATTTTACGAATCTGTTGGGGATGACACATATTCTATCGTCATCGTACCATAGCATCGAATATTGCACTGCATTTTTACTTTTATTTTTACACTTTGATGTATCAGTAACAAAATTGCTACACTTTCCCTCGTCGATACGTAAATTTCATTTTCGTCGATTGAACGGTAATTCACTTCCACCAAACTTCCTTACTCTCCTCTCTATCAATGACGTTCAGCTAACGACTCGAACGGTTCGATATGCACAGTTATTTTTAATAGAATCAAAAAATCAAATTTTTCAAATCATTCATTGATATCAACATCAATTACGATCGAATTCGATTCAATTTGAATCTTTTTATATTGAGCATTGGTATTA
Organism: Trichogramma pretiosum; assembly: GCF_000599845.2. NCBI lineage: Eukaryota > Metazoa > Arthropoda > Insecta > Hymenoptera > Trichogrammatidae > Trichogramma > Trichogramma pretiosum. The sequence continues at coordinate 4,962,158 of NW_019641698.1, forward strand.
TGGTTTTATTGTTTATGACAGCAACTTGGGCTTGTGGAAAATTTTTCGACACTCGTCAAACTGGTAGCGTTCTACGACTTCAATCGCACACAAAAATACATACAAACGCGCGCCAGCACACGGGAACGAGATTGAGTGAGAAATGATCAGTAATCGAAAGCAACTCAACTGATCGAAAAATATTCTCGTAGCCGAGCGAACGCGAGGAGTGTCGGTAAAAGTCATCGGTCATATTATAGAGGCTTTCTCTACACTCAGTCGCGCAATTGCAAAGTTCATACACCATACGAGAGTTCAACTTTAGATCATTGACTGGTTGCAAAGTGTGGGTGAGTGCACGTGTACCTATATATATACGCATGTATGTAAACGTTTACGGTTCCGCTCGATGCTGCGCAGCGCTAGGCTTTTTTAATTACACGGCAATCAGTCGAACATGCGCAGACTCGCGTATAAGGCAATCGAGGCTAGGTATTTACATACGTTCTATGCTTTTACTCTCTTCGCTTCTCTCTATATATATATACGCATTGCAGCGGCATCGCAGCTGCTAAACCAGCCTCATTGACCTTATATCTTTCTGTGCGCGATTTGAACCGGTGCGGTACACTTGCCTCGTCGGTATAATTGCATTATTCTTGTACCCTGCAGCAGTAGCGGCAGAAACCAACCATCCATGTATCCTCGTATCATATCGCTTTTCTCGTAAAAGTTGATTGTTGTACTGAATCTACAGCATCGAACGCTGGCGCGTTTTTTGCATTTTGCCATTGTTACGCTCATCGGCTGTGTTCGCTGATCAAGCGCTGATTTTCTCCTACACGCATGAGATTTCTTTGTTGCCTCGGGTTTAAACTTGCTCCTTCGCAAAACAGCCGACGAAGAATGAAAAAGATACAAAAGCCAAATTGTGAAGGTATTTAACTTTCAGCGCGATCAAAATAATGTTAAACGAACATAACGATTCTTTACGTCTATACTACTTAGTAAAACGTTGACATAATATCAATGAAATATGTCACACCGCAATAATGTTACTAATTTAAATTTACATAAAAAATACTGCAGTTATAAAAAATGTTCTAACATGTTAATGTCCACTTCACAGGTTTATATAGTTAATGAGAGCATTAGCAATTTACTTGCGAAGCGCATGTTTATTGGGTGTCTGTATCCGGTCGATACGCGTGAAGAAATCCGTTCTTTAAATAAGTTCCTACAAATCAATTACAGCATAAATTACTTGTATCGCAACTGGAGGCACGCAATGTACGCCCTTTTACGTACATATTGCGCTGATTATTTGCTGTGTGACAAAAAAGTGCATTCGAGCGTGCAAAACTTAACAGCAGTTGACAGTAATTTTTTACTGATTTGTGCACCCAAAGAGTTCTTACACATCAATATCGGGCAAAATTACGTCAAAGTTACTAATGTATAATGTTTCTTTGTAAGGAATTGAGTATCCGGCTAGAACTTAAATAAACTGAATTCGCGTAGAGTTGGCTGACATGTCAAAATAAAAAGAGTTGCTTGCATTTCAACGAACAATTTATAATCCCGTCTCGTAATCCCGCACTTGAAATGTAAGACAGTTGCAAGGCCATTACGTATTTCAAGATCCTTCTTGGTCTTTTGCGTTATACAAGATGGGAGAAAAAGAGAAAGAGCTAATATGAAAATGAACGATAAGAGCAGAAGAGAAGGAGAAAAGAGTGCTAGGGAATTATATAGGTACGCCCTGTTAAATGTGAACCTTCATAAAGTGTAGAATCTACTTTTATGCATAGTGGAAAATGAGCGTAGCGCATACTCCAGAGAGAGCAAAAGGGAGAGGTGACTGCCCGTACGCGCACAGAAAGAGAGAAGCTAATATATTAATCCAGTGAGTAAATGAAGTTTACAGTACATCGGGAGAATAAAAATATTTACTGACATTCCCGGCTAAAACTCGAAAGATTTACGAGAAAAATATATATGCGTACAAAAATGAGAATTTCGTGTGTATGATGCATTGTCTCAAATAAAGTTGCTACTGATTGTTGATTGAGTATTGAACAGAAAAATTAATGCATGTACATTTTTGAAATACAATTTGATCTTTATTTAACGTGTCAATCGACTTTGTTTGATAATTAAAAATACTCGAATCGAACAAAATATTTATTCAAATATTCTATATAGTTTGCTTTGTATTAAGTTATTATAATACGCAGGCGACGTTCCAATAACAAATATTTTCTTCGTGATTCATTAAAATCTCTTTTTTTCCAATCTTTATCGATACGATGAAATATTTTTATCGATGAGCGCACGCATTTTTTAATAGTACTGAATTCTTTGCATGAAGCTAAACATGTTGACGAAACGAATATGGAAAAAAGAGTAACGGATTTATTAAACGTCATAAAAGCATAAAAGAAGCTATAGAAAAATTTCGAATTCTATCCTCTTATAGCGAAAAAACTAAGCCGTTGCAATTAGTTAGTTGCCAAATACTATTTGTTTGTTTCACATTTTGGATCCACGTTTATTGCTAACAAGGTCTCGTTTGATTAAAGCGCTTCAATGCCAAGGATCATGAACAGCACCTTTCATTTGAGGAACCAGACTGTCTATTCAACCTAATTTTAACAATGTTTTTAACATTGTTTAGAATAAAATCAAGCAGTAGTAAATGAATTACTATTGTTCATATCCACATGTTAATACGTTTACAAAGATATGAGGAAAAAAAGACAAATTAATCTTTGCTAGGGCAATTCTCTGTGTCTGGTGGAATTAAATTAACTATCAAAAATTACGAAAATCCAATTTTCACGAAGAGCGAGGCCAGCAGTAACGAGGACAGTCGTACTTACGTACCACCAAGCGAGTAAAAGTCATCATCGCTATAAACGATATATTACCTTTTTTTCAGGAAAATAGAAAATGGTGGAGGTACGTTTAATTTGAATGTGGCCGAGCTAGGTGTATTCTCCCTCCTTTCCTCTCTCTCTTTCTTTTGCGCGTGTGCGGTCATATAAGCCGGTACGCTCAAAGAAACGAGATCTTTAAGAATTCCAATTTGCAAAAACTCGAATGGCTTTGTGCAAATGGATGTTACGCGTGCGAAAATAAAGAAAGTTTTTTTTTCGTTATTTGAATACCTCATTCAAAACGTCGTCGTCGTAGTCGTTGCCGCATCTTATACGCGAGGCATCTCGCAGCTTCTGCGTAAAAAGCACCGAGATTTATCTGTGTGACGATCCTGGGGCTTTATTATATTTTGTGTGGCCGTTTCTCTCTTTCTCTTCCGTAAAGAGTATAACTTCATTGTGCTCGTATGAAAAAAATTTTCTCATTACAAAACCATGCAAAGTTCTCAAGTTCCTCCTTCAACTTATTAACTTCCAACTTTGTAAATCGTAATATTAAAGGGATAATATAAATTAATAGTTCATGCACATAATAAGAGAATGAAATAAGTACAAATTATGCGATGCAATACATAAAACAAGCGTGAAAGTCGATCAGTTTTCAAAAGGCCTTTGTATCATTCGAAGAAAATGCTCTTTTACAGGTCAATACCTCGAACACAGTAGTTGTTTTTAGTGTCACTGATAAAGAAAACACAGTCACAATAATTTCCGTAGCAATTTACGTCATACAGAACTATAGAAAATCGGTTTGACTGAAACTTCTATTGAATCTCGAAAGAGACCTTTTATTAGATTTAAAGTAGATAAAATTGTATGTCATTTCATATTAAAAAAGCTGCATCTTCGCGATACAGTTTGAGAAATGTCAAATTTTGCGTCTCTGCGAAAGTCCCATAGTTTCCCGAAATGGAGTAAACATCCGGCTGGGGCGAACGAGTCCCGCACCGAAGCGCAGCACAGTGTGCAACAATTATATGAATTTTTGGTGGAAAAAATCCTGCTCGCTTCATAGGTTAGCGTTACAGAGCAACGTTCCATAGCTTTTTTACTCTCTTTGAAAATACACTTGTTTGTCTCCATGGTTCATATTTCAGATGCGCGACGCATATAACGCGCCAACGCTCATACATAGTTATACTTTTCATTGCCTATTTTCCTCTAAATATTAACTAGTGGCAACGTTTTTGCGCATATGCTGAGCGATCAGAACGATTTAAGATCTATGTATTATCAAAAAATACATAAATGGCTTCAAATAAAAATAAATTATGTTGTCGTATTTATGTAGTGATTTTGAATTCGTTTATATCGTATATGGCCGATTCTCTGTGAAGTCGAATGGCCAAAAATTTTTTTTTTTGCAAATATGAAAAACTTGTTGTATTTGATGTCAGATTTGTCCAAAATATTTTTAGAAAAATTGGGGCCTTCTATGATACTTTTTCAGAGACCCAAAGTTGGCCATTTTAGGATTTTTTTGAAGTTCATGAAAAATCGCAAATATTCAAATAATTCCTAGATTAAAGTAGGATGATTTAAAAGTAAAAGTGCCCATGAGCTTTTTTGTTGGAAATTGTCTAAATTTTCAGAAAAAAAGTATGCCAAAGTGATTGGAGCTATCTAGGAAAGTGGAAAGCGCAAAAAATTTGAAAAAAAAATAAAACAAGAAATCTACTCGAGTTCGAACCGGATTTTCATTTCCTAAACTATGTAAAAAGCTTCCCAAAGATGTCAAATACTGCCTGATAAAGTTTTGTAATGGGTCTTAAAGTTTAACGCAATGTAGACAACAATGTGTAGTGAAAAACGTGCAAAAAAGGTCTGAAAATGGGTGTTTTTGGTGATTTTAGGCATTTTGGGCCTATTTTTGAACTTTTTTGCACATTTTTCTAGACAATAATTTTAATTTTACGACGTATTGTCATGTGAATTATGATAAATTATGTCAAAAATGCGTCAAGAGCATTAAATTGCATTCAGACGTAACAATAATAAAATTGAGCCTGGACAAACTTCAATCAACTCAACTAATCTAAGTAAACATTAATGTATAAAAATTTTCCCGTTAAATTTTCATATTATAAGCATTATTTGAAAAAGTGCATAACAGTGCATCTTGATGCAAAAAATAATTCACAGATCAACCGAAGTTACCCAGGTAACCTAATTGAACACTAATATATGAAAATTCTTCCTCTCTTAAAATAATGATGAACCTGAAAGTGAAGCCATTTTATACGGCTTCTGATTGGTCGACTGACTTTTGACTCGAATTGGAAGGGCGGCTGAAAAACTGATGGGTGCGAAGCGCGTTTGAAAGTTACTAGTATTAAAAAGTCGTGAGTTTCGATTGTAGATTTTTTTTTTCAAGAACTTAGATAGCGCGTGTGCGCATGGATTTATATACTGACGCGCGATGACGATCTATCTGTTTTATGTTCACCTTTTCCCCTTCCGCTCTCAATAGACAGCTGGCACTGGCGGAAAATGCCTCGAATGGAATTCAATTTTCCATGGGCTGCACGCGTCGCGTATATGCCGCGCGTCGTATGCAACTGAAGTTTTCATGTGCGATACAGCATCGAGATGCATATATGTATGTGACTTATGTTTCAGTCAAATATAAAATTTATGACTTTTTCCCCATGCCTCAAGTTTGAAAAAAAACGAAATAAAGTTTCATTGAACCCGAGGAGAGATAGAATCGTTCCTAAAGCTTTATTTATCAGGTACTAAGTGACACTCGAGATAGAAAAAAAGGGAAAACATGTTTCGTTTCATTATATTGGTGCAAGTGAACCGACAAACGCGGGCCATATGAAAGTTTCAAAAGTTGACGCGATCATTGGCTACTTTTTCAACTTTTTTTCTCGCTAAAGTTAACCGAAAACACAGATTCCTCTATACGAATGACGCACGCATAAAAAAGTTTTGTCACTGCTCGTCGATATATTTGTAGAAGACGTCATTCAAACTTGTTGACGATTTTCGCTGCAGTTTAGATACACCCCAGGCAGAAAGTAAACAGTTTATAACAATTCAACTGGTCGGTAAAATGTATGTACTAGTGCCGGCGCACTTTAAAGAAATACACATATATCATAAATATATGATCTGTCGCGAAAGAATTCCATCCAACTTGATGTTAATAAACACAAGAGACTTGGCAACTTGCTGAGAAGTGAATTTCAAGCTCCTCAGTCCTATGGAGCAGCTTGCGAGTATAAAGTTAAAACACAAGTTAAATATTACCTTTACATAATACAATTTCACTTTTATCGCGTGCAAAGTTTTAATCACCCATCAGCGAGCGGTAATGTATTCCTTCGCGTACGCGTTTTCCTGTACGCATACTTCAAGCTCTCGGCACCTCTTTCGCCGCCTCTGCCGCACATTGCAATAAGTTTTACGATTCATCTTGTAGCTCGCGTGCGCGTATTGCCTCGGCTTGCAATCGAAATCACGCGTCGCTGCTGTGCTGCTGCGTATATATAGCATAATAATATATACGAATATACGTTGGCTAAGTACGATGAAATTGACGAGCCACACACAGCAGGAATTCTCATCATAACTGGAGCCCATGAGAAATGTATCATAGCTTGGCACACGTTACTGTTGCTTCTGTTACTGTTGGAGAAAGAGAGAGAGAGTGAACGTCAGAATGCACAATTCACGTCCATTAATCATTGGGGTATTCTATTCGTGGTTAACTTTTATCCTGCGAATCTTTGATGATAAACGATTGATGTTGGTTATTAGGCTTATTTTGAATTACGCTTGGTAAGAAGAATCAATGTATTAGAACATCTGCTTTTCTCTTAGATATCTTATATCATTTCACACAGTAGATGTGATTCTTTTCATCATCATTAATCTCACTATCCTTAATTTTATTCTCACTTTATCTGCGAACAAAATTGAATTATAGTACAGCCAATTAAAATACATTTTTGCTTATATCATTACATTAATTTGGTGTAAGAATTCCAACGATAAGGCGAGAGAAAAATTAATCATGTCTCTGAAAATATGAATTTATTTCTGCAATACATCACCTCAATAGAGCTCATTTATCGAAGCGTTACAATTTCATTGCTTATTCCGTGTTAAGTGCGCATGCATAAATATTCGTTAAAAGATCGAGCTCGGAATCACTACGCGTGTAAAATAAATATTTGGTAGTACAATAAACAAGATTTGTACTGTAATTTTCAGCTTATCGGACTTTATGTTACACAAAGTGCATGAATAAATCAACTAATTACATCAAAGCTGTATAGTTTGAAAGTTCCGGTGTACCTACTAGGCAATCTAATATGAGAACCTTTGGAATAAATCACAAGTTATTTATAACAACAACAAGGACAACAACAACACAAACTGAAAAAATTAAGTAAAAACCTCTTTACAAAAACAAAACAGTTTATGCGTGGGAATCACTCATGCGCTTATAAATTGTTCAGTGAATTCTCTAATTTCAAGTTTCAAATTCATATTACGGATAATTTTTTGATTAGTTGATTTAATAAACTTCATAAAAACCCTTGCTTTTCTCTGAAGAGTTTTCCAAATGTTTAGAAAATTTACTAGAATTAATGAGAAAATTTTTAAATAAAATACAATGTGGCTAGTGAACCGCTGTAATAGCAAAAAACAACACAGAAAAGAAGTACACTGAAACTTCACAAACGATTGTTTTAGTTGTAGCTGTAAAAACGATGCGGAAAAATTAAAAAAAGACAAAGAAAAATACAAAAACAAAAGAACAACAAAGAGAGTATACAGAAAAAATATGATTGTCGCAAAATCATACTAAAACACAAATATTGTACGTTGGAGCTGATGAATAATGCTGCAGCAGCCACTTAAAATGGTTCATTAAATGGGCGCGTTTATCATGAGCTGGTAAAGAATTCCACGTCTTAGAGCCAACAGACGTTGTCTCGATTTCGATGAACGATACTTTAAAGCTATCTATGGAATATGACTAAATTCTCTTTACTTAGTAGTTCACCGATTTTGTAATTGAATGCACAAAAAGTGTTTCCTGCGTGAGGCTAGACTCTCGCAACTCATTTGTGTCATAAAAAGTACGAGTCAATCCACTTGACTTTATCGCGAAGATTAATGGCAGTGTACGAGTGCTTAATATTTCAAGGTATTGAAATCATAATTAGCAAAAGTTGTTTTATTTGAAAAAAATCTAGCAAGAAAAGTAATATCATAATGAGTTGAGTGAACTTTTCAAGAAATTTTAAGTATTTGATACGTTTAATCTAAAAATGATCTGCAGTGTAACAAAATATAAAAACAAACAAAATCAGGTTTTTTTTTATGGGTATTCCATAAATTCTTTTAAGATGATTTAGTTCGTTGCCGATGATAGTAATGCTAAAAAATTATTGTTAGTCTAAATTCTTAAAATATGTTCTCTCATACACATCGTCGGAATAATTTAGTCAACATGCAATTCCGCTAGGGAATTCACTCTCATAAAAGTCAAAGTACGTATTACGCTGTATACCGGCGCCGATCGGGTAATCGATTTTCTCACACTGCCTTCCATCTTATATCCATTATGATATCTTGATCATCTCGGTTGATCAGGGGGAGAGCCCGGCGCTTGAGCACCCAGCCCTCTTCGTCTCCACTGTCGACTTATTTTTTCCACTTTTTTTTACAATTTTACATCTACCGCAGCGCGAGGACAACGAGTGAGCGGCGAGGAAGCACTACGCGTATTATAATTACTGCCCGGAGCTTAAACGGATCGTTAAAGGCTGCCACTATATTGGAATTCTGATGACTTAAAAATTAATATAGCTTTCGGAAGTTTTTAGTCCTACGACGTGCACACAGACGTCGACGACGACGACTCGTGGTGTGGCTTGAAATTTTTTTTCACGGGGAACGGGATTTCAAGTGATGAAGAGATTAAAGAGAAAGAGGATTTCACCGAAAATGATTGATGCGACTGCTTGGACTGCAAAAGGTACTCAAATTTTAACGAAATAAAAAAAATAGTTTTGTGCATTCGGTTCGAAAATAACTTGGAGGCATATCGACTTTGAACGATAATGATATACCTTTTGCCTGTGGATGAATTTTCCTCGAAAATTAAAAAACAAGCTTCTACAGCCCTGCTATAAAGGACTTTGCCAGTACCGAGTTTTTCATTACCGAACTGAAAATCAGAGTTGCGTTTTTTTTTGCTGCTGCATGCGACTTTGGTGCAGCACACTTGATGCGAGTTTGCGAGGTGTTATTAATTACGGGATGTGCATATAAGATTTAAGAGCCGCTTGTTTTTTACGGTTCAAAACTTTGAGTATTTTACTGTGTATAGTGTAAGTGTACGGCAAACTCCCAACTTCTTTTCACTCCTATACCAATTATTCACGCTAAAATTTGCAGCCGACAGCACTTAGTGTAGCGGTATCTAAAATAGGCTCAGAGTACATAGCTCGTATCGCATTATGTGGTACTTTAAGGCTTTTGCAAAATGATATAACCGGATGATGATGTAAGATGATAAGTAATTGAAAAATTCAATGAATTTGATACTATAATATTCTTAACTTACAGTATTTACGGATAAAAATTCAGACGCCGTTGAATAAATTCATTATACGTGTCTTTTTATACAGTATACATGTATCTTAATTAATTCCAGCTAATCAATGCATTCCAAAGTATTTTTTTCAACTTATTTTGAATTTCGTTTAATGTACAACCGGTGACTGTATACGTTCTGAATAGTGAAATAGCTAAAACTTTTTTATCTCTTTAATTTTTACGGAACGTTAAAAACTTGAAAATGTACGTTTTATTCAAATTTCCGATAGCAAAAATTGTGATTTATGCGTCAAACAAAGTAAAGGCAATAAAAATGTGTTGGTGAGTTTTAAACGAAAACAGCCATCACAGAAGCAGCAGCAGGACTTACGCATGCATAGACCGAACGCGGGGGGAATTTTAATCTTTCACAGATTTCTATCAAAATAAATCAATTTTTCAATTAATAAGGCACGCGCAAGGGGCAATACGCTTTGGTGATGGTTTGAACAAAAAAAAAAAGAATTCGAAAAAATGCCGCAAATATTTTAAAACCCCGCGGCGCATAGAAAACAGATACAAAGCGAGAAGTAGTCGTATATGTATATGCGTGGACAATGGAGTTCTGGTGAACGGCACACGGCGATAGTTCATACATATATACAATTTAAACGAAATTATCGGGAGGTCGGCGCGGGAGCGAATCGCTCGAGGATTATCCGGATTCCAGACGCATTTCTGCCTCCGACCGTTGGCCGAATATAAAAATTGCCACTTCTCCCTGCACAGTGCGACTCGTTTTAGTGTCCCCTCTCACGCGCCGTACGGAGATGGGCAATTAATTCGAATTAAATCGAGCGCGCATGATTGAAAAACCCGAAGATGTCGCGCGCGCACTTGGTTGGTGCCGAGTGTATAAATGCGGCGGCGGCGGAGAGGACGAGCAGGTCCACCAACGCACACGGGCCATCGCGCTTTACCTACATACAAAGACGACGACGGTTGGCCATGTCTACCTGTAATCGCGAGTATATATAGTGGTAGTAGGGGCAAACGCGCAGCGCGAGCAAAGATCCGTGCACGGCCGATCGTGCAGTCTCTTTCTCGCAAAGAGAAGGCTCGTAATATAAAACAGTATATACGTTCGCGAAAGAGAGAGAGAGAGAGAGAGAAAGAGTAAAAGACGGTGGGAGGGGAGCACACGCGAAGAAAACGGGAGTTGTTCTCTCACTATAAGCTCTTCGGTACAGCGTAAATACACAGAGCGCAGCAGAGCACCGTGCGAGAGAGACAGAGAGAGAGAAAGAGCGCATAGCAGAACCAAACGCGCCGAACTCACGAACGCGAGACTCCTCCGCTTATATACACGAACGCCGAACGTTCCGTGTGCAGTGTAAGAAAACGAATTCAACCGCACGCAGCAAGTTTATACGGGCCGGTAGTGTGCGACTGTGTGTTTGCGCGAGTGCGACTCTGTGTGTATATACGTGGACGACATATATAAAGTGGAGAAGCGCAAAATAAGCTGGCGGTGGCGAGCGTCCCCGAAAATAGACGACCTAATCACCCAGCGGCAGCGTCGGTGGTGGCGTCTCTCGCAAAAAAGTATATGTATACACAGATCGACGATCCGCTGCGCTAAGTTCTCTCGCGAGCTCGATATAGGTATATCGGTACAATGTAAGCAGACTGCAGCACACCTATATAGACGCGCGATCGATGGGCCATTACTCGGCTCTGGCCTCGCGCTCCAAGCTCCACGACGATGACGATCGCGATGGCCCTCGTGTCTAACAATGTGACGTGATCCCCTCGGTTGCAGTCTGCAGCCAATACCGCGCTCCACTCACAGGTGTACGCGTTGCTATTGTTACAGTCTATCTGCGTGTACGCGTGTACGTGTGTGTTTATGTGCCTATAAAGCCGTGCGCGTCTATATGTCAGTGCCACGGTGTGTCAGTGGGCTTGTTGCGCTTTGTGGTACAGTGTAATCGTGCGTGCGCGGCGAATCGAATGTTAAACGACGCAGCCGCCAACGACGACGACGACGACGACGACGAAGACGACGGTTAAGCCAACACAACACAACGCGATCGGCTCACAAGTGCATCGGTGCGCGTGTGCTATGCGGTACGGAATGCTGCTGCCCGGCTGTTGCTGCTTTAGCTTTAACTGCTGTTGTAGCTGCTGTTGCTGCTGCTGCCGTTACCGCCGACTGCCGCGGCGAGCATTCGAAAAATGATTCGCAGCTTCGACGAGATGATGATGATGACGTGCTGCGAGGAGAATGTGCAAGGTACGATGATGCCATTAGTGCCACCACCCATATATTACAAACTATTTCCACTACTATCTATATATTAAAGCGATCGTTCTTTTGTGTGTACGCGTACGAATGGTACCTTGCATTTTATTTGCAAGTAATTGTGCATTCGTACGATACGTATAGAGCGCAAATACAGCGCCTTGTTCACTGCATATATATAGAGGAGCGAAGATCGAGGTGTGGAGAGGCGTGGGTTGTTGTTGGTATACACGCGCTCGTATGATTTTCTCGCTCTCGCATTGCGTGCGTGTGTGTAATGTGTATGTGTATACACGCCGAGCTGGACTGAGCGCTTGTGTGGGTGCGAACAGGGATATGTGCTGCGCTCACCTGAGTAAGAGAGAGACGCGGCTATAGAGCGAGAGAGAAGGGAGTGCACGCGCTGCGGTATGCTATACGTATATGCACACATGCATATTCCAAGTTGCCGGCATGCCCAAGAGGCAAATTCAAAGATGCATTGTTTCGAATATATATATATACACACGCACACACATTCATGCATTACACGCGCGTGTGTGTGTGTGTGTGTGTGTGTGTAATCCACCCGAGCTTTTAGCTATTTATATTTTTGGTATAGCCATTATCATTATTGCCTGCGCGCATACGTATACAATACATATTCACTGCATGTGCGCGATCTGCCGTATACGTATACATACAACAGCCGAACTATTATGGAAATTGTACCAATCGTTGACCACGGCCTATAGCTCTCACGCAGCAGTATCTTTGCCTCTACTACGCGGCTTTGAATGCTATATGCGGCTGCTGCAGTCGGTGCGAGCTGCTCGCGCCCCATGCCATGCAGCAGCAGCTTCGATTATGCAGGAGCTGTGTTATTTAGATCGTTGCCACTTAGCTGCGTTTAGCTATTTGTTGACCGTGTCAGCGGTAATTCCTTTCTCCGATTCCCGAGCTCGGCTGTACGATATATATACTCCCGCTTCTACACTGAAAAAATTTTGCACTGAATTCGTGTTCACCTGTGATCTTTTATTGATATCACACTATAGTGTCTTAACTTTATATTCAACAGTTAACTTGAAGAAAGTTCACGGCGACGGTGACAGGAATTTAGGTTCACGGTGAACGCGATTATCAAGCACTTCACGTTGTCGGGGCGATTGGACTATATTGGACTATAACTTGTAAAAAGTTCACGACGCGCAAGATGGTGACAGGGATTTAGGTTCACGGTGAACGCGATTATCAAGCACTTTTTGTTGTCGATTAGACGATTGGACTATATTTAAGTAAAATCTTACATAAACGAGCCTATTTTCTTTATAATATTCGAAAATATTGTAAAAACTTTGTTATTTAAAAAAAAAAGATTTATAAAATATTGCAGTAAAATAGTCGTGATTTATTGTACTTATCAATATTATTTACAAAGGTAACAAAAATATCGCTTATCAGTTATGCCTAGTAACAACAGTGTGGCGATTTGTTTCAATGACTTCATAAGCATGAATATGTGTATCAAATGATACAGTTTCTAATAAGTTTACACGGAAAAAAATTAATTTATCCGTTTTGTATACGTATATGTTATAGCCAGCCAGCTAATAAATAGTGCCATGCGTAGCCGTAATTGCTTTCGAGCGTTGGCTTTACGGTGGTTCTGACATGTGCATTGTCGATATCGCAATATACCGTCACGCGTGAAGCCAAATTCTTGTCACAGTGACAAATGATTCCCTTCAAAATATTAGTATACTGTTTTGTATTCACTGTGTCATAAATAGTTGTTCATTTGATGAATATAAAATGTATTCACGCTGTAGAGATCTATTATTCAGTGCAAAATTTTTTCAGTGTACGCGCGCATATATACATACAAGCGCATTATTCATGATTCAACGACTCGAGCCCGATCGTTGGGGTCTCATCCCAATTCTGCTCGCTTCTCTCTCTCTATGTTAGTATATCAATCGACTGAATTGCTTCCTACTGTATATGCGTTCTCAATTATTTTGCCATTAATTGAGTTTTTTTTCATCATCTCTGCTGCTGTTTGCGCGTTGCGTCGAATCAACTGAAAATATGATCGAGTCTTGTCGGCTCGGATTCATCATACGTGACGCGCTTCGTGTACACGAGTTTGAATATTGCTTGCTCCACAAATGAATCTGCGCTCACGAAATATTATGTACGGGCGTCGATGAAATTTTTCCTCCTCGACTCATTTTGTACACGTCGTCGTCGTCGTCGTCGTTGTCGTCGTCTATGTGGATAGACATAATATGCGAGCGAGCGTCACGTTGCTCTCGCGACGACCCATCAACCCAAAAAACACGGTATATTATTATACGTTCCGCTGCCGCCGCCAGCTATGACTTGGTAGACACGAAGCGCGCGAAATAATGTCTAAACGCGCACTGACGTGCATTATGAACTTGTCACAGGGCAGTAAATTCGTTGCGATGGCACTGCACGCAGAGACGCGGCAGCTTATCTCACCTGCAGGCGCGTTTATATAGGGGTAGCTGGAAAATGAGTTTCGGAACAAAAAAGGAGGCGCGTTAATAACGCACGAAAAAAAGAAAATATTCGAGGAGAAAAAAATGTATGTGTCGAGCCGGTGGCGCACGTATACGTAACGCAGTGCAGCACATAGATTCGCAATGCACGAGTATGTAGGTGCGCCTCGTTAGACTATATAAGAGCTACGTGCACGTATGCATACGCGCGCGGCCGAAAATACTCCGAAGCTCGTACACGCGCCGCTGGTCTATGTACCAGCTACTACTATAGAAGCTCGCGCGCGCAGAACAAAGAGAGAACTTTCCAGATAGGCGAATACCTTGTGCGCAGCTAGGGCAAATCTGAGCGCCAGCTCTGCCGCAGCATCAGCTGTGCGGCCGTCGCCCGTTACATATAGCTATAGAATACGTGCACAACTAAAATATTTCTAGTAGCCCGAGCCAACTCCCGTACTATATATCCGAGTTGGTTCCGTGTGTATGTGACACGAAAACTGTCTCACCGCTACATATCTGCGCGACTCGTCGAAATTAAGATGTTCGACCGAGAGCTCCACTGCACGCGTTATACTCGGCGATTCCGAACTTTGTGCTCTATCTCTCGTATACGCTCGTGCAAGCTAGAGAGAGAGAGAGCTGAATAAAATGTCTGCGCGCGGATCGATTGGTGCAACAACTGCGTCTCTGTGCATATATGTATAAAAGAATCGGATTTCTGATCTCCCTTTTTCTCGTCCTTCTTTCGGTCTCTCTTTCTCTCTGACAGCGACACCCGCAACGACGACAAGCTTCAGCGATTCTTTTCTTTTTATTCGATGGAGATGCGGCATTATTATTGTTGTTATCGAGCTGGAGAATCGAGAGAGCTGCATCTTCGTGAGAAAGAGCTCAGTTGGTCCGCGCGCGCGTGCTAAACTTCATCGCCACACGGCTTGTGTATCTATGTATAACAAAAAAACACGGCGCGCGCGATCTGTTCGTTTTTGTGTACTGTCAAACCTCCCGCATGTTGGATGCGAGCTTATTATTACGTAATGAGTTTTTCGGTTCACGCGCGAGCACGCTGCTTCGAATGAATATATAACGACATGGCCATTATGAAAATAGCTACAACGCAGCATCTGCATGAAACTAACGCATAACGGATTGGTGCATTTCTTTCGCTCGTTAAAATTACCCTTCGCTGGAAAATAAACACGTCGAGTGTGCAATTGTTTCATGATTTTTTTCCTCTCTCTCTGTGTCTCTGTTAAAAACAAGGACTATCGGAATTGTTGCGTTGGTGTATCGGTTTTTACGATACTGGTTGTACCGAGAGAGAGATAACGAGAAGTGCTCGTGAATAAACGACCATTTGTACATTACATTCTCATAGAGATGAAAATAACGATATGCACGTATGCGAGTATCAATATAATTGGAGGCCAATACGAAACGAAAAAAAAACAGGAACTGTTTATCGGTAATCGTCATTTTTCATTCCGATAACTTGGCGCTCGTACACTCGAGTATACAGCGGGAGGGAGATACGCACGACTTCACCCTGTGTTTAACTCTCGCGCGCGCGTGCATCGACAATCTGTCAATTACTAATCGCTGCGTGCTCGCGGAGTACGTAATTGTTCAAAGAGCTCGTTTCCTCTCTGCGACTGATAGATCTTTAAATAGGCGCTTGATTGGGTGTAAAAAAGGCGCGCGCGAGCTAAGAAGCGACTTTACTCCAAACGCGTTTACTCGACGAACGATCGCGAGTCGCACAAAACAATCGGGGCAGAGCGAGATTACGACTGCGGCGCGTAGGTACGGCTGCGCGCGCGCGAGACAAACCGCGGCGGCTCGAACGCAATTACTTAATAATAATAACGTCCATTGGGTTGAAACAGTGTTGCCAGAGCTAGAGGCCGTATGTATTGCGGTGGCAGCAACGCCCGGTGCCACGATCTTTATTATAACTCGGCTCGAGTACTACGACAACGACGATAAGCCGCCGCCGCCACGGTGCACTGCTGCAGCGTACATGCTGCGAGCGCAGCGCGCAACCTTGAACTTGGCCGCCCCGTGCCTGTATATAAGCTGCAGTGCAGCGGCGGCAGTTCGATGGAAAGTAGCAGCAGCAGCAGCAGTGCAGTGGTAGACTTTCGAGGCATGCCTCGGTGCAGGAGTCACCGTCGTCGTCGCCCTTCTCTCTTTATTTTCCTGTACAGCACACCATACGTGTTCACTTTTGCACAACTCATATGCAGCATTGCCCACGCGTGCGAATACTTAAATATTTCAGAGAGAATTATAATAAGGACCTTAGTACGTACGTAGATATAGCTTATTTCGCGCGCACACACAAGCACGCACGCGTACTTATACGAAAGCACAATCTATATACTTATCCCGTCTCGGCTTGGCGTGAGCATATAAGAATCGCACGCTCGCGTGTGCTCCGAAACGTCGAGGCGGGTGGAGAACCACGCACAACACCGACGTACCCAACACTTGCCGCATCTGCGAAAGCTGTCTTAAAAGGATGTGTTGTATGTTAAGTAGGCTATGAAGAAGCAGGTAAGCGTGGAAAAATAAAATAGAGAAAGGTGTGCGCGCGCGCGCGTTTTTTTTCGGCTCGGCTCTTAAATGTGCATTATTTGTATCGACGAGGATTAACGCTGCAGATGGGCGCCAAGGTGGGAGGACGCGTATGTGTACGTGAAAAAGAAAAAAAAGAACAGAGTGAGATGCGCGCGCGATAATTAGCACCGATTTATTCATCGACCGCGTGTTGTAGCTTACTTCTTTTTACGACTCCAAGCAAGAAATATATATACCAAAGATGATAGAGCATACCGACAACAGCTGCTCGTGCGTGTGTGTAATTATTTATATTAGTGTATATAACTGCACGATGCTTCGCGCGCGGGCTGTTTTACACATCATGTCGTTGCTGCTGTTCTTGTTGTTGTACGCCTACGCTCGTTAAAATCGAGCTTTCTAATGTGCTCTGAATACCTGGATCAGAAGGATGCATCTAATAGGGCTCAATGCGAGTTCACGCATGAGTTAGACGTAACAGCTTGCGCATACGATCGTTAAATGTTGCAAATCGTTGCTTTTTTTGTGCGTGCGACTTTTGATCGTATGAATTGGCAATGGGGAAAAAATGCGGGTAAAAATATTTGCACCCATTTTTTTTTCGTTCCATTTTAAGAGATCTTCGATTACGAAGAAGAAAAAAGGGCTATGTTACACTTGATGAAATACACTTCGGAAACTCTTTTTCCCAGCGAACAAGTACATCAAAACTGGTTCGGTAAAAGAGAGAAGGAAGCTTAATACTGCGGGTTCCACGGAGAGAGAGAGAGAGAAAGAGAGGGAGAAGAAGACAGGCGTGTAATGCAACCCCAGCGCGAGTACATAAAAGAAGAAAACTTTTTTAGCCTCTTGCGCACGGTGCAGCACGTACACACACGCGCGTACACAACATAGTGCGGTAAGTTTCCTCGCGGTGCAGTGCTGTATATGTAGCAGCTTAGCTACTTCGATATTCACTGGGTGTAGTTTCGGGCCGTGTAGCTCAGCACGAGCTACATGTACTGAATTAGACTATACCGAGAGAGAACAGCGCGTCGTATAGCTGCTTGTATGTGTGCACGAAAGCGCCGATAATGCGCGCGCGCGAGAGAGAGGCACGGAATTGCGTGTGCATGCACGCGAAAAAATTGTTTTTCCTCGGGACCAAATCCAACCGCACGAACTGCGCTGTGTACAACGACTTTGCATTTATCACATTAGGAGAACAATCGCTCGATTAACACTTCTCTCTTTCTCTCCTCTCCCTCCGCGATTTACTTGTGCCCAACTGGGATCGAGCCGAGAGCACACTTACTCATGCAAATACATCGAAACTATTTCGTTCGAGTGTCGAAGCGTTCCGAATTATATGCAGCGCTTCAAATTTTCATCGTTTCGCCCCGAGAGCACTACAGATATAAATGAATATAGCTCGCGCGTATATGAAATATCTGCGAAACTCGGAGATGTACGACGATATCGCTCATTGCGTTTCTTCGACGCGTGCACCATATATTATGTTATATATACGTATAGGCGCGCTCGCGTAATGCAGTGTGCGATTTGGTGTCTTCTTCGTTCTTGCCGAGTGATATATCCGATTATCCGCAAGAGCAGTACACGGAATCGAGCATGAACTATAGGCGCGCATCGTATATTATAAGTGCGATGCGCGCTGCCTTATACATATACGTATGCTGCTGCTGCTGCTGCTGCTGCAGTGCGAGCGAGCGCTTGCGTGTTTCCTGCCGAACGATATTCTACCTCGCTGCATTTGCGCGTACTCAGCAGCAGCAGTGGCAATAGTAGTAGCTCGCTCAAATAAGCGAGATTCTCGCGGGATACTGCAATCGCATCCCCCTCGTACTACTAGCGTGCACATGCTTCTACGCGTACAAACACACACACACACACACACACACACACACACACACACACACACACACATACACGCACACAAATACCATGTAACGAAATAATCCTGTGTCGTGTATAAACGCAAATACGTACGTATCGTATTTCCCTTTGAACGACAAGTACACCTAGTGCGCGAATACGATCAGCTTTATTTTTTTGTCGCAAAAATTCAAGTATCGTCATGCTCGAATTATGATATGCGGCGGCTCGTGGATTTTCAAATTAAAAAAAAATGCCTCGCGTCGAATTTTTGTTGCTGTTGCGTTCGCTTCGCTCACCCTCCAAAATGCGGCAAAAATCACGCGTTACACAACGATAACAACAACCTGCACGTGATATACGTATAATATATAAAACGTTCTGAGAGATAGGCAATTTGTCGCTACAGTCACGAAGTGCTGCACATTGCACAGCTCCGAGATATATGCGTACACACGCGAATAATCACTGATGCGCGCATTCCAGAGTTTTAAGCTTGTAGCGTGATACAGAAGTGACAATACTTGAGCATTTAATAAAGAACGTTCATGCGCATTGCGCTCGCATACATACATACACACACAGACATCTATATAAGTAGATGAGTCGACACGACTTTAATCGTCAAGTGAAACGTGAGCAGAGCTGTTACTTAGCGAAGCTCGCATAATCGTCACGCTCGCGCTTCGACGCATTTCGACTCTCAGCACTGTGATAAAATAACGCACTGCAGCAGAGCAACGAATTGCGCTTTATTAACTATCAGTTTATTACGACGACGCGATTGGCCTATATTTGTATTTACGTTTTCTCAATTCGACGTGCGCATTCGGAGAGTATTTCGATCGTCGCTGCGTTTTGCGCTAATACGAACGAGAGATTCGTTTGACGAGCAATTAAAGTGTCTAATCTGCACCGGCATACGTAATTCCTCGACGTCATTTTCTGCTGCGTGCGCGTGCTTGTTTTCCCATAATTTTCGACATCTAGTCGTTAAGCTCTACTCGACGTTTTTTCTTGGAATCAGCGCGCACGCGGGAGTTCGTTATCGTATAGACAGAGAGTATAAGAGTACAATTCGATCGATAAAAACTTGATCGAATTATAGTTTCGATGAAGCGTGCGCATCAGCCGTTGGCGCAACGAAAAAAAGAAAAAGAAAAAGGAAAAGGAAAAACATTTTCTGCGAAAATAATCTATATTATATTACGCTGTACAAAGTGCACACATAAAACAACAATGAACCTTGTTATAGTGGAGTATTTAAAAACGATTTTCACGAGTTGAACAGCAGTGACCGCAGCATCGGCAGCAGCAGCTGCAGGCACTGCAAGCGAGCCGTGTGCTAGGTGATCTCTGCACCACAAAAAGGGACGAGGCCACGACGAAGAAGAAAATGAGAGCTGAGGACAACGACTTAGCTTCGCGACTCGGTGACTGTATGCAGCAGCACGAGAAAGGCCGCCGCCGGCAGCGTGCTCGACATCGTTCCTCTTTCGCGTGCAGTTTATATGTATATATCTGCCACAAAGTTGTACGCGCACGTGATTCACGCGAGCCACGCCACCAGAGAGAGAGAGAGACAGGCAGAGAATGAGAATCCAGGCCGGTTGTCGTGAACTGTGAACAGTATGCAGCTCGAACGGCCAACCGCAGTCTCTCGAGAAAGTGGACTCTCGCATCTGCATGCATATGTACGCGCGAGCACATGATGCAGGCAGCAGCTCATTGTTTTCGATTGCGACCTTAACCTACTACGTGAATGTCAAAAATTCACTCGACGCTCCGGCGCGTATTGTATACTACTGGTTCAACTACATCGATCGCAATTTATAAGCGAGCTTCTTGTCTTTGCCCCCCCTCCCCCCGGAAAAGTAAAATCTAATTTGATAGCTCGTTAAGCTCGACGCGCTGCTCAATTCTTTCGGCACTCTGTCGCTAATCTGATTTATAGCTCTTGAGAGAATGTTTGCAGTATTCTCTGCTTGTAAAGAAAATTACGCCCGAGCATGGGAGTTCCAGCACATATATATGTACGGTAGATTATATATATACGTTGCGTTTGACATGTTGCAACGACGATGAATCTCCATTAAGCTCGAGGAATACAGTAAGAACGATTAATCTCGTACTTCAAACTCGCGTACTCGTGTGTGTGTGTGTGTCTTTCTTTCTCTTTCACTGTGTTTAATATCGAAATAGACTTGACCTAAATCTTGAAAAACTGTCCCTCGAGTTCGCCTCTCAAGAGTTGAACTTCCGGACAACCTGATTAGGTCATTCTTTTGACTTGACGATCGACTTTTCAGAAAATTTGTGCTTTTTTGCGAGTAAACAAGTTTTTTAGAGTCCTTATGAGTACGCAATGTCGCGAGCGTTCGAGGTCAAATTAACTGAATACACATAATAATAACGTTTAAACGGACATCGATTTTCTTCGGCAAGCAACATACCAAACAGAAGCTCACCATGACCTTGTTCGGGCATTAGCACAGTAGTGTAATATCTGCAGCTGGAGTGAGCAGCTTCAAAGGAATATACTGTTAAGTGATTCAAATTAAACTTAACGAAGTCCAATTAATTAATTGTTTGAAAGAAAATTGTATACGCGCTTTTCTCACGGTCTGCAGCTGTTGTGATTCCTCCGACGGGCGTACACAAATATACGCGCGTACATTATGTGTATACGTATACGGCGGCAACACACAAAAGGGTAGAGAGCTTGAAAAATTAATTTTAAAATTAATAACGCGCTCGCGGTGAAACTCGAGAGCGCAGCGGAGAAAAGCTCGAGCTGTACGAAATACTACCTAAACGAGTCTTCTCGTAACGGCGCGCAAAAGTCCGCAAGCTGCAGCACAAGCAGAAGTTGCTTATTCCTATTTTTCCAGGGCACACAGCAGCAGCAGTTCCACTGCTCCGCTGCTGTTTTCTCTCTGGACGATTGTTCCGCGTCGTGAGTTCGTTGCCATAACTTTTGACATTGCCATGTCGTTGTCGTCGTCGTCGTCGTCGTCGTCGTCGTCGTCGTCGTTGTCGGCTGGGCACGTTGCGCGACCTAGAGATAAACGCATTCCTTTTTCTTTGCTGCTGCTGCCCTACTCGCACACATACACACACGCACACACACATACTATAGATATCACGTGCAACCGCGGCGCACAAATAGCGTTTGCTGTTGTTCGCCATGCCGTATCGAGGTAGCTGTAGCGAAAGCACGATTTGCTCGAGGCCTCGCGCGCGCACACACACACACACATACATCCACCCACGAACGAGACATAAAGCAGGCAAACTTCTAAACTGGGTAGACTTTAAATGCCAACGTCGTTGCGAGAGCAAGAGAGAGAACGAGCTCAAAGCTAATATACTGATACCTATATACGCTCCAGATGCATTATACCGTACGTGTATATACGAGCTAAACCACTCGCGCAAAGTATAATATACCTTTCAGTCACTCGTCGTGTACTTTTGACACTCATAAGCAAAACTATTTGCAGGCTATTGTGAATCCATAACGCGCATATATGACATAATAACAGTACTCGCAACTTCTTTTTCCTTCTTTTTCTCCCTCTTTTTATTTCTTTACGTACATGCACTCGTGTGCTCTCGCGCAGATCCTTTTCTTTGATACATATCCGGGTAATGGTACAAGATTGCTAAACTCACAGAAGGCAAACGCCTGCACTGCTTTTCGAGCATGTTTCGCTCTCTCTTTCTCACTCTCTTTCTGGCGCATACAATGTGTTATACGCAGAGCTGCTGCTGCTGCTGCTGCTGCTGCTGCTATAAAGGCTTTTTTTTATATACGCCAGACTCACCTACATGTGCAGAACTGTTTAGCCATTCCGGTAGCTACATAACCCGTTGGCGCTTTTCTATAAATGTATGTAAGAGAGACAGATTGCGGATTGAAATACACGTATGATATATATTTTTCTTCGAGACAGCTTGCGCGTGCACCCTACTCGAATAGCGTGCACGGAACATTTTTTCTCGCGCTGAAATTTATACTACATATATTTTTTTCCCTCCTTTCGGACGTAATCTTGATCCACCACCACTGCGCCCACCGCTTCTAGAGAGTTGAACAGTCAGCTCCGGTACAATCATTTATATCCACACCCGCACATTTGTATTCCTCTCCAGTTTTTCCTCTTGAATACAAATTTTGTAAAAGTAAGAAGGCAAAAAATGTATAATTCATACGTCAACTTATTGCAGAATTCATCCGAGTGCTGTGCTGTAGTTCATACACTTTTAGAGGCTCGATGCTCGAGTGTTATTTATACCAAAGCTCGAGCTTGCAAGCGCCATATAACGCACTATACATATACGAGGACGCGGCAGCTTTGACTCGGTTGATCTCGAAAACTTTCATAACTTCGCAGCAGTTGGAGTTTTGTTGACGAAATTATAATTAAAAATGTATCGAAGAGGCGCGCGCGCCGATAGAGTCGACAAATAGTGCGTGAATGGGTATTCACGAACGAGCGCAGAGCTCCTGCGGATGATCAAAAGATGTGCGTGTACATCGAGCCGCACGCACGCAAGCCGAGCGAAATAAAATTTCAATGAAAACTGTCGCGTAAACAGACTCCGAAGTTGGGCGCGCGCGAGCGCAGGAGCGGCTGTAAACTTAATTAAAGTCATTTACATGGAGGCATGCGGCTGCTGTCGTCATGCAGTCGCACGCATGCAAATACGGCCGACTCCGGGGCTGCGCTTTTACACACCTATATTCAGATATGCGCGCGAGAATATATATCTATATGTATGATGTATGTGCATTAAATACACGCAGCACATATACACATAGGCGGCGGCGCGTTCTGCAATGATGGAAAAGACTGCGTATAACCGTGTGCAGGTACTATACAAGCAGCACGTGGATGGGCGCGTGTGTGCGAGTGCGCTTGCGTGTATTACTAATATATTATGCATGTTATTGATATTTGCATACTTAACACGTATCCGCGGCACACGTGTAGCCCTCGTTGCACCTATGCAGGTATATCGGCATGTTTGTGCCGGTGCGCGCGTGCGTGAGCTAGGTATAAAAAACCAAGCCGTGCTTTTGACGGAAAGCTCAATGGAAGATTAACGAAAGATACGAGTATCTCTCTCTCTCTTTCGCTTTTTTTCAATTGCTAACGCTCTCGAAACAGTTCGCGTGTATAGCTGCCGAGCGTTTGCCTCCGAGCATTGCGTATCCTCTTGAATCTCTACAAAAATACTCGGGAATTTTGTTCCGACCATTTTCTCTGCCTTCGTTTATGCTTCACAAATCAACGCTTTAAATGGAAATCCCCACTTTTATAGTGGGGATTATATGTATACTTGTGCAGCAAGTATAAATATAAATCATAATGTCCGTTAATTGATATTCAATTGAACGTTGCTCGCGTCATAATGCCTTAAATTGACTCTAAATTTATCAGTAGCGTGATATTTTTAGTGATGTGTGATTCGAAAATCGACTAACCTTAAATGAAATTGAACATACCCTGATAGAAAAGTTTCACATCTAAGCATGCTTGAAAGTATGGAACGAACTCCACAGTTTTTTTTTTTTAGTTTTTATATATGTTTTTATTATGATGGTGTAATACATTTGCGTGCTCAGCACGACTTAAATCAATGTACAAAATTTTTGTAGATAATGTAGGCGCCCATGTTTCCACTAGCCGTAATTGTTGATGTATATTTGCTTTAGCCTTGCTGTGGCTAGTTTTTGAATTTATTTACATTGATGATATTATTTTTGAGATTATGGAAAAAATAAACATTTTTTGAAAAAACCATATCAATAATCTGCCTTAACGAACTCCATATATAACAGTGCTTTGACTTTTACTATTATTTTGACTTTGCCACTTGCAGATTTATGGATAAAAGTACTCTCCATCTAGTGGTGGAGTCTTGATGTAGTATTAATTATCATTTTCTGCTTATTTATAATGTACTTCATGTTTTTAATATAACATAATTGAAAAATCTCAAAAAAGAGATAATTAATTGTAATATATTGTGAAACATTTAAAATGAAAATTTTGTGATTAGGCCATTTTTATGTTAAACATCTCTGTAGAGATTCTGTAAAGGCTTGGTATTGTGAAGGAAATTAAAGTAAATGATTCAGTAAAGTTGTCCATATATATAGTTAAGGTCACATCTATTGATTCTTACTATTTTAGGTAAGGATTCCTGTGAATCTAGTCATGACTAATAATCTCAAATTCACTCGCAGCTTTATAATATTGCGACCAAGTGTTTCTAATTGAAAAAAAATTGTCATGATATATTTCCTACATTTATCTTCGAACGTAAATATATTTGAGCATTATTTTATTAATAATTTACGAGTTTATTACCATCAAATAGGTTTATGAACTAAAATTTTTTATAAAAATTATATACTGTTCAAAATAATTGATTAATATTGTTAAAATTTTATTATTGTTCACATCTTATTGTTAGATAATGCACTTGAATTTATAATTCACAGTACTATATTCCCCTTCGTTTTATGAAATAACGAAGATGAGGATAAAATACGGTAAATCAGACTCATGCATGTTGCACACATGATAATAGTTTATACTTAATAGAGATCTCAGAAGACACACGAAAGAACATAGACACAACAGAAACTTTTTAAAGCCTTCAAAAATATTGGTTTAAACTAATCGGACATTTTTCTGTCACTTGCGAATTCACAATACTCCGTCTGTTGAAGGAATCAGAGATATCAACTTTGATTACGGTAAATCCTATAACATTACAAAATGAATTCTGACAGATTTATATTTGTACATTTACCTACAAAAATATAAATTATTTTTACAATCAATAAACAGCTATATGTATGGATAACCGTTGTAAGTGTAACTTCAATAAAATTCCACAAAAAATCACATATGATATGTTTAAAAATTCATTTGATTTATTTTATGATTAATCCTACTCGTCACAGTGTGCAAATGGCTTTATATTATAATCCTATTATTGTTGCACTCGCTAGCTTGTTTTCTGCCTATTTACTTCTCTACCTAACACGTCTAAAGAAGTTTAATTTCAGAAGCATTTGCATTACCAAAGTAAAATTTTAAAATAAAAGTATAAAAGTTTTATCCTTTTTTTAGAAAGCTATCTTAATGCTATCGAAAAAGTACATCCTTTTGTGGATTTATTTGTCCTCTATTCTGTACTTGATTTTTCAGAAAAATTGAAATTTTCTGTGCATTCGCGAAGTGTTAAAATGGTGTTGGGGAACGCATATACTATTTTGCATCGAGCCAGTGCAAAGTTAGTAACTTAAAAATTGCTTCGACGCCATAATTCTTTTTTCACTCCGATTTTGGCTCATTATCTTGCGTGGAATATAATTCAAGTGGCTCTAACTGAGGAGTGGTGCAGCTGCAAGGGAGAATGAGAGAGAAAATCTTGCATTATCGTTTGGATGTAAGTCATGCAAAAAATTTATTGCCACACGCGATTCTGCTCTAAAGAGCCGACAAAAACCGAAAGAGGAAAAAGATTTCCATTTTATGGCTCGCAGTCCGTATATATATGTAGCGTTGTATTCAACTAAATCAATTGCGAGGGAGAGAAAAAAATTTCTTACTTTAAGCCACTCCAGCGTAATATTTTGAAAATCATAATGCTTACGATTGTCGAATATGGTTGGGTAATTCTGATACTTTCGCCTTACAAAAAATGTTAATCTAGCTTCCGTGAGTGTACCTATTTTTTGTATGAACGAGATAATAAATGACGTAGTCGTATAATGCATACATAACGCTGTTCCTATCTTATATCAACGCAAATGATAGCAATGTGAAGCTGATGTATAATACTCTATGTGATGCCACATGAAATTATTCGACTGCATTGTCAACTCTAATGCTGCAAATCTCGAAGTAATAATCTGGAAAATTAATACTTCGCAAAGTTCTTTGAATAATGTTAACATTAACATTCAATAGTGTCATTAAATTCATTTTTAGTGTAAAGATTACGATTATAAATTTAAGCTTATTTATTAGTGAATTATTTATACTAAGCATTAATAGTATTTGAAGGTAGTAAATTGTGTTATTTAACCTATATACATTTATTCTGAAGTTATGTTTTCGTACTCTTCTAGTTTCAAAATTTTCAAATGACTCTTTTTACATACGCTTTCAATCCGCTTAACATTCACCTCTGAACATGCTGATTTTACGATCAAAAGTATAGATCAAAGGAATGCATTACTCTTTTTTAGTGTAAACGAAGCTACATTGAAATGAAATTGGGTCATAAAGTAAATTGATTAACTGCAACGAAACAAAAGTTTTTTTACATAGAATGATCAAGAAAGAAAAAAGTCACTATTCCTCGTTATTCGTAGCAGAAATCAGAGCTCGATCAGTGCTCTCAAGATTGCGCTCCTTTTTTTCGCTCGATTTTTACGTTGTAAATACTCCCTCGCAGTACTTCGTATCTGTGAAATTAAGGGCATCCCGAAATTCACGCTTGATCAGCTACTAAATCGAATTGAGCTTTTCCGACGTTACCGACAATGTCTAGCAGTTAGCCTAGTTCTAAAGCACCATCGAAAGTTTATTGCGCAAGATGCCTTTTTTGCACCTACAAGTGAAGTTCGACGTTCCCAACGACAATTCTGTCGATGAGTGATTCATTATTGCGGCGAACAATTAAAAAACTTAAAATCATTACAGCACAATCAGTTTTTACTAGGTTAACCGAAAAATCGTGTTTTATATTAATCACACTACTTAGCAGAAAGTTCGCTGAGGAAATTCAGTTTTTTTCTCATATTATATTATAAATCTGTATTACTTGAAAATTTAATCAAAAACATTTTGTTATTTTTATTACTATTGTTATTAATTTTATTAAAGGATTATCATATGAAATTAAATTTCTTATCTATATTCAGACATCTGTTTGTTCCAAAGCTTTAAATACAATCGTATTTTTTGTTACAGGAGAGAAAGTAGTATTGGCAGTGGTGCAAGCTACGTCAACAGCAGGCCGCCGCGAAGCCTGGAAATCGTCAAACGGCTGTAGACCGTGCATCGGCAGTCAGGAGGGCTCGACACAGGCCAAACGAGCGCGTCACCCAGCGCCGATCGTCAGTTCCGCCAGTAGTGGCGAGAGCAACAAGGAGAATGAGGAATCTCAAAAGAACGACGACCACGACGCCGGTGACGGTCACGACGTTCGCGACGACGACAACGACGACGACGACGAGCAGCTAGTCGTCTTGAAAAGCGACGACGACGATCAGCTGACTGAGGAGACGATCATTATGGGCGCCAATCTCAGTCGGCACAATGGCAAAGGCCTGAACGGTAGACGCGCCCAATCGAGCGGAAGCTTGTGCAATCCCGAGGGCATAAGCGTTACCAAGTTCCTACAACCTTGTCCCAAACATCATAAGGAGCTGTGAGTAAACTGACGTACTTTTAATGATTTATTTGCTTTTCTGATAAGGAAATACGCGAGTACCCTGTGTGATTTGCTTGACGCTCTATTGATAAATAATCGCACCAAGCTTGTAACGAATTTAATTGTTATTTCTGTAGAGTTTATCGTTGTCAGCCAATTATTTTGTGTAGTTCAAGGATTCATCAAAAACTCGTCACAAAAAGTTAAAAATTCGGCCTAGAAATGACATTCTTTTGTAAGAGTATGCTGCACTCGACAAAAACACGCCTTTGTCAATTAGATTATAAGCTACATGCGCAGGCATGGAACATTCTTATGTCATTTTTGTCTCAGCTAAAAGATCGTTGAGGCAGTATTTATACAACATTGTCGTTTAGCTCCCACGTTTCTTGTATATATTTATACTTATTTAGCCTTACACCATATCATTGTCTCTTTACTGCGCTCACGACTGCGGTGCAACATTACTCCTACGCTTAACATTCTATTAACTCGCAAAATAAATTGTTCACGATGTGTCGTTTAGTTTTCTCCATATATTTATACAGCATATATAGTGCACGAGTGCATGGGTATATATACGGTACGTACGCCTCGCCGTATATGATACTTTCTTTCGAGATGAAACTTTCGACTAGCGCAAAACTGAAGGATCATGACTATTTGCAAAGTAGGCTATAGTAAGTACGCGTTGGCGGCTCACCGCCAACGCCGCCGCCGTCGTTGCTACAGCTGCAGTCGCCGCCGAATAGTAGTACACATCGCTTATGATGATATTCAGCTGCGCCGCTCGTAGTCACTTTAAAGAAAGTACCAAAGTTTCATATTGTGCCTGCCAGTTCTTTTGTTACTTTTTAGAGTGGCCTATATCTCTGCACATGCGTGCCAGAGAGAAAGAAAGAGTGAGAGAGAGAAAGAATCGTTCAATCGACTGCAAATTTAACCATACAAAATAAACCGCTGTTCGAATATCATTTTAATTCAGGACTGCGTGGAATGCGAAGAAAAATATTGACGAATGCTACCGGATGCTGAGTTATAACGAGCAATTGTTGAGCTTTTGAATTTTTTACCTACCATACACGAATTTTAAAAAATAACATTGTTTACCTTCGATACATCTCAAACTATTTTCTCTCCTCTCACTCTGTTTCGGTATCTTGGATTAAAAACTGAAAAATCGATCGAATTGTATCGAATTTTCAATAACGCCGTTTATGGTGTTATGAAAACAATGAATCGTGAAATATGACGATTAGCTACATGCAGGAAGGCACAAAGATATATTCAAATTTAGTTAAAAATCCTCTAGATAATTTTAAGGTTTTCCCAACGGCCTATACAGTATATGCATTTTCAGTGGGTAGGGATACCCGTATGACACGTAACCAGCCATAATTATCCTTTTCAATGGGGCGCACTGCGCGTGCTGCGGGATCAAAATTTAATAATCCAGTCGGACGTTTGTTAAACAGTCTTTAACGATTGTCTATTTGTATATGGCTAGTGGACTTTCTACCGAGTTGACTCCCGCGCGTAATCTCTGAAACGAAAATGGACGGTAATTAAATGTGGCGAGGAGCGCGGCGCGGAGGAGAAGCGAGTTTGCTGACCTCATACACCCATTGGTAGGATTCCTTTCTTCTTCTCAGAGCGAGAGCGAGTTTGATATTTCGCATATGCATGCATATGCGCCATCCTTTGGTCTTGGGATTTGCCCATGCATGTCCGTAAATATGCACATAATACTGATGCAGAGTTTACGCGTGTGTGCACGCGCGAGCCCGAACCTTTATTATAGCGTTGAAAATAGCGTGACTTTTTTTTAGAAAAATGGAGATTTATATAACAAGTTTTATAATTTGGAAAAAAGGGAATTATTTTGCTTATTATCATTAGTCGCATCAATTCTCCTTTCATTTGATGTCTTTCAAAATTACGCATGAAGCTTCGTCGACGCAAATAATCGCATTGATTGTACTCATTTTGCTACATTCTCATGCACAATACATTTTGCAGTTTAATAAAGGATTTAATTTAATACACAGCGAAGCCATTGAAAATAAGCTTTTTTTAGCGGGTAAAGTACATTGAAGTGTAAGTTTAAATTTCGGTATATTATGAGCGTGTTTTTCATTAAATTAGTTTGCTAAACAAGAACATTTAATCAATAAATATGCAAGAAAGATAATGTAACGTTGCGGTCATTACTTACTGCGCAGAGTTGGAAGCCGTTAGCTTGCGGCGTGTTTAACGACGCTTAATCGACGTTAAAGAAGTCGTTAGGGTCATCGTTATTAAACTTTGTTGTTAATCGATGAGTGCGGCTGGTATAGCGTTTTACTTTGAAGTCGGAAGGTTTTGCGCTTCTGTCGAGCACTTAATTTTTCCTGGAATAAAATGAAAGTTTTTATATTAAAAAACTAAAGTTTGCTTATACTTTATTTTTCCTGAAATAAGGTTTGAAATTATTTTTACAAATATTTCTTATATGATGTGGTTCAATCTTATCTGAAAATGCTTTTTTGTTCGTATTGTAGTTTCCGTTAGGTTGAAAAGAAGATAAAAAAATAACCTATTGGGGATATTGCAGTTATTTTATCGAATTGTAAAGTAGCATTTTTATAAAAATTTGTCTAGATGCACCATTGAGATCACCGTGAATATTTAAATGTGAATGTGTGCTAGGAAAAAGAATGAAATGATAAAGAAATTTTTCGATTTACCAACTCTTCATTTTAACTATACTTTTGTTGATTCTTTTATAAAGCCATGCTGTTTCCGAAAATCATGTACCATTCGAATCCCAATTTATATTCAATTTGTTCTGCTTACAGTTATAAATTTTGCGGTTCACTGCCAAACCATCTGGACGGCAAGGATGCTTTGGACGATGAAACGACCGAGAATAACAACATCATTACGGACACTATCAGCGGAAATCTTGGTGGCACATTGCCACACAAAAAGAGACTCAGTGAACATTTCACGGGTGAATCAACGAATAACACAGATCTTGTGAAGCATCGATCAGAGGAATCACTCGACGACGATAACCCTTGGAAGTAAGTTCATTTCAGACGATATTATCATCCTTTGTCTACAAAATACCTTTATCTGTATTTATATTAAAAATTTCTTATCCATTAATATTACATAGTACTAGAGTTGAATATGTAAAAACTTTTTTTACAGTATTAAACTTTACATTTTCAATAAAGTCTGTACTTATTAGTAGTGAAGCATTTGAACAACAGAAAATGTGGCCTAGATTAAAATCCTTAATGTTGCATATGTAAAAGTAAATTTTCCTTACATATCACTTATGGCTCTAATTTTTCATTTAGATATCGTCTCGAGGGAGCGGATCTCGAAAAAAATCGCCAGGCCGAGCTGTTGCGCAAAAAGCGCGGTTCGGACGCGAGCAGTCACAGTTGCCAGCATCATCATTTCTATGAACGACGTCGAAATTCGAGCACGCTATCACATCGTCGAGCGCATCGGAGCGCCGAGCTCGACGTCAATGGGACTCTACCAAAAACTAAACGACAAGATTCAACCAAACGCAGTGCTCCGTCCCTTCGTGAATTGGGCGACGGTCCCACCCGTGCGAGTCGTATTTCAATTGATAAAATCGATGATGATTTGTTACTTAAAATGGTGCACAAGTCCGGATGTGAGCATGCTAAACGACAGCATCAACATCAACATCAGCATCAGCACAAGGTTTGTCCAAAATTTAAGAATATTTTTAAAGATTTTTTAATTTCCATCAAATTAGCTTTAAAGTTATTCACAAAGCTGTGAATACACGAAATTCCCAAGATTTAACATGATTCCGTTTCAAATTTTGACAGCGCGGCCATCCGCATCAAGGAAAATGCATCGACTTGAAATTACACAAGTTGACGACAGGTGGAGAACCACAGGATCAAGGCTATGCGTCTGAAAGATCGCCGGAGGACGAGCACCCTCCATCGTTGCCGGGGCAACCTTTTCCAGTTGTTACACCAGGTAAGTGAACTACTCGTGTTCGAATTCATAGCGGAATCTCCGGAATTTTCGTAAACGACAAAATATAATTTAATTTAATATAATGTATAGTGCTTGAAAAGCTCGTGTAAAGTTTTCATTTTGTCCTTTTAATTATCGTGTTCTAAGTATACTCGTTGAGCTCGACTCAATCAACGAGGTTAGCCTGGGAAAGGAGCTTATTTCATACTAATTGTTTATATTTAAAAAATCAAATGTAGTTACTGACCAAGAATTTTTCAATAAGAATATCGTGCTCTACCCTTGTTATTCAGATATTTTTCATTAAAATAAACAGTTTTTTTAACATATTTATATCACTCTCCAAAGGCAAAGTGTTATGTTGTTAATTAAAATTGTGATCCTCGCAAAAAACAATTCACTTACGAGCACGTACCTGGAAAACGAATAATTAACTACAATAATTCAAACATTGAAAAAGTACACGTATGCGGAACAAAGGCAGTGTATGTTCTATCCATGTTTTATTTTAATCAATATTTGCCTGTCGAACAAGTAAGCCCCAACACGGGTGTGATAATTATTCAAACTGAAACACGATCGAGCTGCTGTCATTTGTTCGGCAAAGTTTTAATTACTTGTTAGTGTATGGTATTGGACATGAAATTTCTAGCTTTATGACAAAAGTTTTTTATCTAATCAAATAAATATCACCAAACGTCTGGCTATAGTCAAAGTTATGACTAATTATTTACTCTAAATAAAGACCAACGTAGTTTAGAATATGACGCAGATAATAAGCTTTTCTATTGCGCTATATATTGCGCATCAAAGGCACTCTTGAAAACAATCATACTAAAACTGACTTGCATAAAGAATATTTAATGCGATATTTTACGGCCGTAAAAACATGATTAGCTATATAGTCACATTCGATGTTGTCAAGACCGGCTGTAGAGATTCGCACGATTTGAACTTCAAAGTTATTACTTTAATGAACAAAACAGGTGCTGTGCGCGCAGCTCGTGAATCACCAACTTTATGTATATGATTGAAGCTATTCAGGTGCAAAAACCCATCAGAATGCCATCTTTGTAGGATGGAAAAGCGCATTTTATTCACGTTGAGATGAAATATAATTCTATATATAAAATAATGAATACCGCATTCAAGAATTTACAAAGAGTTAAGCATTTATGCATTTGGGTTGCATATTAGTATGTTAGATCGAGTTTCGTCCGCGGTATGTCTCTTTTGGTATTAGTAAAATTTATCGGTGTTATTTGAAAATCTTTGAAAACTTAGAATTATGTCATCTCATTCAAGAAGAGAATTATTTTAAAAGACTTATTTTAAGTGAACATATTAGAACTCTTTTGTAGATTAAATTCTTTGTGATGTTGATGCAAAAAAACGAAATTTTTTTCTCCATTCTCATTCTGTAAAACTGTAAAAAATTGTAAACAAAAAGATTAAGGTTACATGATTTCATGAGTCCGAGACTTTTATCTTCGTGAAACAACTAGATACCGTCTATATGCAGGTCATAGTTCACTAGCCAGAGAATGAAAAGCCATCGTAATTTCCGGATCGAAAGCGATCGCGGTAAGTCTAAATCATCATAGAGCTAGCTGTATATATCGATCTATGGTCATTAAACGTAGCGCTAAAAGGTTGATGTACGTGGGAAAGAGACTAGAATTTCGATCGGTATTTACTCGAGTACCCATTTGTACACGCGTACAGCTGTACTGCACTCTTCATCTCAGTTTATTTAACATGCGTTTCCCTGTTTTTTCACGGAAAGTCAACTTGGTAAAAGTCTACTGGATCGTTGTTAAAAAGTTGTACGTTAGAGAAAAACAAAAGCTTTTAACAAATATTAATGTAAATAAAATATTTGTGTTAGTTTTT
Source organism: Trichogramma pretiosum (assembly GCF_000599845.2). Classification (NCBI taxonomy): domain Eukaryota; kingdom Metazoa; phylum Arthropoda; class Insecta; order Hymenoptera; family Trichogrammatidae; genus Trichogramma; species Trichogramma pretiosum. Next base: position 4,996,276 of record NW_019641698.1, read on the forward strand.
TTTTCCAAATTTCAGACTACAAAAACGAATTTTTTAACGACCCTCGCTGATTTTGAATACGTAAAAAGTGGCGAATGTAATTCAAAACTACAACGTTATAGTTGTAAAACTTTTTTTATAAGAATGTGGAAAAGTTCACTTGTTTGTATTACTTTGTTTTCGACAAAGTAAGGTGGAAAACGATTGTTACACTGCTCAAAATATTAGAAGTTTGATGTTATTTTTAAAAATTTCGATATATGTAAGAGATCATTTATTTATGTACCATTGGTGAGATTGTCAGACAAATTACCCTCATTACATGACAGAAAGGTAATCATTGCATACTCCAGTATCTTATCTTTGCGTTTATATAAACGCGTCATGTATATTAGTTTTTCGCGTCCTGAATGCCTCCATATATGCATACGCGGTGTTACATTGTGCAAATTCTTTGTTGTGAATTATGCACATCGCTAATATTGATTTTGAACTTTTATTCACTCGTGCGCGCAGCTTGATAGAGCTGCGCGAATCTCCCTAGCACGCTTCATTTGTTCTTTTGCCGAGTATATAACCGATAATTAGTTTTTTCGAGCTCCTTTTCTTTTTGCTAATATCGAGGTAATGTACATTTTTTAACCGTGATCGATTGTGCATTTTTCATATCTTTGTGCGCGTGCAAGCGTGAATGCTTTCTCCACAAGTTTTATCTATAAACACACACATACACACGCGCTTAAACGTCATTAACGTACTCGTGTAGTTAACGTCGAGTATAGCGCGTTTGGCGCATTTCAAAACGATCCTCGTGCGTTCGCTCGTAATACGCTCTGAAAAAGCTCAACGAGATTTACAATTATCATCATCCACTTAACTTTTAATCCAATTTAGCGTGATCTACTTGATATTATGCATCAAGCAAAGAGCCCCAGCCCGTGGCAACCTCCAAACCATAAATAAACTGCCGGGTTCTCAAAAAGAAACTTGCGCGCGGCTTGCTCGCGTCTATATACGTATAGCACAGTTTATCATTCTCGAGCTTGTGCACCATTAAACATCACACCGCGCGCCGGTGACGAAGCTCCATCTCTCTCCCTTTCTCTTTTACTCCCGTATTTTTCTCGCTTCAAAAGTCTATATACGCATGATGTGCAGGCACTGCTGCTATTGCAGGAGTTTTGTAAGCAACGCTCCCCAGATGCATTAATAATTAATGCAAAAGAAATCGCGAGCTTCGTGTATATATAGAAAAAAAAGGAGAGGTACGCGTACCCAAGCAGGCGCGCTTTGGTAATATAAAGTGCGGGTGCAACGAGTACTCGAGTTCTTTTCACGTTAATACCTCGTGACGGATGGGTTCTCTTCCTCCTCCTTCTCTCTTCATCCGCGTCTTTCTTCCTCTCTCTCTTGCTCTCGCTAGCGGAGATTATATATACATACATATAAGCCGAAGCATGACGTGCATCGAGCGTAATCCGTCTCACCGCGAGAATCGATGTATACAACGCGTCGTGAATCTTATGCCATGCACTACGCAGCGATAAATCTTTATTAAAGTTATATGCAAATGTAACGGGAATCAGCATTTACATATTTTTCAGCGTACATACTCGATTATTACCCTTTCTCGATTCTAATTTTGTTTGATTTCATCCTTATAAAAGCTCATGTATTCACTTGTCGAGGAAATCGCTTTTCCATGATCAATAAAAAATTCTCTATACGCGCTCTCGGATAGAAAATATATCAATGATCATTTCCGATGTATTCATCGTAACTCGACGTATTTTTTTTTTCTCTCTATCTCTCGCAGCGAGATATAAAGTTTCTCTTGAAGGTGCAATTTAACGCTGCACCATGTATACCTTCTTGCTCTCGGAAAAGACTTGTTAAGCGGCTTTCGTATGATGCCATGCCTGCGCGCGCACTGTGTAACTTTATAAGAAGTACACAGAGATCAGAAAAAGCTCGACGCTCTCATCTCGTCGTGTGTCGCGACGGGCCTTCATGTATATATTTTCTAACAACGGCATTCGACAAAAGCCCCGTCGAGTTAGCCCCGTGTGTAGTACGCGATGACTCGGCTGGCTCACGAAATGCCTCCAAGACGACGAGAAATACGAGACTATCGATTGAAAAGGAGCTTTTAAAATTCTTCACAAGAAAATTCAACGCATATCTCCTACCGTATCATTAGGATTTCATCGGCTTTCCCATACTCAAACATTAGAACACATTGATAAATCGCAAATAACCTAGTAAGTAAATGCTCATTTAAGAGTGATAAATATGATAGCTCTTAATGGCCAGTCGTCAAGCATGGGTAAATACATTTGTTATTATAGTAAATAAAAGTTTACGTCTATATTAAACTCCGCACTCGCGTGTATGGCATTTCACGTGGATAATAATGCGGACTGTTTGACTGATGCGATGCGGAGATAATGCGTTTAATTATACCGACTGCTATGTCGTGCTTAAGGTTTATTAACTGAAGCTCTACAACATTTTTATTACTATTTTTTTTCTTTTTTTGCTAAATAGTCGATAAATCGTGATTATTTATGGTCTTTCGCGTTAAAGTTTGTAGTTTAACATCGTTCCCGCGTTAATCTCAAACCCAAAAGCCATATGTGTTATTGAAATTTTCAACGGCCAAGATTTATCAGATAAAATGCGGGACGCGGTCACGTCCGTTGTATTATTTTCCACGTAAATATTCACTCGGAAGCTTCCTTTTATGTATAGGCGTTGGTCATTCATTGTTATCGAAGCTCGTCCTTTCTTGTTGCGAGTTTGTTTTACACAATAAAAAAATGACAAATTAACTTTTGTAAAAGAGTCTCGCCGAGCGAACGATGCGCAATGACAAACAACTCGTTTTTATTCTCTTATTATTTGGAACTCGAATTTTATACTTTAATGAGTTTTGGTTTCGTCGTAATTTTTCGATTATAAAGGCTCTGAAAATGAACGCGTGAGATGAAAAAGAATAAAGGCAAGAACAGAAGTAAAGTATTAATGAGAACTTTATTGACGTTACACCTTTGAGAGTTCAAAGAATAATGACAGATCGCTCACGAATTCAAGCAAAATTAATAACGAAACAAAAATCTCACGATCTCTATGGTGATCCGGCCTAGCTTTCATGCGCACGCCTCTGTGCTTGCGCACCCCGCGATCCTCACCTTTTATCGGACTTTGTCCAGTGGTGAGGCAGATGCATTCACTCATGCCTTTCCGCTTGAGCAATGCGGCCTAGCGTAAACTAGATCGTTCGTTTACAGGCTGTATCGATGAAGAAAAGGGCGGAAAACTAGTATAAAATAGACAATATAGAATCCGTTGAAAGCTGCGTACTCTCTTGTAACTGCGCTGCACTCGAGTGAAAGTCAAATTTTTCATTTTTTCTTACGAAGCTAGTCATGAAATATTAGCCGAGTGGCCCCGGCGCACGACGAGTGCACTGCTGCTCGTATTCATACACTCATGCATCCAACATGTGCTTGCGTAAGTAAAGTTTTGAGGAAACCAATTAAGAAGTACGACGCAAGACGACGAGAAGTTTTTGGGCCGCGAGCTTAAAAAATAAGCTCTCATGTGTCCTGCATCGCGTTCAACTGTCCGTTTCATAAATACTTATATATATTTCGCCCGAGTTCGCAGTCGCGGAGGAAAAACTTGCCTCTGGTAGAGAATTTTTCGAGGAAAATCTCGGGGCAAGTCGTTGGTAGTTGGAGGCACAAATAAAAACTAGTGTACTTTGCGAATACGATTTCCCCGTGCGCGCGCGTGGTTTAATCTCTCGTCAAAGTTAGCTAGCTCGGGCAAGTGTCGGTAGCGCCTGTAACTGCTGGTGCAACACGTATATAACACAAAGTGAGAAAGCGACATCTTAGATAGCTCACGGAAGCAGCTCGCTGCAGTGTGGCACATAGTGTCCAGGGGCGCTTCGCCGTGTCGCTGTGCTATATGCCCGAGACTAGAGCGAGAGATTGCAGCTGCTGTGGGGCCTTTGTCCGCTCTCATCTTTCTCTCTCTCTCTCGCTCTCTCGTGCTATTGCCGCCTCCACGAGGCTATCTCGAGGGGCCGTGATTATCCGTCGTTTCTGACATGGCAAGGGCTTATATACGTGCTCTCTTTGCAGCTTGCGTGTTTCCCCCCTTCCTCCACACCCCCTTGAACACTGTACAGCATCGGAGCCACGGCAGAGGCTTGCTGCACAGCTAGGCGCTGGGGTTAGCGTGTCTGTTAGCTCTAGCCGAAGCTCAAGGTCCGTGACCAGCGTGTATATGCTCGCTCTCTCTCTCTCTCTCTATGCGAAGCTTTTGACAAGCTGAATTTTGCTTCAAAAAGCTTAGCCCCTTGTGCATAAAAAATGAATTTTAAATATCTCCGCACGTTCTGGACTGTGGCTTTTTTCGCTCGTTACACCTATATTTTACATATATTATAATATACCTAAGTGCACGGTCGAGTGAATATTCATCGATTCTATTAAAAACTCGACGATATAATTTACCAAGTTCTCTCTCTTTCTCCGAGTACAGTGTGTGCTTGAAAAATGCAAAAGTCCGGAAAAGCGTCGTCTATATCCTTTGCAAAAGAGACAGAAAAAAAAAGAAAAATAATATGCTGCTTGCAAACGAAGCTCTCTCTCTTTCTCGCTCACTCGCGGTCAGACGCTCTTTCCTTCCAAGGAACATAAGCACAGACTATTGGAAGTGACTTGAAAGAAGTCTAGCAGAAAAGTAGAAAGAATTGACTTGAATACATTAAAGAAAAAAAAGTATGATTACTTTTCCACTGCTAATGCTTCTGTTGACTTATCGGGTTTTTTTCTCCAAGACTCGCCTCGTTTCTCTCTTTCGTTTTCTTCTTCTTCGTCGTCTTCTTCTTCTTCTTCTTCTTTTGAAGGAAAAAACGAGGCACACACGTACACAAATGGTGCAGTGACTCGGCAGCCGGAGCAGCGGCTATGTCTAATTATTCAGAGTCTACTTTGATCCGGGGTTTATAATTATTATGTATGATGCATCGAACGCATTAACGCGCGCCGCATACGTACAGCTGTAGCTATACATTCTCCAAAGAAATACACACAGCTTATCTAATCGATTAGTATTAGCAAATATATTATTCCGCAACTTTCGCACTCGCTCTTGTGCAGTGTTATGTCTATGTGTGTGTGTATGTGTTGCTACGCATTATATATAGATATACATGTGATGCAAGCTTAAACCGGAGCTTAGCGGAAGGTCGACGAACGCAACCTTAGCTACTGCTCTCCGAGTCCATGGCAATGGTTGCAGTACGTTGCCTCGCTATAAGCTATACAGTTTCGAAGTAGTCGTGGCGGCTCTCTCGCATACGTATGCGCAGCGCTACTTTGTCGTATAAGCACATACACACTTATATAGCAGAGATATATAGTATGCAGCACACAAGGCAGCTAGAGCAAATGTATTATATATATATCTGCAGTAGCAGTGGCAGCGGCGTCGACGGCAGAGCGGTGGCGCCGTTCCACTTTGTGTTTCGCGATCTCTAAAGATGCACGAGCTTCTGCAGCGCGAGATGCCGCACGCCCCGGAGGCTAGAGAGAAGATGAATAGAGAGAAGTGCGAGTTCGGAGCGAGCAGCAGCAGCACGACTAATGTCGCGTCTAGACACGACCTGTGCGAGCGAGACCTTAGCGCTCGCAGTCTTTGAGATAAAGTATAAGGTTTTTCATTTGCAACGCAGAGGACGCGCCGCGAACGACAATGTAAGACATCGAGAGATCGAGAGAGACATAGAGAAACGAAGCTGCTCTTGGCAAATCCATGTCTGCTCGTTAATGCACGCGAATCGAAAATTACATTTCATATCGGGGTACGTTACCCTAGGGACATATGCTGCTTCTGTCAGTTCGACGTCGAGCACTAAACGCTCTCTCTTGCTATGTATCACGATGGATAAACATTCATTTGAGGTTTTGCTATTTTATAATTGGCGAAGAATTCCGTATATATACTCGAGCTCGAGCTATGATTAAAGCACGGATATACGCGCGCGCGCGCAAGACAATCCAAACGCGCGAGGAATTTGGCGCAGGCTGCGAATTTTTTGTGCTCTCAGCTCGCTTCGCCGTCGTCGTCGTAGTCGTCGTGTGTCCCAGTTTTCTTCCTTCGCGATTCATAAATGTATTTGTCTTGCACGGCGCTCACATAGTTCGTTTATAACGATATATAAGAACGAAGAAGAATTCTTGTATATAACTCAACCAGCGCATCACGACGACGTTACAGTCACGGGTTATAGAAGTCGAGCAAAACAATCCCGCAGCTCTTTTCTCTATCTCTTATATTCTTACTATATACTTTTTGCCCAAGCGATTCGCATGCGTGAGTACGGTGGCAGTGTGCTGGCCACGGCAGCTTCGGAACTGTGCAGCGAGCACAAAAGAAGTCGAGGAACGCGCGACGCAGCCCAGAGAAAATGCCAGTCCGGATGCGGCGGACGAAGAGCTCCTACCACGCTGTATACGAGCGAAGCCGAGCTTTTGGCCCTCTCGTCCTAATTTGCATGTGCACGCGTATGCGCGGAGCTTTTTATTGCGGATTTTTCAGCGACTCACCAAGAGTCGTCGATTCAATTTCGGACCTCAACGTAGGAGAAAATCGCACGAATCAACTCGCGGCTCGGATTTTGAGCGGTTCAATGATAATACATCCACTCTAGAGGATAGATATAGTAACGGACGATCGGGGATGTATAAATATCGTTCATAAATGGCTCACGCGTCTGGGGAGACGGAGGAAATGAGTAAAAAGAATGTCTTAACCCCGAGTCACGTCGGTGTACAGTACTGGCCCGAGTGCTCAGCCGAAGAAATATATAAATAGATGATGTTAAAGGTACCTCTATATATCGAGTCAGTGAGAAAGAAAGTACGTCAGAATTTAAAGAGCTTCACTGGTTATCGATTATGCATTAGGCCAAGAAGCTGAATGGTGAGACAAATGTCTTCTTCCGTTCTATGCACTCCTTGGCTCTACTTGCCCTCGCTATATATATATAATGTGAACTGCGCACCACCACCGCTACTGCTGCTCTGCTACTGCTGCGTATACACCCACAAAGTATACGTTATATTACACATAGAACGCGAAGTGATACATAAATCATCAAGAAAATTCTGCAGTATTTTGTCTGTGTGTACGAAGAGGAAGAAATAGGGAGAGGGAGAGCGAGAGAGAGAGAAATAAAAATCTGAGTATAAAAGGAACTGTTTCTTTGCTCTTTTGAGCTTGTGAATTACAAATGGCAGCACGGGGCAGCCAGTAGGGCAGCGCGTGGCCGGGGGAGGGTTGTGTTTTATTCGAACGACCCGATTTTTTCGCCTTCCAACAATTTGTGCTCTTCCAAATCAATGAGATATCTTCGATCATTTGAAACACATTGCCTCAGTAGCCCTTTCTTTTTTTATTATTTTGCCTCTTCGCCGATAGAGAGCAGGAAAAATTCGTACGTTATTCCTTTATCGTCCATTCGAAAATGAATAATGTAGTCTCGCGCTCGTGTGAATATGTGTGAGTGCAGTGTACGTGTACGCGTTAGTGTGTGTGTGTGGGTGGGTGGATGTAGAGAGATCCAGCGCACAAACGTTGCCGCTCTATGTAGAGCAAACGAAATTTCGCTCTGTCGTCGTCGTCGTCCCTTTTCATCGAGGCCGAACAAACTCTTGCCGCTCGCAAAAGCTTATTTTCGTTGTTTGACCTAAGAAAGTCGGATAAGAGAAACTTGGAAATAAGATCGATGGTGCATACAAGTTACTTTTCTCCGCCGCACACGCATGCACATACACACAGACACATACACGTCGTGCCCTGCACATATACATATACTTTTCCAATCTCCAAAGCGTGATAGCATTACGAGCCCGCAGGGTATTATTGTGTAAGAGTATATATATATTCCTTTTTTTTTCTTTTTTTGCTTTCGTCGCGAGTCTTATATACGTACTACTCCTGTGACCAGTCGTTGCACCGAGCAGCAACGACGTCAACTGCCAAGCTGGTGCTGGCCGTGCTGGTGGCCTTGTCACACATCCATTACCGAAGAAAGCTGCGCGCGGCCGGCTCGTTATTGCTCGGGCGGGATGCTTCGCCGCTATCGACCCAATTAACGACCAAAGGACCTTCGGACTCCGGGACTTTAACGACATTTTTTTCAAATTTACTATCTCAATGCTGTATATTATATCAACGACTTCTTTCTTCTTCGCTTCTTTCCTTCTTATTTGTCGCGGTATTTTAGTAACGAAGTTTCCTAGCTCTGGAATGCTGTTATAGAAGGTCAATTAGTCGTCCGCGCGCAGCTTCGCGACATCTTCGAGGGCCGCATGCGGCAAACTCGCGCTGCTGCTGCTGCTGCTCAGCTCAGCCCGTAAGTAAGAAGAATGTCAGCAAGAATTAGGCTGACTCGCGAATTTAGCTACGGTTGTTATGTTAATTTACTCTCAGCTTTCACAGTCTGCTTCGTGTAATTCATTTAAAAAGTCTAGGTTGTTTTTCTTATCCTCGGGTATGATCTTTTGTTGAATGAAATCGGCATTAATTATGGAAATTCTTTATTTGCCTTTTTGCCCGACAAGAGAGGAGGTCTTCCTTTCTTTCTTGTTCTTCGAGTCTTTTCAAACTTGTTAGCGTGTGCAAGAGAAGATTTTCTATATACATGCGGCAGTGGTGGCGGCAGTGGCTTCCTTATTATAGGTATACAAAAGGTAAACGACAAAAAATTCTATCGACGCAACTATTTTTCGCTCTGATCTTAGGCCGCGCGCAATATAAAAAGGAGACTCGTGGCGGCGGGTGGCAAACAAAGAGATTTATTTGCCCGAACCCTACGACCGAGAGAGAGACCCATGTTACGTGAGCCGCAATATCCTGCAACCCAGCTCGATACACGTGAATCGCAAAACAAAATATAGAAGAAAAATCAATTTTCCCCTGGTAAAAGTGCAGAATCGAAGAATATAAAAATTGAAACTGCCAAAATAGTCCTGTAACAACTTCGTAGAGCGCGTCATTGTGCGGGTGGGTTAAAGCCGGCGATATAGAATAGAAAAAATAATTTCTTTCGCGACAGCACAGCGCGTGGTAAGAAAAAAAAGACACGCGTCGTCGAAAATTTACTCTATATATAATATAGAGAGTGTGCCATATAGTATAAAGGTAGAGAGCACAGCGAGCAATAGTGGCCCCGCCGCCGTCGAGTCTCATATTTAGGTTTTGCGCGAGCGATTTCTAAACATATTTCCCAGTCGACGCGCAGGTGTGCATGTGTATGTACGTAGGAGAACTCGCGCTCTGCCTACGTCTGTCAATAGGTGTATACAGCACGGGTGCATACAAGAGTCCATTACGGAGATAGGTATCGCAGCGGCGTCTTGCGAGCGAGAGAGAAAGAGAAAGAGGGAGAGAGAGAGAGAGAGAGAGAGAGAGAGCTTGCAGGAAGCCCGAGATGGGAATACGTCTGATGCAGCGCTCCAGCGGCTGCTGCACTGTGTGTGCTTTTTCTCTTTGGTTACGTAGCGGGCTGCTGATGCTGCTGCTGCTTGCTAGAGCTTGCGTCGCGACCAGACTGAGATCTCGCGCACATGCAGCGCAAATACAATTACACATGCATCGCTGTCTGTACACGCCACGCGTGTATGTGTGTGTGTGCAAGCGTTCACGAACTGACGCAGCAGCAGCCGGGCGCGAACGAACGCGAGAGTCAAGAATGCGCTATCGATCGACCGAACTAGGCCATTTGGCGCCCCCGAACTCTCTCTCCTCTCTCTCTCTCTCACTCGCACTCTGGTGTAGCTTTCTCGGTCACACAAACACTCGCACACGTGTTTCGTACATACAAACACACACGTATATACGAGCCGCCCGCCTCGCGCGTACTCTATCTAGCACGCGCGTATTATAGCAGCAGCAGCAGCAACGAGTTATGCATCCCATCTCTGCAGCTGTGCGGGCAGAGTTGCACATGTACGCATGGCGCGGCTAATGCCGAGCGGTCCATTCATTTTTCGGCCTGGCCAATTTAACCGCAGCCCGTGGCAAGCGACGGGGCAAGGGTTTTGAAGGGACGAGCTGGGTATATAACGCATCGCTGCTTACATCTCGAGTGCGCTGCACGGCACATGGCGTGTGATAGTGCAGTCGCTTAATTTATGTGCAGTTTGTGCGAGTGAAGGTTCGCAGTAGTGCAAGCTCTACACACACTAGGCAGAGAGAGAGAGAGAGAGAGAGAGAGAGAGAGACGAGAGAGAAAGATGTAGGAAATATATACGCTTGCATAAATGTTCAAGATTGCATTACATTAATCGCTGAGAGATATTTGTGTATTAAAGTACGATGGAGAGCAGAGCACAGCCACAGAGTGACACAGTTTTCGGAGGGTTGCAGGACGCACTTAATACGAAGGCATTACGAAGGCTCGACGCACACGTGCTTAAAAGCGATTCACACGCGGGCCGCTTCGCTAACTCTAAAGTGAAATTTTTATTACCATAATAAAGTTTGCAATTCATGAAGCGAGAATGCATATACAGAGAAAGAGAAACATACAGTCGAAAGGTATATAGGGGAAGTTGTTATTGGAAAAAATCGAACGCGTCTTGCTCGTTAAACTTTATCGACGATACGTATATATATCCGCGTGCTCGAATACGTATGATACTACTAGCCCCGATACGAACGCACCCAACTTATACTTGTATATATTAGCACCGGGCGCGCTACACACTACTACGCAACTGCTGCCTTATTAAATGCCCTTACGATGCCAGCTTCGGCGACTAGTAATAGCGTTCGGCATGTGTGTGCGAGAGTCTACAAGCTCGCCTCTGTGTGTACTTGCAGGAACGAACATACTTCAACGTTTTTAATATCGAGCATGGGATGTCCTGCCGCGCGCGCGCGCGCGTCAAGTGCTACTACGCTATCGGGCTCGTCGTGCATCCCTTTGACTGCGGGAGCTTGTGCCAAACTGTATACATGCGCAAGGCAAGCTTAATCGGCTCAAGCAAATAAAGCTTGTGATTTTCAAGCGTTCCGTTGTAAATTAAAGTCTACCTAAAGTCATTAACATTATTGAGTTCATGTGAGTGTAAGTGCGTGTGTGTGGGCACGTGAATATATTTTATGGAATGCATATGTGGCCTCGTATACAGTATATTGTTTCAATTCATACCGCCATCATTCATACATATAATATGAGACTATATATGCATGGGACTTATGCAGCCTATAAGCCTCCCAACAGTTTGCCGAGTAGTATCTCACTTCCTCTTTTCGCGCAAGCTTCACTACACCACTACATACCGACGACGTATACATACAGCAGTCATGTATACGCGCAGTGGTGGCGCTACATCGAGGACGCTTATACGTTTTCAGCATACGAGCCCGTTTGAGGCTGATTTCGCGCTGAGCGTGCTCAGTGAGTAAGGCATTCGTATACAGTCGAGGAGAGCAGCGCGCTATGTGGCGACAATTCACACTTCTCCTCGTACTGAAATCAATTGAATACAGGTCGAGGAGCCCTGATTACAGTCGAGGAGCCCTGATTACAGTCGAGGAGAAGTGTGAATTGTCGCCACGTAGCGCGCTGCTCTCCTCGACTGTATGCGATCCCGCAGACTCGAGCCGAGACGACTCGCTCAGCTCGCGTGCGTGTAGCCTGTGCTGTCTGCTACATGTCAAAGTGGCAGGCCAACTCGCGCTGCCTTTAACCTCTCTTTCTTGAATACAAACATATCTACACGAGATAGAAATGTCATTTTTAATTCATGTTTGTGTTCGCACTAAACACGATGACTGTAAAAATGAAGCAGTAGAAACTGAATAATGGAAAGAAATGCAGCGTGACCGATGTTATACCGACTCTACTCATCAAGACACTAGGAAAATCAGTGTAATGAGATTCAAGTTGGCACAACCAGTGCTTTATGCAACCTCTCGTTTTTCAGAAAAAACATATCCACACAAGTTGCATGTACAGTATTTTACACGAGACATACGCATATACAGTATGTAGACGAGAGCCGAAAACTAGCGGCCAAGTTACAGTTTTTAGTTTAGAGTGCTATAAAGAAATTAAATGGAACATAACAATTATGCATGATATAGTTCTCAAAACGAGCTCTTATGCAGAAAAATTGTTAACACATCAATGGCTGTTAGCGGTGTGGATACGTCTCAGCGTGTTTGCAGCGTTGCGGACGCTGTAGTGCCTCGGCTGCTTCGCTTCGCTACGCAGCCTCGGCGACTACAGCGCCCCAACGCTGCAAACACACCTCGACTGTATCCACACCGCATACAGCCCTTGATGTGTAAATAACTAATATGGATATGTATATTTCATTCCTCGCGCAAATCGTGTTTCGAATATCCCTGCAGCAGAGGCAAGCGCGTGTGCTTCTCTCTCTTATACTCTGCCACTGCTCTCGCGCGCGCGCCCAGAGTTACTCGCAATGTATACATACGTGTGTATACGAGAGCGCGCATATACTTATGCTGTAAGAGTGGTGTATCGACGAGCACACGCCGAGAAACGACGCTTTGAATGGGATTCGACGTTGATATTAGAATTTTTCCTTCGCGTGGCAGCGTACGCCAACGTTGACTGTGTTTATCGCTTGGGCTTTGAAAGAAATGTTTGTTGCTCGCATGAAACGCCCGTATATATACCTGATTTTTTCATCGCGAGATCGATTCAATTACGCGATGGCGCGCGTATTTTCATCCCTTGCATTATTGACGAAAATCCCAGGACTAATATTTGTCAGCTGAATTCATTATCAGTTCATCATCTTGGCTTGCGAAGTTACCTAGATTGGAAAGTCCGCGTAGCGTCACCGAGCTCCAGTGCTAATTGAATGGTGAGCAAATGCTGTACGCGCGAGGCCAGTTGAAAAAAGACCAACTGTGTTATAATTAGCAGTAGAATTTTCATCGAGTTACCTCTCTTTAATTAATTCACTTTTTCACTTTCGTGAGCGCGCGTGTATATATAAATGTATGTATAATTGTCGCGCGGACAAGAGAGGGATTTTTTCGTTTCGCGACTCTTGACGAGCGAATCAAACGCTTGGAGCAGCGTTAATTGTTCAACGGACTGTGATCGAATTATCGGGTCTGCGTGAGAAATATAATATCACTTTGGGAGCTCTCTCTTTCGGTGAACTCACGCGCTCACTTTGAAGCTGATCTGCGTATGCATACGAAGGGGCGGGTGCTTGATGTAGACGCAGTCAACGTCAACCGAAGAGTGCACTGCTCTGAAGTTTTTTCTTTATGTCGCGTGAACTTGTATGAACAAGAGTGCATGTCTGTAAAGCCACAACAAAGTGCTATGTGCGTCTAAGCTTTCATTTCGGTTGATCTTTTTTTTTGTCTGTATTGTTGTGCCCTTTTTTGTTTGTACTGTTTTTTTCTCAATGACTTCTCATCGAGTCTCATCTGAACAATTCACGAGCAACGATACATGTAAATCAAACTTAACAACGAGCATAAAATTGTAAGTTCTTTGTTTCAAAGAATAATTTTTATCGCAAAGTATTTTCTTGTATTCTTTGTAGACTGTCTAACAAGAAGGAGCATATTTTGATTACAGAAAAAAGGTATATAGCTGCTTATTGAAGCGTATTATTCATTTATTCTTACGATGGCGCTTGTTTTCAAATAACACCGGCTGTGTATAACAACGTCGTAAGACGCGTGAAATTTGATCGATTCCCTTTGTAGGAGGGCGTGTAACATTGAAAAATCGAGAAATAAAGGGATGTCAGAAAAATTGGAGAAGAATTACCCGTAATATATAAAAAGCGGGAGAAACGGAATGCTAATGGGAGTCTCGAAGATAAAGGCAAAAGAGAAAGATAGAGAAAGAGAGTCAGGTCGACCGAAGGGGTAATTGAACTCGGTCGACTTGACGGCGATTGCGATTAAACTCGCGACGACTTGCGACGATGAAAAAAAAGAAAAGAAAAAGACGAACTCTCAGCTTTTGCAGCTGTTATATACATCTATACAGCGCCAAGCATGAAGCTATGAATAATTTTCTTTTTTACGGTTCACTGGCTCACTCTCTCTCTCTCTCTCTCTCTCCCTTCAAGCTCGTCTATAGTCTCTTTTTAGCTCGCGCGCACTAGCTAACTCTTATTAGTTTCTGTAGTACTGCTTCCGATCGTGATAAGCTCTCTCTCGCGGCTTTTATCGAAGCGGCGGCGACGGCGTCGGAGGTTTTCATATTAATCGATTCTATGTTCAAACGACGATCGCGCTCGACGATCGGGCGTACATACACACACACAATGAGAGAACTAAAAAGGGATTGAAAAGTTAACGTCTGAGCTAATATTTACCCAGGCCGTGCAGTGTGTGTTTGCAGCTCTCACGGAAGGTGACTTTTGTGGTTTCGTTTGCGCTTTGCTTTTGCACTCCTCGTCTGTATGTGTGTGCGCGCGCGACAGAAAGAGCACATATCATTGACATCGCTATCACGTGGCTTTCTCAGTTTTCCCATCTATGCAAATTTCTAGGTTTTCTCATTCTCTCCCTCTCTCTCTCGCTCTTTCGACGTGTAGCACTTATATAAATGTATATGTATAAGGATGGCTGCATGTATAAGCGCAAAGGAGATAACAGCGTTATTATACACGCACGCACCCAGCTATAGTCGCTCTCGTATACGTACACTCATCGTGCTCTCGCACACGCTCGCATATATGCATCGGTGTAACGAAGTTTACGACCTCGCGCATACTCATCACTCATTTGCGTTTATAATTGCAACGGGGGAGGCAAGGATTGCATTTATTTATGGTAAACAGCCTCTCCTGCGCTGTCGAATTTCGAGAAACATTTCTGATTAGCAGCGAGTTTTTTTTCTAGCTCAAACGATATCTGAACGTCCATTTTCCGTTGATTAATATTTGCAAGTTTCGCGCGTATCCGTGAAGATGTATACTAAACGCCTGCCTATATTTATGAAGTCTCAATCTGATATTGCGAGCACACGCGACGATGAGAAGCGCCTGCGGACTTTATATTTGAAATTACAAACACGGGGCGAATATTTGTGCGGCTACACGTATTCGCTCGTGTCTGTGTATCGTTGATGCAGCTGCAGCGGCAACGAGCGATACGTATATATACGCCCACACACTTGCGGCATTTATCGAGGACGTCGAGGTTACTTGCGAGCTATACGTGTGTACACATCGTCGATTTTGCAGCGGTGGCAAAGTTAGTTGCAAGAGGAAAGCTAAGGTTGCTGTTGCTACTACTACTGCTGCTGCTGCTGCTGCTGCTGCTGCTGCTGCTGCTGCTGCCTCGACGATTGCGCCAAATGTGCCAGTAGTAAAAGAGATATCGAAAAGAGTAGGAAAGCGACTCTTGCGTATGTATATGTGTGTGTGTGTGTGTGTTCGGGGCAAGCAATGAATCCTCGAATCATAGCTTCGGACTTATCATTACCGAGGTCACATTTTTTGTGCTGCGCTCGCGAGCACACGTCTTTTTTTCAATTACTCGGCCATTCGCGGAGCTTTGTTTTACAGCCTTTTTCTTATCTACGAGTGAGAGAGAGAAAGAGAGAGAGAGAAAGGAAATAGGAGGGGTAGGGGTAGGAAAAAGGATCGTAACTCACACAGTAGCGGGAGAAGCGAAGAAATTAAGGCACTATATATAGGAGAACAAGAGCAGCTGCAAGTTTTATCGAATTTGCCGAGTAAGCAAGCCGACGAGCACAGGCGCTCTTCGCACGTTGCGTGGCGGCGGCGTCGGCGGTGGCCTAGAGAGTGTATATAGCTCGCTGAGAGTCTTCTCTCTTTACTTGCGTACACGCGCTAGCTCGTATATAGGTACGTATATCCTACGTATAGCATGGGTATAGCGATCGTGGAAAGCGGAGAATTTGTGGGAGTTGCAATTTCAAGGCCGTTTTACGAGGTAGTAGTACGCGCGCGGCGAGTAGAGAGCGAGCGAGCGATGATATATTTTTAAGCCACTGCTGCTGCTGCCGCTTGCGAGCTGTGCGGCAAGTGTAAAATTCAGGAATCGAGCATCCGCAGCTTTGGCCTGAGTAAGGGGATGAATTTTTCACAGCTTTTAAGTGCCTCGTAGATATAAGTATATATAAATACGCGCGGGCGAGGCTTGCGCGCGCGCAAGGATTGTTTATCGCGCGATACAAATCGTAAAGCTCATTATCGGATCGATTTTCTTTATTTTAGCGCAGCAGCGTAGCGTGGCGCTAGATGCAGCTGCCGGTGAGATGCTGCGGCACTATACCCGGGTATTATGGCTGCAAGAAATGACGCTCTCTGCGCGCAATATGCCGCTGCTATACTACTGCAGGTGCATTGATAAAGTTATATCGTATATAGCGCTTCGCGCGACGCTGAGAAAGGGGGCTTCTCGCTGCAATATTCGAGGCACGTCGCGGCCACATCGATTCGCCGATTATTATACGCCGATGACGTGGTATTCAGCAGAGGCAGCAGCAACAGCCGCGTGGCTCCTTGAATGCGGTCATCGCCGCAGAGACTACCAGCGTACGTAGTTCGTCTTTTGAAAATCATAGGGCACGCTCGGACGTGCAAGGAACATGCATACGTGTATTATTACTCTCTTGTTTGCTATTACTATGGCTGGGTGCGTACTCCTCGTCTCTCGTCGCGTAACCGAATGTATACGTGTGCGTGTGTGTGAGCCTTACTTTGAAAACTCGATACCCACTTCAATTTTCAATAATGTCTCGAGTGCTGTTGTAGCCGAGCAGCTTGCAATATGTCACTTCAACGCTTTGTCGCCTGGCTTTATTCCGCCCTTTTTCGAGTGAAATAAAGAGAGAGAGAGAGAGAGAGAACGAACTTCATGTGTCGTTAGCAATCGCGATATCCACCGCGTGCACACGTGCTCGCGCGCGCTTAATTAATTAATGCACATTTAATTGGATCGCATCAGCTCTAATGATTATAAATAGAAGATTTATCTCTATAATGTTCCAACAGATCGTTCTTGCTTTTGTGTTACGTCTTCGGGTTTATGTACATCAATCGGATATTCATGTCGTTCTGTGAAACGTTTCTTGGTTGCAACATGCCATTATTATCCAGGATTTACCTTGACATGTATTATTTAAGGAATGATGATTCGTTCGCACAAACGAATCATACACACGATCGGCATTAAATACGCGTACTTTACGGGCACCAAGAGATATATACATAAATGGCACTGTAAATCAAAGATACTCGAGAGGCAAGAGAGAGCTTATATTCACGAGGCGGCGCATTACAAGCGATGCTTACAGCGCCTATTTGTCATATAAGGACGGATATTACGATACAAATCGAACGCGTGTATATTCCGCGCATATACGGTGTATCGTTGAAATTGACAATTACTCAGACTTGCGTGACGAGCATAATGCCGGTCAGAAATGTACGTGTGTATACGTCTGTGTGTGTGTGCTTGTGTGAGTGCATCGTTGAATGTGTAATGCTTGATGATTCGCTCTGCTCGACGCAGCTCATCCATGTAGAGATCGCTCAAACAAGCCGAAAATAATACACGCTTCGTTTGAAATATATACTCAGAAAGCGTAAAACTAAAAATAACACGTGATTCGCGATCGGACATGACACCGTGTCCGATGCATTTGTCGATTTTTGTATACGCGTCGCGAAGCTTTTTTGTTTTCGAGTCGCGCTAGAACGAGGCAAAATTTCAAGGTCTGCCTCACGATATTTTAAAATTTAAATAAAAAACCACATTACATGCGTCTCACCGATGGTATTCATTTGTTTTTACCAAGACTAAAGACAAGGTGATTTAATTCCAAAACCCCGACTCCATTCTCATGTCTCGACGTGCACATTTCATTAATTTCCAAGTTCCAAAGAAAAGCATTTTTTCTCTGATGATGCTGCTCTTGGCGCAGGGTGAAAAAAACGTATTCGTATATGATACACCGAGAGCATAATCACCAAATAGACGAGAAAAGCCAAAAAAGTTTAGAGCAAAAATAGGAGCGAGTCGTGCCTTTGCACATAGAGAGCTACGAGCGCGCCTGTGCGAGAAATATATACGCGAGCGAAGAGAGCGAATTTTAGCCTGACCGAGAAAACTTTTCCACACCCTTTTTTCCGTAGATATAAGCGTGCGAACTCTCGCACAGCAGCAGCAGCAGCAGCTCGGAATCTCCAGCTTCAGAGCTCTTTCTTCATCCTTAACTTTCGCTCTTTTTTCCGTGTTACATGCTGTGGATTCGCAAATGGTACAGTATATAGTCCTCGTCTCTTTAGCCGAGGCGTTGAAATTGCATCTTCTCTATGTCTAACGAAAGAATAAAACTTTTTCCTTGCTTTATTTGTTCAACTTTTTTTTCGAAAACCCGAAAGAAGTCAACGTAAATGCATGTACACTTTTCGGATGATGTTTTCATGCCCTTTGCTATTGGACCAGATAGGAAGCGAAAATAATGTACTTGGACAATAGTAGTAATTTATGTTATAAAGACCAAAAAGTGTCCCCTATAGCACGAGTATCGTATGCGATTTAATAGCACTGTGTGCTAAGTTTAGATTACGTCGCATTTTCCGAGATAGCGGTATTTTCTGGCGCCAAGCAGGTTAAACGTGCTTTTTATCGTATGTTTGGTAACTACATACGCGATTGATGTCGATCTCTGCTTGAAAAATATGTGAGAGTAGATTATGTTTTAATCTCCTTTCTTATTATGAGCTATGAAGCTTGAAATCCAATTATAAGCTCACGGGTATTTTCAATTCGAATAATGGTATACGCTTCAGTTTTTTCATTAAACTTCAACATATTCTAGCGAAGTGTCTTCGATATATTTTGTATAATATTATTTCAAGCAAAAATATTTTTCTTCGAGTACGTACAATTTCATGGCACATTCGGTAGTATTTTAGTTCCAAATAGTTTCCACGTTCGATTAAACTGACATGCGTAACGGATTTTTTTATTTTTTACACGAAATACAAAGAAAAGTAAGGAGAGAAAAGTACGCAACCAACGCGTAAAAAGCATTTGGAATACAATATGGAAATATCTTCGCGTATTTTTGTAGAAACAACGCCAACCCCTTGTTAAACGCAGGTGCGAACGACTAGACGAGTGAAAAATGAGGTGTTCGTACGAAAATATTTTCTCCATTTGCTACTTTTTTTTCTCTACTGTTCGCACCCTCCTCCCGGCTGTTCTCATTTATAAATCTCGAAGTTAATAAACGCGTTCCTTGTTTTGAGAGTACGAGCACTTTCTTCGGATGCGCGATCTTCCGTTTCAAAGCTACTCCCGCGCACATCCTGAAGAAAGAGAGAGAGAGAGAGAGAGAGGGAGAGAAAATAAGGAAAAGAATGAGGGTAGCAAAAGCGGGAGAGGGTATACTTTTCATAAACTTATTTATACAAATGGTGAAGGTGAAAAGCAAACGAGCTTTTAAAGTTTTAATTATTACTATGGGCTTGCTCTTTCTACAGTTCACTTTATAATTTTACTTCACCTTAACTTTATTCGTCCCTACTTCCATAATAATTTTCTCTCAAATATGATAACACGATGGAGCGCGAGAATAATAATGCAGAAATATCAATGGGAATTGAAAAGGCACTCGGCTTTCGATTCGCGTGTATAGACAATAACTTTGGAAAACTTTAGATTTATTATCGAGTCATTTGTAGTTTTACACGATTTTGCGTTAAAACCATTGCTCTCTTTGCCCAAGTGGGCGAGAGAAGTAATCAAAAAACTAACTTAGTTCGAGTTTCTTAGAAAGAACAATTAAGATCGATCGATATGGCAACATTTCCAAATGGGGATTATTTATTGTTCAGAAGTGAAAAAATGCTTTAAAACGTATATTCCCCAGTTCGTATAAGATTTCGCGGCCACTTGGCTGAATGCACAGCCCGAATCTCGAAAGGAAAATTATGTATTCGACTTTGAGAGGACGATATAAATCGCGCGCCAGAGAGAGAGAGAGAGAGAGAGAGAGATGGGTATTGAAGCGAACCGAATCACGAGCCCTGAATGAAGGAGCTAAGGTTGCCGCACACAAACTGCGAGATCTAATCTGTAGCGCGCAATCAGTAAGCATCGCGCGGGCAAAGGCACTATTACGGGGCGAACTAAGACGTAATGAAGTCGCGCCCCAAACAATAGCTCGCGGCCCTCAGTCTGTGTATATATTTATCTCGTTACAACTGTTGGTTCGCATTCGTTGTCACAATGCTCGTTGTCTGATTTGTAGCGCGCGCCGTGACGTGTCGTTGCTGCTATATCCCCTTGGCCCCCACTCCCCTCCCTGACCCCCGCTGCCGCAACCAAAGCAAGGAGAGCGAATTGAGTTTGGTCAGACGATGGCTGTTTCGATTTCTCTTACTCTCCTGCTGCCAGCGGCTTTCTCTCTCGACTCTTTGCGAATTTATATCGATCAAAGCGCGCGGCGCAACAAATTCGCAGCGCTGCATCTCTTCCTCCGCCGCGGCCGCCACCGCCTCTCCTGAGACAATAGCTCAACGCTTATGTGTCCCAATGGCCCGCGTAGGTATAGGGCTTGACCGCACGAGCTAATCCTATTAAAACTCTTGGGCAGCTGAATAGCGCGCCGCGGCGGCGGAGAGGCTTCGTCATCGTGCGCGCGGTCAAATTTGCGCATCGCTTGGCACTTTAGGGATCCGAAGTTTGGGCGGCGAAACCCTATATATATCTATACAGATATACCATGTACCATGCAGCTACGATTACGATTAATCAGCGGGGGCATTGTGTGTCTCTTCTCGTTCTTGTTTTACAGAGAGCACGTTCAGGGTAACTCTGCAGAAGAGCAGCCGCGGACTGGGTCTGAGCGTGTCGGGCGGCGCCACGGCCGGACCGGTGCGCGTCAAGCGGCTTTTCCCGCAGCAGCCGGCCGCTCTGTCCAACAAACTTCAGCCCGGTGACATTCTCCTGGCCGCCAATGGAACGCCCCTCACTGGACTCACCAACTACGTAAGTTATTTTAAGCGTTCATCTGCACACGTACACATCGCCCACGGAGTCATCGCACAAACACACTTACATACAAACTTTAGGCTCTCGCGCGTACGTAACGTATACGCGATAGGCGTAGTACAATGGAATATATAAGGCAGACAAGCTCACGGGTCAAATCGTTCGCTATGCTATATAGAATGCCTCGACAATCGCCTCTACTCTCGGCTTTCGTGCGACTTGTCTATGCGCACCGCAACGTCGGGCACGACGAAGAGGTGCTTTGTGCATCACTAAAACTGTTTAGATCGTGTTCGGCCGGCTTATTAAGCTGTACGTTGGGCTGCGCTGTATATAACCCGAATCGATACACCAAATGCGACTTGAGACGTGAGATATATTTTATACAAAGTAAAACGTTGAGTGCCCTCTGTAAATTTTACATTTAATTTATCGAGTAATAACGTTACACTGGATCGTGTCACGCGCGAGTTCAACTGTTGAAAAAAAAAAAGAAAAAGAAACACTTATATAGATTTACTCTTTTTACGAGCTCACTCATAAAGCCGCGCTAGGTGCACACTGTGATCATAGCCTTTTATACACGTATCTATTTTTAACGATTTTCGCCATTTTTTTTTGGTCAAATAAGTAAAAAAGCATAAAAATTTACGATGGGCTGGGTGTATGAGTTTTACCCGTGCGTTGCTGGGTCAGTGTATACAGTGTATAGTTGGTACTGCTTTACTGCCTCTAAATCACAAGGGTATTAAAGAGCTACAGAAAGAGAGCGAGAGAGAGAGAGAGAGAGCAGCGAGTTCAGCGCAGTCGAATTACTTTATAACGTGATCGAACTCATTGCGCAAATGTGCGCCCTACTCGGTCCGTTCTCTCGAGCTCTCTCTTACGGCTCGGGCAATTCTGCCCCTTTTGCGCGAAATAATTACCACTAATTTAGGCTGAGCTATACCCTGCGATTACCCCGAGATTTTAGCTTGCGAGAGAGAGAGAGAGAGAGAGTGAGAAGCGAGCTTCAGCTGCTCGTAAATACTATACAAGAATCGTGACTCGAGCGCAAATTAAAGCTGAGTCGGATGAAGAAAAAAAGAAAAAGAAAGAAACTCGAGCGAGATACGAAGACTTTTATATAGACATTATATATTTTCAATATTTCGTTTTTCAAACAAGCGAAAGCCATTCGCGAAATTCATTTTGAATGGGCCAAATATTTTGCGTGCGTGTGCGGTATAGATATAGATGGCCGGATGATGAACGAGTTTTGCGTGAGCTGCACGGGATTTTTGCGAACTATATACGTGGTTAAGCCATTAAGTGGACCGCGGCGGTGGCCGGCGCAGGGGCTACCACCGCGCATTAAACTATCCTATGCGTACGCGAACGCACATACATATATATAGCACAATGGCCTTTCATTATTAGTTCACAACTCGCATATAGGGAAGTAGGAGTGGGATAGAGAGAGACAGGGCAACGTCCATAATTCGCGTACTCTCTGGCATTGTCGCGTTACCGCACGCGCGTGGCCCACTCGCATGCGGAGTAATAACTGACTACGTCTCTCGCACTGCAGGACCGTCGATATATACGTATATACAGGGTGCAGTACACGCTTATACATATATGTCAGGCTGTGTATGTGTGCACTTATACGCGATCGCGTGGAATCCCATAGTGAAGAGCAGTGTCGAGCAGTATACAGCAGCAGCATACTACTATACCGAGTGGCATACTACTATAGCAGTCGATTGGCATTGGATGCATTAACACCCCCGCGCGTGCATCGCACGCGGACACGACCGAGCGTACGGGGAATTGCCAAGGAAAGCTCGACGATATAGCCGATACATCTATACAGATATACGTGTAATACGTACAACTACTACTACTATACTACTACTACTGGAGCAATGCAGGGCTTAGACGTACGCGACACACAAGCCGCACGTCGATGCAGCTCAACGTCGATCCCCGTTCGCATTCGAGCAGGCATTAATACATCTATACAGCATATCTGTATGGATCGCGCGGGGCTAGGGCTCATTAAAGATTTGCATATGATTAGCATAATGCTGCTATACACGACGACGACTTACTGGCCCGTCATCATCATGCGCGTATATTCGTCGTCCTGTGTGTATGTAGGCGTCGCTTATAGTAGAGCGAAGTTTCCACTCCGTATACACATACGCGCACGTGTGCACGTGTGTATATGTTTGCTATGTGGTGTCTCTTATTAGCGTTGCGAAACTATACGTGCAGCTGCAGCGCAGCACAGCCGACGGGTCTGCTCAACTCTCGCCTGTTTACTTCCATGTCTCGTTTAATTTGCTTTATTTCCGTTCGCCGGGGCTAAGACTAAGTGTGAGCCGGAGCTCGGAGCGCCAGCAACTTTCTTATATAAGCGCATACACACACAGCGTAAAGTCGACGACGTGCTAATTTTATAATAGCTCGTCTAGCGCGTGCATAATATTGGAATCGTTCATATAGGGTTTAGCGTGTTTATTAGTCGAAAAGTTTGCCGTTAATATCGATCCGCGCCCACACACGCGCGTATAATACACTTGTTCCTCGCGGTGAATCGACACTCCGCGTACGTACGTGGTTACGTGCGGGACCGATCGCAGCAAAAATCCCAAATTCAAGACATTTTCGCGTATTTCATTCTTCCGGCTCGACCCGGCTCTCTGAGCTCGCTCGAGCGGCCGTTCCAAGCCACATCAACCACATCCATTAACTATTCTCGCCTAACCTCGCGGAAATCTAGCCCGTAAATTCTGACTCTCGGCTACACTCTCTCACGCTACACGAGAAAGACTGAAGAGAAAAGCTCGGAGTAAGAGAGAAAAAAGAAAGTCGGCTTTTCAGACGACGACCCTATACTATACACCCACACACACATACACACATACACACATACTCACATAAAGAGCGAATCTGCTCCTGCATTCTCCATCTGAAACGTGCTAATCTGTGGCGCAGGAGGCATTAGAGGTGCTACGTACGACGTCTAATACCGTGGAACTGGTGGTCTGTCGTCTGCCTGGAGAATCGGGGGCGAGCTCGCCGCCGGCAGCTGCACCGCCACCGCCGCCCACGCGTCGTGACAACAATCCTGGGCTTACCTTAAAAATACCGCTGAATCCCCTGCCACCTCTGGACGTTGAGCCTTGTGGGGTGAGTATTCCTCCTGACTCGCAATTCCTTTTTCTCCTTTCTCTGTGCTTGCAAGCTCTATTTATTAAAACAGCCAAGAGAAAGCAAGAGACGAGAGAAAGAGAGAGACGAAGTCTGAAGCGACGTTTCTCTTTCCATCTTTCTTTTCGGATGCTGCTGTTTTTTTTATCGCCTAAATGCCACTGTCGCTTTTCTGAAATAACTTCGTTTGCTGTCGCGCTCGCAGCACGATTTTTCTGTCTCCCTCCCTCTCTTCTACTCCACTGCTGCACGTACCTTAATTCCTTTTCCTCGAAACCACACAGGAATTCGACATTGAAATGGAAAAAGTCCAAGGGAGCCTGGGCTTCACGCTGCGCAAGGCCGACAGCAGCGCCCTGGGCCACTACGTGCGATCGCTGGTGCGCGAGCCGGCCCTGAGCGACGGCAGAATTCAACCCGGTGATAAGATCGTCGCCGTGGACGACGCCCCGCTGTCGCCCATGAGCCACGAGGAGGCCGTGGCTCTGCTGCGCAACTGCGGTCCGGTGGTGAAGCTGCGGCTCTATCGGGACTTGGCTCAGACACCGGTATCGGCGCTCTCGCCCACCGAAGCCGATCACCCCTTCAGGCCGGGAAAAACCTGCTTGAGGTAAGCTTTTTCTTTGTACTTATTTCGAGCTTGGAATTTCACGAGCTCTCGCGGCAAAAATGACAGCTTTTTTTATCTGAATTCGCGAGTAAGTGCAAGAAGATTTTTGACCTCCCTCCGCCGGGGCTCTATACATCTATTTGGAAAATTCAATTCTAGACATTGGATATATCTGTAAAAATACTACTATTGAAAATGGGCTTGATATTTGAGAGAAAGCCCTGTGCGCCTTCGTCTTCGGCACTATCGGTGCACTCACAAAATGTGAGAGCTGTAATCTCTCCCTCCATTTTAGACACACACCGCAAATGGTGTAACTGAAGCTTTTCCAATAACTCGATATCGCGTCGTCGTCTCGTTCAGTTGCTGTATCATTTTTCCCATTCGAGTCACGCAATCTCGCACGCGTTTAAAGCAGCAGCAGCAGCGGTGGCAAGTGCGCAGCTATATCCCTTAGTGCTGCTGTGTATAGCCTGTTTTTTTTTGTTACAACGCAATATCCTCTGCAAATGTATTAACGCGCGTTACGTTACGTCTTCTTTTTTTTGGGTTGCAGGCAAGAGGCGGTGGACATGTTGTGCGATTTGGCCGTAAGGAAATTGTCGCCCGGCACGTCGAGTGGATCCAGCGGTCAGCGTCAATCATCCGAGGGATCGAGCAATTCTCCTCGCAGACTGCGACGACCTCGCTCGTCCAATACCGACGGTGACGAAGGTACGCCACTTCTAATTCTTTTTTTCTTTCTTTCTTTCAAGTATTCTCCCTTTTTTCCTTCTTTATCTTTCGCTCAACGCGAATAGATTGAAATTGAATTCAATTTCACGCGGATGCACGGCAGCGAGCGTAAACTAATGTCTAAATCAGACGGGACGCGCGGTACAACAGCTCTCGCGATAAATATTTTGTTGTTTCGGTATGCCGAGCCCTTCCAGTGGCTCGCCAGTGACACCCAGCCACGCACGCTGTCACTATATGTACGACGTCTTTATGACAATCGGACGCTCGCGTTGCATTATCATTACGGCCGATGTCACGCCTATCCCCGCGCGTATTGCCGCACGCGCAGCTATAGTAGCCAAATCAGCACAACGAGTGCTCGACCGTACTATACGCCACTCGCATTTTCGCTTGCTCCGATAGACTCTGGCCGCAATCGTATAGTATACTCTCTGGCATGCATAATTAAGTCTGTACTGCCCATATCAGCCGCGCACATGTATATACAGTATCTAAAACATTCGTGTACGTGTATGCGTATCTGTACGACAGACGCGGTAGGAGTCAACGGCAGCAGCAGCAGCAGCGGACGTGCAACAACGAACTCGGCGAATCGTAATTCGCGCGCCTCGACGCTCAGCCAGGAGACCTCGGACTCGGATCAATGCTCGATCAAGACGCAGATCACGAACTCGCAGCCGGAAACACCCATGGGCGCTACTTCTGGGGGAGCCGAGAGCTCGACCGACGCCGAGGCAGCGGCACAGCAGCAGCTCATCTACGACAACTGCGACTCGAGCGACTCGTCGCTGGTCATACCGCTGCCGCCGCGGCTCTCGCTGATCCACCGGCCGGATTATCTCGAGCTGAGGCACGAGCACCAGCAGCGATTCCGTTTCAGCGTCGACGACTCGGGCAGCGACTCGGGCCCGGTGATCGTCACCGACAGCGACTGCGCCTCCAATTACACGGCCCAGGACTATCACGATCAGGCGCTGCTGAGCAGCGACAACGACGCGCCCGACCTGGGCGGCAACGGCGAGCCGCAGTCCATGCCGCCGCTGCTGAGCAGCGCCGCTAGCAGCACCAGCACCGCGTTCAGCTACAAGAACCCGGCCTATCAGAGCGCCCATCCGGCCTACGGGCTGGCCTCGACGTCCCAGGCGGCTGGTCACGCCATGCACGTCGATCACCAGCAGCAGGCGGCCCACCATGCCACCAAGGCCAAGGGTAACGCCTACTCGAGTGAGCATGATATTCCTGGTATAATGTTTTCTTTTGTTCTCTTTATTTCATTCCCCCCTTTTTCGTTGATTCAAATATTTTCTTTTCGATTTGATAATGATTCATTTCTGCTTCTTTTTAATTCATATCTTTAATTCTTGTTACTTTTTGAAATTCAAAATCGAGGTTCCAAATTTCTGGAATGTTCATTGAGACGTCACAATTGTAATAACGCTAATCTTGAACTTGTAGGCAAAGTCGTGGGAGGTGACGACCCATTGGGGAGCAAAGGTTTGCTCAAATGGAAAGGCGTCATGTTCGCACCGAACGACGACGAAGTAGACGGACGCACCGACAAATTGCAAAATGAGCGAGATGCTCGCGAAGCCGCAGCCTTGCGACGCTTTCATGAACAAGGATACGAGGTAGGCGCATTAAACTGTGAACCAGCCACGAAGCTTAATTAAAATTTCGTACACGTTCGAACGTTAATTTTGATCGATATAATTTTCTCTAGGTGTTCATGGTCGAGCTAACGCGAGGTTGGAACAGTCGACTTGGCTTCAGCCTCAAGAGCGACGGCAAAAATACCGTAATTTCCGTGGTGCATCCCACCAGCGTAGCTTACAAAGACGGCAGGTTACGACAAGGAGATATCCTGCTCATGGTAAGTGAAATTAAATCGACCCGCGCGGCGTTTTACGTACCCTATATCTATATGTGAGGTGCAAAGCCTAATTTTGCGGCGTCGTATGTTGACAGGTTAACGAAGAAAGTGTGCAGCATATGTCGACGCCCGACATCATCGCTTTGATGCGCAAAATGCGAGGATCCGTCGGTATCACCGTACTCAGAAAGAAGCCCGACGACGAGGACTCGTGATGTTAGGACACGCGAGTGCCGGACGACGGCACTCGAAAAAAAAATTCACAAAATAAATATTACGTTTAATTGCGATAACGTGGATTTTTTAAATCCAAAAACACAAAGTAATGACTCAAAAACTTTGTAAAACGAAAACTAAATTAAAATTAATAATAGACTGATATCGTTTGAAGCAATAACGAAAAAATTACTCGTATTCAATTGTTCGAAAATTTGTACATATATTTAATATTATAAAATTAACACAACTCATTTGAAAGGATATCAATCGAGTTGACTTGAATACGAAATATTGATGTCATAAACGTAAATTCGAACTATTACCATCAATGTCGAGTGCCTAGATGCATTATTTCAATGACGTATGATCTGTAATGCATAACATCGTGGAACGATGTGCTCAAAGCATCCACGACATTAATATATTGTAAATACACAGATGTATAATTAATTTTTCTTCGTGCACGTATACGACAAAACTATGTGCGGTGATTATATTATCTCGCGAGAGCGAAGTGTGCAACATATGTGACATTCGGCCGAATAATCAATAGGCTAATCAAAAATAAATTATTAGCAATCAAGAGTCATAAAGTGAGCATGATTATTCTAGTTAATGAAGCTAGTATGAACGTAAATGTAGAACAAGTGTTTGGAACATATATGAGACATTTTGCGTCAAGTCTCGGAGTGCATTGGGATACTTTTTCGCGAAAAAGAAATTCATCAATTCGCTTATAGATAACGTATGGACATTGCGCTACGAAATTTAACATAAAATGGCTCATCACATACATACAATTATGTATACCTGAGTCACTAAATGCCAATCTGTATAATAATCTTGTGAAATTTCTGAAGCGAGATTTTAATGTTATTTTTGAAAATATAACATCTAAGCTAATTATATAACTAAGTCATTGATACGTGGAAACGAGATGGAATCGACTTTTATAAAGTGAAAATTGTTTAAACACCGACTTTGATCGGTGCTTTATTTTTATAGAGTAACACTTCTCGTTTGAATCGTTAATCGTTGCGTGCGTGAAAAGTCACGATTTTGAAATAATTTTTTATCGCTACTTTTAAATACTCTTTTCATACAATCATTAGAGTCACCGTTAGATAATAAAATCATACGACATATCACTGATTAAATACCCAACTCTGAAAATTTTTTTGTTTGCAATCGTTTGAATGGTATAAAGAGCCTCAAGAAACTATACAACAATTCTAAAAAAATATTGTCTAATAATTCTGCACTTGGGAATCTCACCCATAAATACTATACAAAATTACTTCACCATAATAAAGTAGAGTCTGATATGATAAAATTATCGCCCAATAATTATAAACAATATATCAAATGTCAAGCATCTTAATCCCTCAAATTATGTAAAGAAGAAAAGAGAGTATCGAAGCGAGCGACTATTCAAAAGGAAGCGGATTCGCGTTGAGTCTGTCTACTAAAAGAACATATACACTTCAGAAATGATTTGACGAAAGTTCATGAAACAAGTTTCGTACGAGTGCATGAATTCAACTAAATGGTAAAACATTTACGACGATATAATCTTAATGGAAGTCTAATGTGTATAACTTTATACAATACTAAGCATACATATTGAATGTGATAGTTATCTGATAAAAGAGTCGTTGTATAGAGATTAATAATTAAATAAGATGCTCTATCGAATGTTACTGTACCGATTTAGCAAAGAAGAAAATATCTATTATAATTAAATTTGATTTATTATTAATATACCAAAGTGCAAGAGTATGTAAATAATGAGATAATCAAAGACAATTAATAAATTTCGTGAGATTCGAAACGAAAATCCAATAATTTTATCGATAACGTATTATTCAATAAATGCTCTAGCTTCATTTTTTTTTAATCATAGTGGCATAAATAACCTTTATGTCATATTGCAATGTTATATCCAATATCGAATAAAGTTCATCGTCTTTCGCAAAAAGATTGTCAGATCATTTACCCGATAAATTTTACGTGAAATGAATACTCATGATCAATAATATGTACAAAAAAAATTGTTTATTGTATAAAAATATATTTAAAATTACGGCTAATCACACGATCGAAACAAAAACATAAACTTCACGTACATTTACAATTTCGACACCATTAACATACATTTTCTTTCAAAGGAGTCTGACCCCTTCGAACTGGCCTTTTCGCTGGATTCAGTGCATCATCTGATGAATTATCAATCGTATTATTATTAGTGGATGGTGGTCTACCTCTGCGACGCTTCAATGATTTTTCAGCAGGAGCATTGTCACGATTCGAGACTTCGTTGTCTGTATATCTCATTGGGCGAGTTCTTTGACGAACGGGTCGCCGTGCTGAATTTTCGTCGCCCGTGGAAACTTCATCGTTATTTGCCGGTAGAGTTGCGTTTTCTTTTCCGAGATTTGATAAGACTAGTTCAGGAAAAATTTTGTCACTTTCATCTACCTTACTCTTTTCTTCAACAAAAATTTTTTGAGCGTCGTTATCAACAATTTCATTATTTTTACTTGCTCTAAACTTATTTACATTAATGCCAATCATACTTGGTTTTTCAAATTCATTCGTCTTACTGGTAACGTTTTCGATAACTTTACTCTTGTTACTATCTTCAACTTTACTTTTATTATTTATTTTAACTTGATTTATTTTGGATTCTACTATAGCTGAAAAATATCAAGTGTTTTAAAACTTAAAAATTCTTTACCAACCTAAAAGACTATAAAAATTATAAACTTACAACTATTTATAAATTCAGATGAACTATTGAATGAAAAATCACTATCTTCTTGATTATCTTCTTCTATAGCCAGATTTGCTTTAATACCAAATGAATTCCTTAATTTTGATTTATTCAGTTTATTTATTTCTTCCAAATTAGTAATTGAATTTTCTTTTAAATCTCTGTCAGCCGCTTTTTTAACTAAAAAAATAAAATAAATGATTGAGATAATTGATTTTCATAGCATTATTTTTTAATATAACTACCATTACATACGCTTTTCAGCAAATTCATTTGAACTGTCATCAAAATCATCAATAATTGAATTGCACAATTCCCTAGCTGATTTTACTCGATCATCTAGGCTCATTTCATCCACGTCATCTGTTTTAAACCTTTTTGCAGCACCTCTTCTCTTTAAAGGTTTTGTTAAATTACTTTCTCCATCTGATTCATCTGTAGATACATCATATGGATTAAAATCTTTTGATGTTGATGGTTTAGGACTTGGCAAATTAGATGTGATTTGTGGTTTTTTCACAGGGCTTTCTAAAATGTTGCTGTTACTGGAATCATCTAAATTAGCATTTGTAAGAAATTTTTTTGAATCTTCCCTTGTATAATGTTGTAAAGGACAGTCTTGCTCTGAATCAGAATTTTCAAATGATTCATTTATGTCTGTAACAAGACACATATCTTCATCTTTATCAGAAACATTTTCTTTTTTGTCCTGCATTTTATTTTTAGATGTGGATGATTCATAATCTGTACTTGAGTTTTTACTCTTTTCCTCTTTGCTTTTTTGTTGCCTTTTTTTCATATCTTCTATAAGCTTATCAAAGCTTGATTTGTTTGTTTCTCCTAAAATTTTATAGAAAAAAAAACATTGAGTAGAGTCTAAAAGATGTTTGAACAATTTTTTATATTCATGAAATGTAACTTACTATAACTTTTTTGTGCTTCCTCTATTTTTTTTTCATCTGCATTTCTTTCAATTACAAGGCGCTGTAAAATAGATTCAAAAATGTATTTGTTTCTTTAATAAAGTCATTATTATAAATTGAAAAAAATTACGTTGGCTGTAACGGTGGGTACTAAGAACATGTCCATTTTTCGTTCCTGTTTCTCTTCCATTTCACATTGCCTTAGAAGTTCTGGTATTGATCTGGGTTCTAGTTTATCGCATTCAGAATTGTAAATTGTAGAATACCTTGTAAAGCGATTTTCTAATGTTCGCCTATCACCTTGAGTTGATAATCCCAATTCTCTCATTTTTTTACGCAATTCTGCTTCTTTCATTACTCTTAATACAAGTTTAGGTAATGGTGGCCGGTTATTTTTAACTTTACTAAAATAAAATATTATGACAAATACTTATATGATTCATTGGTATATTCAGCGTTTATATTTCATTTTACTTACGGCTTTTCTTTAATTTGTTTTTCAGCTGTTTCTCTTTTTAAACAAGCATCTAAATGAACATTAACATGTTGCTCGGAAATATCTACACTACAAACAGGACAGGAAACAGACTTTACACTGGTAACAGGCACAGAAGCAGTCGATACTGTTTCTTTTCGTTTTGGAGTAAACATCTTGGCGAGACTTGGAAGATTACTTAGGGATCTATTTGTACTTGGACTCAACATGGCATCTTTTTGTGAACAAACACTGGAAGTCTGTAAAAATGGTGAAGATGGAGTCTTAGGATCTTCAGACTTAGAAACCACTGTTTTAGGAGAGCTCAATCCAAAATTACTTATCACACTTATTTTTTTGGATGATTTTGGTGTTTTGGGAGATTGAACGCTTTGAGTATTGGTCACTTGAGTCATTGTTTTTGAATGATAAGAAGGTTGCACTGGTGACAAGACTCCTGCTTCTTTTTGTTGAACAGCAGCATTATAAACATTTCTATTTTCAATAAGCGTTATTATTTTTTCTCTGATTTGTATATAGTCCCTAATTAGTCCATCCATTGAACGATTTATGTACAAGTCTTTTTCATAAAATTCATTGAAACAGGCTGGGCATTGAGGCTTGTAGTGCAAATATTTTCTGATACATAATGAGCAGTCTGTAAAATTCAAATTTGATAATTTTATTGAAGTTTGGCTAGGTTTGGTAATCAAAATATTAGTTGCTTACAATTGTGTGAGCATGGCGTTATCACCGATGTATCCATGTAATCATAACATATTCCACAGATCATATATTCTTCAATGGTCTATAAAATAAGGCAAAACATTAGAAAAGTATACCAATAATGAAGCTAAGTAATTAGGAGCAGTAACGTATGCTACAAGCCAATTTTTTTGGTATAAATTTTAGAAATGTTAGATCATAAACTCACCTTTAAACCACTGAACTCCTCAGGCCAAGCTATTTCTCTAACTTTTGACATTTTATTGAATTTAACGCAAAACACAATAACTGAGGTTAAAAATGCAAATTTTTAAATTCGCTGTTAGAGAAAATAACTGCACGCTCATTCATGCTATTATTACATTTACACAAAAACAAATGTCACTGTGCATTATTTGGTTTTTCTTGTCAACTTTTATGTCAAATTTTATCGTAATATTTACACAATAAGCAAGGCAAACTTTGGGGGTGAGCTCAACGCGGAGTTACCACAGCACAGTTGCATGACAGAAAAACAACGGGTTATAATCCCGCGCAATTTGCGCGCGCAAGTTTTTGCGCTTGTCCTTCGGCTCGGCATAGCAAGCAACCACCCTTATCTACTGTGGTTAATCCTCTTTGCACTCACTGTTTTTGCAACAATTTTTAAAAAAATCTAAATCAATCTCTGAAAAAAACTTTTTTCCCACTCTAACCTAAAATACGCAACTTTGCCGCTAATTTTAGGCTCTCGTAGGAAAAAATAGTATCTCAAACTGGTGCAGATATGGTTTTTTAACAAAACTCGTTACAGCACTCGCCTTCGGCTCGTGCTATAATCCCTCGTTTTGCTAAAAAACCATATGTGCACCCGTTGAGAAATATACTATATTTACTATTGACTGTTATTCAATACAAAGATATAGGTCATATTCATTACTAATGTCGCATAGACGTTTTTTAACTTTATCGATAGATGGCGTTCTATGCTGCACTTGATGCGAAGCGATATAAAAATGTGTTCTGTCAATGTAATTCTAAATTATGCCAATAGAAATCTACGAAACTAACTTACGAAGCGATGTGATGTCAGACGTCCACATGGTTACGCAATTCTTTTGAAGTCAATAAAAAAACTATTTGAAGTAATGTAAAGTGTTATAAGCCTCGTGCATTTACAAATATTGTCTAATAACAAACAATACATCACTAACTATTACTAATCGGTACAATTTATGAATGCGATATTTGAAATATTGTATGAAGAAATGTATTAAATTAAAAAGACACGAGCACAATGGCGATATCGATAAAAATGTTAAGAATAAAATGGATTTTCACGGGAAATTCTCATTCGCAATTTACTTATTCAGTGCAAGACAATCGCATCATCGGTAGAGGCTGCATCAATTTTTTCGCACCTACATACGCACGTTATCGTCATCCAATAGACATCGTCAAGACGAGTAATCTGTTCTCGATTTTTTGTGCTTCACTTCTCTTGCGTTGCGTCGAATTTATGCGTTCGACATACGTGTCGAGACTGCACGAATCGAGAGCGAGAGAGAGAAACTCGGCGCTCGCTTTTGAATCGCGCAAGAATAAAAACAGAGATGAAAATGATAACGCGCCAGCAAGTACGTTTCATACACGTTGGGGCGGTAAGCGGCCGAGTATATAGCGCTAGCTACTGTCGAGACGGTATCGGAGCAGCTCTAGATATATAAACGGCAGTTGCAACCCCGAACGCGCGTGTCGACGACGACGACGAAATATCTTCCTCGACGCGATCGTCGCGTATAGATGTCGACATTGTGACGGAAAAGCGTCGCAGGGAGCTTTCACGACTGGCACATCTTATATATGAAGCAGTATAGCTAGCAGCGGCAGCTGGATCCGAGCAACGAGGGCCACAGTTCGCCGATTGCGAGCGCGCACGAAAAAGCCGTATAAGCGTCGAGTGTCGTGCGCTAAGTCGAGCAGTCTCGGGGGAAAATCAAATCGGTTAGATCATGTTTGAAAATCATAAAAAGCTCCTGCGCTCGCGATCACGTGTCGTCGCGTTCGGCAATAATAAGGCACTTCGCATTGCAGCGCGAGCTTCGTTTGAACTCGCTCTCTCTTTGTCTGAATTAAAAAGTTGGTCGAAAAGCTCAAATAGACGAGATCGAGTTATTTTGCATTTCCGTCCGTGTCCAATTAATTCATCAAATATCGTGTAAACTTCGATACACGAGTTAGGGGGTGTTATAATATTGACGATGTTCAATTGCAATAATAGTTATCATATTAATTTGTAGATGGACTTTGTAGTCGTACACCGATCGAAGAAATTTATGCTCAACGACACGACAGAGGTGTATTTACATATGTTGATATCGGACCGGCAGCTGCATTTTACGCAAGTCAAATTGAGTTTACACGGCTGCTGCACGCTCGTAGCTAGGTATGTATACAGCGCCGGAGTTTCGAGGCAACGTATATAACAGCGTAACATAGCAATGGCTCGCGTAGCTGCTGCAGCGAAATGCATACATATACTGGACGCGCATACGTACCCGACTACACAGCATCAGACAAGTCTCTCGAACGCTTTGAAAGCGAGGCGTGTCACGCTCGATTTGGCCCCCAAGCCGACCTGCGGTTATATCTCGAGATAGCTACCTACCCTGCCTGTGTGTATTTGAACTGGCCTAGGCGGCGACGCTTTCACGGACTCTCCGTGTGCTGTGCGTACGCACACAAAGTGCACATAGCTATTCGATTGCAAAAATAGCATATGATAGCGAGGCTGCTGCTTCGATGCAGCTGTCTTCGAATGGGCCACTCGAGTTCGCTCGTGCTTACACTCGAGGAAACTTTTATCGCGCGCGTCCCGACTTGGTAATGCGCGTCGCACGACGTTACATTACACGCAAATGGTCAAAAGCTCTCACTACGTACGTATAGCGGCCACTTTTTGAGACGGGCAAAAGCGGTTCGTTTGAATTTTTCATACAGCTCCTAAACTCGACGATTGAGTAATGTGTATTTATTTTTATCCGTCTCGCACTTCAACGAATACAAAAGCTTATTATTTCGATGACTCTTTTGAACGCGCTTCGGACCGAATAAGCAATAAACGAAAAATCCTGTATGCAATTGAGATATAAGCTGCAATTGCTCGATAAATTTCTAGCGACGGAGTGCACAATGCGATACTATATACAATGATCTGCGCAGTGTGCAGCATTACCATAGTGGCAAGCGGCTCCGGGTTTCAAAAGTCTCGATGGATTATTTAATCCAAAGCATATTGAAAACGGCTTTAAAGAATAGAACGCACACATTAAAGTATATATATGCGCAGGCAGAGTAAAGGCGGGCACGAGAAACGCGCTGTCCAGAGAAGATAAAGAAAACGAGTAAAAGAATGAAGATTGATATGAGAAAATTCTCATTTTCTCTCCGTCGAGAAGAATCAGCGCTCTCGGCGCTCGAAGCACTATGCTTGTTTGGGCGCAAAAAAGGAGCAAAAAAAAAAGGAAAAAAATCAATGCCCAAAGCGGCGCTCAAGTGCGAGCTTTTCAGCGATATAATAATATATAGATAATCAAACGGCCGGCTGCATTGAATATAAACATAAACAAGTTTCTGACTTCCCGTTACATATAGCGCGTAGCAGTCGGCGAACAGACAATGTGCTGGCCTGCTCATCAACCTTATAGCGAACGCATCTATATATATAACACGTGTAACTTCCGTATACGCTGTGCAGATAGGTATACACTGCGCAGACACGCATAAAAACGGGAGATCCGCTTTCTCTCTGTCGACGTGCGCCTGCACCTATAGATATATATGTAGCGCCGGGCGGGCTCTTTACGTATCGCGTAGCAATTTGCCGATACACAATGTGTGTATACACTGCACCACAGCCGCCCGCGCACACATGTCCGATGCGAGCCTGTAATTACTCTCCCGCGCCGAGCTGCTGCTTCTGCATCCCGAACAAATCGAACGAACTGACCATTGTGGAAGTTGAGCTCGCGGCCGACTCCTCCAATCGCATGTACATACATACCAGAGAGAGACTGACTCGCGTTGCTTTTGCCCAACAACGCGCGCGCGATATGCTGACACACATCCCTGCGACGACCTATACCAACGTGTTTTAACGTATATGGGATATATAATGTTGTGAAGACGAAATCGTCGTGCGCGATGGCTCTTAGCGTCGTGGTGGTTTTTTCGCGTGTGTTTTTGCTATTGCCGCAGTCGCGGAGCGCTTATTATTTTTATTTTCACGTTTCTACAACGATTCGTAGTACCTGCGGGACTGAGACTTTGTTTTTTGACGTGAAAAAAAAATTCAAGCGGGGCATGAGGTACAAAAAAAGTGAACGCGGCGTGCATCATTTTTATACGTATGAAAATACTCGCGCGTGCCAATGTTTCCATGACGAAAAACTGCTTCTTTATTTCACTTTATTTTAGCTGCAAGCGCAGCTCGCGAATGTGTTGTATATATTTTCGAATAATACATAGTCGCTTGCAGACAGGCAGATATAGATACGCGTTCCTCGCCATTTCTGCGACGAAGCTGGAATCCTGATCGATACCACCACCATGCAAGACGTCTTTTTTTTTGCAGCGACTGGCCTATATAGATCGCATAACTACTATATACATGCATATGAAATAGATAGAAAGAAGGCAAAAGAGAGGGAGAGAGAGAGTCGAATACACGCGCGACTAGAGTTACTATATGAGTAGCACCGCACATGAGGAATTTCAATTTTAAATATGGATATTGCAGCCGCAAAGAGAGAAAGAGAGGATATATATGTGGAAAGAGCGAGCGATTCGCTGGGCATCGGCAATGGGATTGACTTTTGAGCATTTACGCTATATAGTAGCCAATATATATCGTTATATATGTATAGTGCCAGCTGCGAAAGCTCTGCGCGCGTTTACTTCTCGATCTAGCCGCATGGCTCTATTTGCATTGGATATATTTTGGTTGAGGCTATAATATACAGAGAGAGTGAGGGAGCGAGAGAACGAGTGAGTTGCGCGAAGTGCGGCTTTCTGCTGCAGATTCGATCGTCAAACCCTCCCCGTCGTCTCCGAACATGTATACATGTTCGCCACGGCACAGCTAGTGTCGAGTTTGCATTTCTCTCTCTTACTCTGTTTGGGAGCTTGATACGCGATACAATGCCGCAACCGCATATGCCTCGAGTATCAGTTGCCGTAATTAAATCTTAAAAAGAGCGCCCCTCTACCGCGAGAGCTCGTTGCGAAACCCGTATAATGATGATAATCAACTAAACGAATATAATCTTGGAGCGCTAAATTGGATATTTCGAGTAATTTGAATATTACTCTTTGGTAGAATTCGAGTATATTTTTTTTTCTTTTCGTTGTAATTGAAGAGAAACCGAAATGTAACGTCAATATATACGTTTTTTGCATCAATATCATCTTTTGGAGCACAACACACGCAGCGGGGGCATCACTTGTATAAATAACAACTGCGCGAGCAGATATCACCTCCGTGCTTGTAAGCTTGTAAGTGTATACCCTGTACTTTGAAACCAGTTTACAAATATGAGAGCCGATGATGCACGAGTGAAACGAGAAAAATACGTGATATTTATGGAATCGAATACCTCCTCGGTCAACTCGACTACGTGTGTACACACACGCTTTTCCGCGCGTGTATTCATATAGACCTTTTATCGAACATTTCCAATTAAGTATTAGTTTGCTACGGCAGTTGTGTGTGTGTGTGTGTGTGTGTGTGTGTGTGTGTGTGTGTGTGTGTGTGTGTTTTTTTTTTTGTGTGTGTGTGTGTGTGTGTGTGTGTGTGTGTGTGTGTGTGTGTGTACGTAAATGCACGTAAAGGCACTCGCTGCGCGTCCGATTTTCTGCTCCTTTCACTTCCATATAACGTATAAATTTTTGAAGCTGCGCGATAAATGAGTGCCGCAAGCTCGAGAATGAAGAAGAGAAGGAGGAGGAGGACGTTCTTATTGCGGAAGTGTTTGTGCGCCGCCCGTAAGCGTGAGAAAAGTTTCCGCTGCTTATTGAACATTGTATATATGGCCGATTCTCGAAAAATTTGTTTCTTTCAAAATTCATGGTGATTGCTAATTACATAAAAAATTTTTCTAGCTCAGTCCTCAGTGACTGAGTGCGCTATTTTTTGTACAATTTTACACTATTTCAATATTTTTCCGACGTTTTTTGATATCCTCACATTTTTGGTGGCCTTGGATTTATAAAGCATATGAAAAAAATTGTTAAAGGTATTAGTTAAGATATATTATAAGAAAACTCTATGTAGATTTTGTCGGTGATAAAAATTCGGAATTTCGACTTTTATGTAATTTCTCTCAAATGTAGCAAAGCGTATAGGGTGCTCTTAAAGTATTTTTTTCGAAAATTTCGGACGATTTCTACAAACAAATTTCCCGCAAAAAATTTTTCAAGCTCGCAGAAAAAAAATTGTTTTTACCATTCAATTTCCCAGAGAAGCGGCCATATGTACACAAATATACATGTACAATCCGAAGACGTCAGCGACGTGCGTTCTTGTTCGACTCATTGAAATAACTCGCGACTAGCACAAAAAAGTGAGGCATCAGGTCTCGAGCTTGAAGCGACATAAAGTACTACGTATATTACGCTCGCGCGCATTGTAATTACGACGAGACAAAGATACAGACTTTTTTGAATCTCTCAGCTGGTGGGGAACGCGTTTGTATCACCCCCGATGAAGACGTTACTGCATTCAATTTTGCAAACAATGGGGCGCGCGCCTACCCGACGACGTACACGCTATTGGAAACATTCTTCTTTCATCCCGCGCTACACCGTGTCGCTCGTTACTTCTTTTCGCGCCTTCTTATGCGTGTATATCTGCACGCCGGAGAGTGAAACTATGATGTTAACGTCGCGCAGAAACACACGCACGAGATGACATTTCTCGTCTGAACTCTCGAGCATCCTTCGTGTTTTGCAATTTTTTACCCGATGTTGTTCTTTTGCGCCCCGCGCGCGCGGCTGTACACGTGCTAAGCTGCGCAACTTTTGCTCATATGTAAATTATAAGCGCACAGTTGTGGAGCTCTTTTGCTCGACAGTAAGAAGTAAAATGAATTTTGCAAAAGCCTTTGTTTGCAATGTATGCGCTTTGTTGCTGGTATATATGTATAAGCAGATTATTTACTTTTCTGAAGTTCTCCGTGATAGCGGGGGAGAGAAGGAGAGAGTGAAGCTCGGTTTCTTAGGACGTGCGGCACACAGCTCGACTCGAAACTTTCTGTGCTTTCTGCCGAGTTGTTGTTGTTGTTGTTGTTGTTGTTGTAGTTGAAAAATGAACATCGTAATCAAGAATTATTCATCAAGTCTTACACTTTACGCTTTCCGCTTCTTCAAATAAACTCTCTTGATTTATTATTGATCTGTCAACTCACTTTTACTTGAACTTTTTTCCCTTTAACCGGGAATTAAAAAAATTCGTCGACGTTCCTTATTTTCAGAGTCGAAAAACTGTTCTCGCAGTTTATTCAACGCAATGCAAGAAAATTTCAGGAAACACACCTGTGCGAGAAGCGCAGCATCTGAGTTCCTGTATTTTCGGAGGTCCTCTTGTCAGCATGTGTGTTTTTTGTGCACTCGTCGTTTACATAAACTTGTCATACTTTTCATGAAAAAGCAGACGTACACCAATGTTTCAAACGCGAACTTAGTGATCCGTTAAGATCTGCTTTTTTGCCCATACATTTTTCATGAGCGCCCTCACTCGCGCGCGTCTTCGACCAATGCCCCAGCGCGTTCCAGTCTCGGTGCACGAGGTAGACCAAAAGAAAATATGATAAACTCGAAGTATTTGAATCGGGCACACGTTTGAATTACTGAAAACTTCTTTTTTAAAGGCAGTATCGAACGCGCGTAGACTATATTTTTTAGAAAAATGTATTAAAGAAGCTCGAATTGCATAAAAAGCTGCTTCGTCTCAAACTCTTTCTTCTTACTTTCCTTTTTTTTATTCTTCAAAAATATTACTCTAATGAACGAGACTGCGCAGGAAAACAAGTTTTTATTCTTCTCAGGCGTATCTACTTTCGACACAATATCCATCGATCTTTTCTGACTTCTGTAAAAGATAAGGTTCTAAAAAGGCTCCTTTCTAGATATTTATTTCAATAATCGCGAGCGAATTTCATTAAAAGCCGAGAAAAAAAATGCCTTCGGGATAATAGTTGCTCACATTCACGAAGTGTCCATCTATACGCCCATGATTCCTCTTTTTCGACTCCCAAGTTCTCTTCCTCTCTCTCGCCTTCTCATCGGCTGCATCTTCACCTCGGCAAAATTGCTTTCTCACGAGCGAACATGGCTTGTTGAGATTTTCTTCGGGCATATACGTGACGTGCCTGCACAAAATCGGAAATGCAGATCTGAGCCCGTACGTTTCTTCTTCGGCGCGTGCGCGAACACACACACAGATACACACAGCTCCGATGTATAGCGCCACTTTCGATCTCGTACCCTCTACTTCCTTATATATGCACGACGGATCCAACGCATCGTCTACAGAGCAACGTATTACAAGATCAGTCTGTTCGGTCGTTCATGCATTGATCACTTGGCATTTACGTATACAGGCGTGGCGAGGCTGCTGAATTTTTGCACGTGCACATTAAAGCCCGCTGCTCGCTCGCCCTAGCCTCTCTCCTCGTTCGAGGAAGAAGCCCGTTGAGAATGCAAAGCGCGCGATGCGCGTACCGAGCAGCTTCGATTATACGTGCAGACGATAGCGCCAGTGCAAAGACTTAATCTAATCGAGTAAAGCAGTTTTATTTGACCGGTTGCACCGTTATTTTCTTTTCACTGTGAATGAAAAAGTATCATTTCAAAGCAATATTTCTCTATTCATATTGAGACGTTACAGACATATGCATACATAAATTAACTTCTCATTAAGAACTTTTATTGTCAATTAATAATCGAATAGAATGAGTTTTATATCCCATGAATAATCCTTTCTATTGCTACGTCGCTATTTAATATAAACATGTATATAAAACAAAAAGTTGTATATTACTCGTGTAAAATGTAAAAATAACCGAAATTCTCTTTTACTTACGAGTCACTTCAAACTGCACTAGTTTTATATTTACAAACATACGTGATACGTTTCCATTTTATAAGGACCAACATAATATTGAGGAGATCGGTAAGTTAAACAAAAATAATTGGATGTATCGGCTGTTTTTTCAGTCTTTCAAATTGTAAAAAAAAGTAAGTAAATAGATACCGAGTTCAGTCGATGAATATTTTAATTGTACATCAACTCGAACTTCCATAAATTCTGTTTTTGGTGTATCAAATTATTATTATTAATTAGAATTAAAACTTGCCACTGTAGCAGTGGTGGGTTAGAAAAAAGCCTACCTGAAAAAATTGATGGCACGAGGTTCAGGAAAAATACAATTTGTACAATTTTATTGAAATTTTAGAAAAACTTGTACTTGAACATTTATATAAGTTTCTAAATAATTGTCAGGAAAAAAATCAGCGCTTTTTATTATTTTATTGATAAGATACATGTTATTCTTTAAGGAATTATTCCAAGTATATGACTACAACGAGCTCAAGAAATTCGTATAAGCAAAACATTATGGATAAAGACTAGACTATCATCTGACAATAAATTAAACCTAAATGCGCATATTCGCTATTATGACAAAAAAGCGTATTCATCACATACGTAATCTTAGCAAACTTCGAGAATTATCCAATAAGTAGTTTTTGAGAATTTTAGAGACTGTTTTTTGGTGTCAGCTCCAATTCGATACAGGTAAAATACATCTTAATGGTCTTCACGGACTGTCATTTGATGCTTTAAAAAATCTGATTTACTTCCAAATTTCTTCTTGCACATGTCGTATGGATAATATTTGCAATGTACTGTGTCCTGGTGTAGTGTTAAATTGCTTAAAAGCCCATATTTTTCCTACAGTGATTGCATGCAATAACTTTGTGACCTTCATATACTCCCATTTGGTGTAAGAGCAAGTGTGATTTTTGTCCAAATTTTTTCGCACATTTGCTGCATGTGTGATCCTTGAAACCCTAATGGATTATCTTTTGGTGCGAGAGCAAATGGTGTTTATGGCTAAACTTCTTTTCGCATTTTTCGCAGACGTAATCTTTCCGACCTTCGTGTACTGTCCTTTGGTGGACGAGCAAATGCACTCTTTGTCCGAATTTCTTCTTGCATTCATCACAAGCATATTCTCTGCAACTTTGGTGGACTGTCTTTTGGTGGGCGAGTATATTACATTTATGTCCGAATTTTTTCTCGCACTTGTCGCATGCGTAATCTTTACAACCTTCGTGTACAGTCCTACGGTGCAAAATTAAAGTTGATTTTCGTCCAAATTTCTTCTCTCACTTCTCGCATGCATAATCCTTGCGACCCTCGTGTACTATCCTTTGGTGCTTTAACAAATCTGATTTTTGCCCAAATTTCTTCTCGCGCTTGTCGCATGCGAAATCTTTCCGACCTTCATGGATTGTCTTTCGGGTAAACGGCGGGAGTAACTATGACTCTAAGGAGGGCGTAATTGCACTTAAACTAGTTACTATTCCCGATACCTCGACACGTTTACCCTTAAAACGTCGGCCTGGTATTCGATCTCAGTCTTAGGCTTGGCGGTACCCCTGGTTGCCTTGTACGGAGTGAGTAAAGTTTCGTACGGTCGGCGTAACTGCAGAGCGAGGTAGGAGATTTTGATTTCCGCCCCGAAACCGAACGGGAGCTATACAGAAACGCGTCTGTCAATGGCAAATTCGGTACCTCGGGATAGAGTGGTGCCCTGGCGTGGACAGCTACACGCCACGCTCTATGAATGGTGTTGGACTCGAGGGGGCAGGCGGTTTCGCAGTAGGACAGTTTCGGTCTCGTGTTCAGGGAATGCGTGCATGTCCTTGCGACCGGTGGAAATCCGGGCCGTGGTCTGGCGGTAACGCGCCCTTAGGGGAAACACGCGTTCCGGACCACGGTGGGTAGCCGGCGACCCTAAGACGCCGAAATGTCAGTCACTGGTATGGG
Source organism: Trichogramma pretiosum (assembly GCF_000599845.2). NCBI lineage: Eukaryota > Metazoa > Arthropoda > Insecta > Hymenoptera > Trichogrammatidae > Trichogramma > Trichogramma pretiosum. The sequence goes on from NW_019641698.1 coordinate 5,039,951, forward strand.
GCGGTCGAGGTTCCGAAGCAATGAGCTGAGTTCTGTGCCTGGGGTGGCTAGGCAAGTATGGGTGGACTTGGGCACCCTAGCCCGGAGGCCCTGTGATCTCTAAGTGAGAAGGCGAGCTCAGTGATCCTTTTGGCGAGTGGCCGTCACGAAGATCGAACGTTCCGACGCCATGGATTGCCCGTGTGAGGTGAAATCCGAGCACCAAGCGCGGGTGGCACAGTGTCGATGAAGCGTCGGGCTTGGTCCCTGCTGAGTGTTAACTAGGCCAAAGTTTCCGAACAACCCCGGCCGAAGTGACTCGATGAAGCACGGCCTTGACTAGTAGCAGAGCTCTGGTGCAGAAAGGGGGGGGGGAGCTAAACGCCCCCCTACCTTTCAATCCCCCCCCCCCGTTCGGTCGTACCTATGACTCTCGTAAGTGGGTGAGTAAATTACATTCAAGTCCGAATTTTTTCCCGCACATGTTACATACGTAGTCTTTGCACCCTTCGTGTATTATCCTTTGGTGTTTCAACAAATTTGATTTATTTCCAAATTTTTTTTCGCAATTGTTGCATGCAAAATCTTTGCGACCTTCGTGTATTGTCATTTGGTGGACAAGCCAATGTTGTTTGTGTCCAAATTTTTTTTCGCAATAGTCGCAAGCATAATTTTTGCGATTTTCGTGTACTGTTCTTTGGTGGACGAGCAAATACGTTTTTTGTGCAAATTTCTTTTTACACTTGTCGCATGCGAAATCTCTGCGACTGCTGTGGATTATATTTTGGTGTCTTCTCAAACTGCTTGAATTTCCAAATTTTTTCTTGCAATTCTTGCACACATAATCTTTGCGACCTTCATGAAATGTATTTTGGTGTTTGATCAAATTTCCTCGTTCCCCAAATTTCTTCTCGCACTTGTCGCAAGGGTAATCTTTACGACCTTCGTGTACTGTCCTTTGATGTTTTAACAAATCTGACAGACGTCCAAATTTGTTCTCGCATTTATTGCATTTTTTCTGATTTTCGTGTTGCATCTTCTGATGGAAGAGCAAATGCGATTTTTTTTCAAATATTTTCGCACACTTGGCGCATGCAAAATCTTTGAGACCCTCATGTACTGTTTTTATGTGTAAGAGTAAATTATGTTTATTATCAAATCTCTTCGCGCACATTTCACATAAGTAATTCTTGAAAACTTCATGAAATATTTTTTTGTGCTTGAGTAAAGTTGATTTGTGTTCAAATTTCCTCTTGCACTTGTTGCACGTGAAATCGTCGCGATCTTTGTGTACCGATTTTTGATGCATATATAAACTCGATTTTTTCACAAATTTTTTCTCGCATCTGTTACATGCAAAATCTTTGCCGCCTTTGTGTTTTGATGTTTGGTGTCTGCTCAAATGGCTTCGAAACTCAAATTTCTTTTCACACTTGTTACATGCGTAATCTTTTTGTCCATTGTCTCGGTGAGTTATCATGCTCGATTCTAATGTAAATTTCTCTTGACAAATTTCAAAAACGTGTTGTTTTTTGTTTAAAACAACAATTTCGTGTTCACTTGAATTATTTTTAAAGACAACTTCCTCGGAATTCTTCTCACTTTTATTCATTTTGGTGCCTAAAGCAAACGTTGTATCTCTCTATTAAGTGCCACGGAAATTGAATGATTAAAATTTTTTTTTTGCGGTATTATGGCTTGTTTTATTCAGGAAAGACAATATTCAGACTAATTTGTTTATACTGTAAACACGATCAGTGTTCGAAGCATGATGTCAAAATCGTTTAAGATCGCATTGTTTACAATTTAATCACTGATTTACCTATTTATTTTATACATTTTCCTTACAATTTTGAACCAGTTTAAAATTTTTACTTGGCAACGATTTCTTCGAGAAATTTTTTTGCCGTTCGATTTTTATGTTTATATCTTGTTTAAATAATTCATAATATACTTTGTTTCGATCGACGAGCTAAAGTTAAAAAATAAACAACACTTCTATTCTGATTGAGTCCTACTACACGTTCCGTTAACAATTTGATTCAGTTACTGATTATTTTTAATTTAATTTTTTATTCTTTTGTTAAGATTAAAAAACATTATTTTTATTAGATTTATTCTTTAGAGCATGCAATATATGATGAGATTGTTATGTTTGAAAATAAAATCGCTATAATTTTTCTCAATAATATGACATTTGAAAGGTTCTTTGAAGGAATTAAGAGTAAGATCAAACGAGGCGAATGCGATTTTAAATCAGCAATGCCAATTTTCTATCGTATGCTCGATATATTGTCCTGTTTCCAAACTCGTATTCAATGCATTAGCCATGCATAGCTTGAAATATGCATAAAAATTGACTATTTTTATTATGAATACGTAGCTTGCCAAATCTCTTGAAATCTTTTCAGGCCCAATACCATAAAGCGAATGGGAGCTTGCGCATAAACGTAGCTTAGCAAAGGTAAAAAAGCATGCAATCAATCGGCTACACCTATTGCAGAGCACTACCTGTATATCTACGTTTGTGCTTTGAAAGCCGCGTAGACGCGATGCACAGTATATAATACATTGCGATCAATAGACCGATGGATCGTCGAAGCATACACGGCACGTTGAGACATATCTTAACTATCTTATCTTGCTTTGAGAGTAGCGCTGTTGGATAAGTTGTTATCTATTCGATACTATTCCGATTTTATTTTTTCATCAAAGTTGATACACATTTTCGCAACAAAAAGCTATGTGAATAATTAAAAAGTTAAATTTGAATTGATGCTTTCATCAAACTACCACAATTGTATTATTAGCTATCTTTCTCCTCGCCCCACGAAACAGGACAGTTAATGCTTCGAGACTATCGACATGCATGGTTCGAGTCCTGCTGCGTATAACAAGATCTTAAACTGCAAAAGAGGAGAGAGAAAGAGGGGAGATATAATAGTAATAGACTGCTCCGATTCTCTCTTGTGATGCATCGTCCTCTCCAAGCACTTCTATATACGTATCCTGAATGTGCAAGTAATGGCTTTGGTTGTCAAACAGTTGCATTCTAGCTTCTGTACATAAAGCGATCTATACACATTCGACATGGTACATGCAAGATCTCTACTTGTATGGCGCAGTAGCGAATTCCCACGATCTTCGATTCGTTGCTCTTGAGAGCAGATGAAAGAGAACTCGATATCGCAGTGCAGCTGCTATGGTACGTCTGCAAGCTCCAAAGGTCGCTCGTCACGACACGTCATCAGAGTGTGCAAATCGGATCAAAAGTCGAGAATTTCGAAGTCTAGTAAAAAAGTTTTTTTTCAGTAATTATCGACAATTATTTTTAATAGACAACAGACCTTTTTGGAATAAATTTTTTCAAAGCTGCTCATACTCTGACGTTTCTGTAAAGCAGTACAGTTTTGCACAATTTTTTCCAATTATTTTCAGAAATTTAATGGTAAAGTAAATTTTGATACATGTTTTAATTATAGTCTGCGTAATTATAATTACAGTGGGCTTTATTTAAAATAATAGGAACAAGTAGCTATAAAAGTATACATTTCTCACAAATATCACAGCATTTTATAACGATTTCAAAAAAACTTTTTTTTTTTGCGTTCATCTCCACATTTTCAGTCAATTTATTGAATAAATCCTAATTGGGATGCAGTGATGTAATGAAATGAACAAAAACGACAATAGATAGCGCATCTCTCCTATCCTATAGCCTTGCCTTATGCGCTTGGTATAGTAGTCGCAGTGCGAAATTGTATAGTGGTCGTTTAACAGAAAAAAAAATTTCAAAGCACAAAGCGAGAAAATGTGTGGTTATAGGCCTTTTTTAGCCAAGGCAAAGAGTAACCTTCCTCTCCTAGACTTAATTATCTTGTCCAGCCTCTCTGTACGTCGACGGCTTTTCAGAGCCGCATGTAAACACCTTCATTACTGGTAAAACGCGCAACCGTAAAATATCCGCACTGGGGATCTAACTAGTTGCGGTGCATCCTAGAAGATTGTGAGAGAAATTCTTCCTCTCTCTCTCCCTTTCTGTGTTGCTCTTTTCTTGACTACTACGTGTTGTAGCCTCATTAGGGCTTTCGACTTGGCAGTCTTTCATGGGCTAATACTCTGAGGGATTACTTTAAGTGTTACTACGCTGAACATTCTAGTTCAAAGCTATAAGAACTTTTCATGTATATATTTTTTAGAAATCATTCAAACAAGTGTTAAAAGCTTTATTAAATTATTATCGAATAATGATAGAGTTTTAAGTTTTTAAAACTGAGAAATAAAAGAGCGTGAGAGTCGTAAATAAAACAAACCAATTTACAAGAGTCGACTGATATCCAAAGGGAACTAAACTTTCCATACATTTCTTATGAATCAATTTTCAAAGAATTTAAGTTATTTTATAAGTATCATTGGTCAGTTGTAAGTAATTTCGCCTTTGTTACTATTTTTAAGTGTTTTTGATTAAATTTTCAATATTTATATTGTTACATGCAAGCTAAATTGGAATATAGGCTGAAGTGATCAGCTACTATCACATCCTACGTTACTTAAAAACGCCTAAGCTTGGCAAGAGTGTACAAAGATATTCTTTATTCGTATACAAGTAAATTTAAGTATTCGTGCAGTGAATAGCACAGACAAAGTTAAATCACATGTATAAGAGGGGAATATTAATTGAATTTCTCGGCAGTCCCATCAGGTCAATTACGAGTCACTTCATATACAGTAGTAAGAAGAATAGAAGGAGAGAGAATGTATAGTCAAGAGTAGTAAGGAAAACACAGGTATAGTGGGAGAGAGAGCGTCGCGCTCGGGCGCTTGGGCAATATTCCCGACGGCAATTAAGTTTTGTTGACAAATGCAATTTGCTATACGGGAAGTAAGTTAGTGGTGAGCAAGAGGCGTGTAGTAGCAATAGTTGCTACACACTAGGCATCGAAGAGCAATTCGCCCTCATATAAACAGAAAGAGCATCAGCAGCCACTATGAACCTTGTACTTCCTCCTTCTGCATAGGCTGTGCACGTGCGGCATGGTCCAAGGCTTTAGCGTCGTGCAGCGAACGCACTTAGCCAGGAGTGCACGAGCGTGTTTCAAACTAGCCTTTACATGTGTGCGTGCCTGTTATATACTCTGCGGCTACTCGCTTATGAACACTTATGCTGCTTTTGATCGCAGCTTGTTGTGGTGGTCTTCTAATTCGATTTTTTTTATTCACAGACTCGCTGAGAAATTAAAGTTTTAAAAAAAGGAAAACTTGCTAAGTGAATGAAGACAACTAGTTTTTTACAGTGAGCTGAAAAATTCAATTTTGCACAAGTATTTTTATCTATGCATAATACCCGATTAATTTTATTGTTATTGATACGTGGGCAAGTAATTGTTACGTGGGCTCACATTATAAATGTCGAAATCTCGTATTGATTTTACTATATTCCAACATTCGGCTCAACTAGCAAACATGATGCACTAAAACGTTCACTTGTGCGTCAGTAATGTAATATAACTGATAGTGAGTTCACTACGCTGTGCATAAATATACAATATACATAAACTTAGCTTATATGGCTATAACATGAATTTGTAAATGCAATGTCTTGAATAAAATTTATGTACAGGTAGAAAAATTATAATTAAAATATTTTCATCACTATTGCGTTACATACATTGCAATAGGTTACTGTCAACGGAAAAAAATTTACAGAGTGAGGATTTCAAAATAAAAATAATTTACGGATCTATTCCAGGCTTTCTTAGGGATTCTGACTTCAGCTACAAGTATAAACCACACGTGTTAACACCTAGTAGCGTTTACCAACGAAACTTAAGTCAAGTGCGTATGTTCTCGACATGCGATAGGATTAGGCTTTTGTTACTCTCGGACGCTGAGCAGTCATATGAGCATACGCACACGATGTGAAGCCTCAAGCTCTTCGAGTGCATGTATTTGTCTCATGCAACTGTGCAGCAGCTGCATACGACGCATTTAATTGGAACGTATTTTAATATACTCTGGGGGAATATTATGCAGCCCAATGAGAAAATTAACGTAGACTTGTTTATTTTCGGACTTACGAGGTGAATGGTTTAATGTATCAAAGTCTCTGACGTGTACTCGCGCTACGATAGACCAGACAAAGCCTTATCAATTTTCTAACCACTTGGTTTGATGCTTTGTGCGCTGGGTGCTACTTTGGCTACTGTTGAAGCCTCGGTTGAACTGATAGTACGTTTTAACTTTTCGTTACTGGTCGACCTTCGTAATACATGCAGATATTATACCCTTGGATGTTAACCTGCTTCGACTATTATAGCTTTATTCGTGCCGACTAGCGTAATAATATTTTGATACTCTATGTTACAAGTCAAAAATTTCGTTGATAATAATGAAGAGGATAATTTTATCATTACACAATATTATGATCATTGATTCATTTGTATCCTCAGAAGTAAATTACAACTAGCGGGAGCGACTTTCTCCAAATGCGCCACCTGGCTCTCAATTTTGAAGTTCGAAGTGGAATTTTGGAAGGACTAGAAGTTGGTAAGTTTTGTATTTTTATATTATTGAGCTCTTTATTAATTAGGAATTAGCCTTAGGTCTCTCTCTTAGAGATTTGCTTCGGTGTAATTGCTCGAGACGAATGGTTAGTGCGTTCACGGAGGTAGCTCGTCATTAACTGGCGCAGTGTCTGTACTGTGAGAAAGTAGTTTTTTCTCGACAAAGTGGTGAGTCACCCGAGGGCCAATTTATCCGGTAACATCCTGGCATGGCGTTGAAGGTTTAACGCGAACCTGATTGCTATGTTGAGCAGGCGGCGCAGCTCAGTTTCAACTTCATCTATTAATATGAAGAAGTCATTTTTATGGTAAGAAAGATGCTCGTTTCTGATAGGTCGGTTGCTGAAAGCCCAACTTGTCAGGAAGACTATTGAGAAGCAACGTATTGGCTCATCAGTGACCACTGACCAGGTTTGCGTTAGCGACTCCAGCAGCTCGACTACATTTATGTGAGATTTCGCTCTCTTAAATAAAAACGGCCGCGCCTATGTCATATTTGTCACTTGATAAAGGTCCACTAAAGCAAACTCTTTTAGGCAAGCTCAGATCAACGAAAGCTCGCTTTAATGTAAATTTAGATTAATGCAAGCTCCAAAATTAAAAGTAGTCCAACAAAGTAATTTTTACTAAGCAACAGAACAATTTTTATAACATTTTTATGAGAATTCTTAAGCGTATCCAACTGTTACGAAGAAGAGTAATTTTTTCTAAGATACATTTCTCAGTGAGCCAAATCTGTTGGAGTAAGAACAAAAATATTTCTAACTCGTCCCTTTCAAGATACAAGTGATGTTGTCATTCAAATAAATAAAAGCCAATACAAAGCCTCAAGCGATTTGAAAAAATACTGTAGATTTTTTATACGAGTCTTTTGTGTAGAAAAAATAGAAAAAAACACATAACGAGTTCGAGAATCCGTCTACCAAAAAGGTAAAAAAAGAGGCTTGGATTCGGGGCTGGTAGGAAAACGAGCTTAGCAACGTATGCCCGCGCGTGTAAAGACGAAAAGAGAAAGTGTGCATTTTGCAAGTGATGCATCAATGGCACTTTGCTTGCAGATTCTCGAATATATAGAAATATCTCGTACGTAGAGGCACATTTATACAGAGAAAACGGAAGAACGACGACAATGCACTGTATATATGTACGTCAGTATATAGACAATGAAAGAGCCGTGAAAAAGGCAGCACAACGAAAAAACAAACGATGGTACATTTGAGTGAAGAAATACGAATCGTACATAGCCTACCCAATCAAACGGTGAAACATCAAACAATTGCCATTGTAAGTTAGTGTACATATCTTTGGATCTTTCTTCCTTTCGATGTAATGTATAAAACACGATGCTCATACATGTGTGTCTATTTTTTCTTATGTTTCAAAGGTATTGAACAATTGGCGATTGCATCACACCAGACAACGGTTACTAGGCGACGAGGGCTAAAAGCTTGCAGCTTTTTCATTTTAAGTTTAAATCGTTTAGTAAAGATTCTCGTTGCTTAGATTTATTATTATATAGTATAAACAAAAATGCATGTACGTCTAAGAAATTTTACTACTTTAAGGTGATGCCGAAGCCCCGATTTTGACCGACCGAGCATTAAAAGTGTTTAAATTTTATACTAGACTTTAAATAACTATTATACTAGACCGATTTTTCAAAAACGGCTCTGTGAAGCCCTCCGTATCGATGTTGTGAAAAACTGTACCAAATTTCTATCCGTTTCATTCAACAGTTACTCCGGGAAACGGGATCGAAATTTTTACTGTTCAATGAAATGGAACGAAACTTGGTACAGTTGTTCACAGCATCGATACGGAGGGCTCCACACAGCCGTTTTTGGAAAATCGGTCTAGTATAAAAGTTATTTAAATTTACACTTATAATGCTCAGTCTGTTAAAATCAGGGCTTCGGCATCACCTTCACCTTTTACTAATACCAAGAAAAGAGCTTGGGTACCTTAATATGTATGGTTATTTCACCATCTGTGCCACGCTATCGTTTGGAGGTTTATACCTGTTGATAAATTGGACATTTGATGGTTGATTGCAGGTGATTAAATTTTCAAATTTTTCTACTTATTGCAATTGACTTTTCGTCAAAGAGACAATGTAAAATAATTATCCAGTCGTAAAAGTCCAGTTTGCTCGATAGAATTTTTCACGTACGTATAAAATCAATGGGCATGATTATAATTGAAACATTATCGCTCTAATGTATTCACATATCTACCTATTCAAGGGGAAGTATGGTTTACGATAAGAAAATAAAATCAATTTCAACGCTGCTATGATCGACTAGAGAAAGAATACTTTGTATAACAATCGCTTCGAGAGAATTATGGAGAAACGTAACCAAACAGTTTCAACGTAGTTTCAAGAAGCTCACAGCAAAGAGCACATACGTGTGCTAATATTTTGGCATCCCGTAGCCAACAGAAAGCAAGAGAGAGCGAGGCTCGCACCCACCTTGCAACAATGGCTTCGCGTGCGCGAGAAACAATGTTTGCATTCTCTACGTACGACTGGTGTGTGTGTGCGTAGTACGGTCGCACAGCGCCACCCCCAGGGTGCGATAAATAAAATTCACGCTCGAAGAGCGACATCCGACGTGTTTTAGCCCCGGTGACAGCTGTCAACTGGAACACAGGAACGGGAAGCACACTCTCCTGGGATTTATATCAAGCTCGACAACGCGCGAGAGAGAAAGAGAGCGAGAGAGAGGGAGCGGCGCGCGTGGATGGAGCCTCGTGGACGCTGCGTATTAAAGAGAGCTGCGCGCTATCCTAGGTGTACATACGAGACGCGTCGTGTGCGTGCCGCGGGCCGCCGGGCGCGCGAGTACTCGCCCGTGAAAGCGCTAAAAACTATATACGGCTGCTGCTACTGCTGCAGTTTATACGTGTGCCTGCTGACGCTGTTGCTGCTGCTGCGCGCACAAGCGCAAAAACTTGCCTGGTGAGCTCTCGTGGAAACGCACGCGGACTCTTGTCGTGCGAAACTTTTTTTCTCGCGCTCAGGACCGTGATATGTGCTCGTGCGCGAACTAGCTGAAAAGAACACGAGACTCGACACGTCCCGTCCTCGCGCAACCTGTCAGCCAAGCTAATAATATATTTACGTAAAATTTCGTTAAGGTGAGATCTTTTGCACCTAGCCTCCACGCGCAACCAGTCAGATGCGTTGAGCCACGAATAATAGCACGGCAAAAACTTCATTTTCATTAAAATTCAAAAGCCCCTGGCAAAGATGAACACGTGGCTGTTACAGTTTCAAAGCATCCCTCTGCGGGCGGTTCTGAGCTATTTTTATTATTACCCTGTGCACGCCCGTGTTGCGTTTAGAAATAAAATGAAAATATATGTTGCATAATGCGAGCCAATAATTGACGTTGACGCAAATATTAATAGGTTTTAAAGCAAGTGGTTCGACGCCACAACATTTTTTCAGTAATCGGATTACCGACAAGCATTTTCGTACTACTGCTTGTATCACTTTTACTCCAAACGTACACACGTCTGACCTTAATACCTATTTAAATATTCATGTACTTTTCGCCGGGTATGGTCGAATAATTGTTCATTTTCGCCTCTCATCTTCAATAATTTTTTCACATTTAATGTAGGCAAATATATACATAGAGTGTCAATAACGTAAAAAAATGGCGGCATGATTAAACAAAGGGACAGAGTGAGCGAGGCTGCGCACGATACGCTCGGTTTTGCAATTTGTCGAAACTGAAATTCGCAACAGCATCAAACTTGCAGCGTATATAATCAAAAGATACGCAGTCAGACAGCAGTGGTATACATGCACGAACCGTACCAGGACCATACACAGGACTGCATATACTCGCCAGCGCATTATATATTATACAATATAAGCTCAAAGAAACATATCCAACGTCGTATACTACTAACGTACAATCCAAAGGTACTCTTCGTAAAAGAACTTGTGTTGTATATACGCGGCTTGGTACACTGCCGGAGTGTTTGTACAATACAAATATATATGGGAAAGCCAAGTGAAAGGGCTCATGTGTGAGTGCAGTGCACGCGTGGGTGGTGTGTACGTGTGTATGTGTGCAGGCGTGCGCAGCTATTACGCCCGATGCTCACAAATGCTGGCCGAGAATTTGACTTACGATTAAAGGCGGTGCTGCTGCTCGTACGGCGCTGCGTAAATAACGACACGACGCTCGCACACGCTAAGGTGCGGATTACAATTCCGCCGCGGGCGCTTCTCTCTCTCTCTCTCTCTGCTCTCTCGCAAAATTTCTTGCCTTTTCGGTATACAGCGGCAGCATAGCATAGCATGGCACAGCAAACGTATATATGGCCGATTCTCTGTGAAATCGAATGGCCAAAAAATTTTTTTTTCTGCAAATATGAAAAACTTGCTGTTCCCGATGTCAGAAATGTCCCCAAATTTTATTAGAATTTTTGGGACCATCTATCACTCTTTTTCAGAGGCCCAAAGTTGGCCATTTTAGGGTTTTTTTGAAATTCATGAAAAATCACAAATATTCAAATAATTCCTGGATTAAAGTAGAATGATTCAAAAGTAAAAGTGCCCAGCAACTTTTTTGTTGGAAATTGTCCAAATTTTCAGAAAAACAATATGCCAAAGTGATTGGAACAATCTAGGTAAGTGTAAAGCAAAAAAACTGCAAAAGGGACATAAATGTTGAAATCTAATCGAGTTCGAACCGGACTTTCATTTCCTAAACTATGTAAAAAGCTTCCCAAAGATGTCAACTACTGCCTGATAAAGTTTTGTAATGGGTCTTAAAGTTTAACGCAATGTAGAGAACAATGTGTGGCGAAAAACATGCAAAAAAGGTCAAAAATAGGCCCAAAATGCCTAAAATCACCAAAAACAGCCATTTTCAGGCCTTTTTTGCACGTTTTTCGCCATACATTGTTGAGTACATTGCGTTAAACTTTAAGACCCATTACAAAACTTTATCAGGCAGTAGTTGACATCTTTGGGAAGCTTTTTACATAGTTTAGGAAATGAAAGTCCGGTTCGAACTCGAGTAGATTTCTTGTTTTATGTTTTTTTTGCAGTTTTTTTGCTTTACATTTACCTAGATTGTTCCAATCACTTTGGCATATTTTTTTTCTGAAAATTTGGACAATTTCCAACAAAAAAGTTGCTGGGCACTTTTACTTTTGAATCATTCTACTTTAATCCAGGAATTATTTTAATATTTGTGATTTTTCATGAATTTCAAAAAAACCCTAAAATGGCCAACTTCGGGCCCCTGAAAAAGAGTGATAGATGGTCCCAAAAATTCTAATAAAATTTGGGGACATTTCTGACATCGGGAGCAGCAAGTTTTTCATATTTGCAGAAAAAAAAATTTTTTGGCCATTCGATTTCACAGAGAATCGGCCATATATATATATGCGCACAATACACTCGCACATGCCCGAATGTGCACATGGCTGCAGATGCTGCAGCCACAAGAGCAAAGAGGGAAGAGGAGTGAAAGATAGAGAGCTAGCTGCTCGCAGCGACCGAAGGCGTGTTCGAGACGTCCCGGCGCCCTGCAAAGACGCATAATGCACACTATGTATATTTCTTCGTATGCTCTCTCTCTCTCTCGCAAGCTCCGCAAGGAGAGATCGTGTATACAACTCGTGTGTGCTTCGCGTGCGTCATATAGTTTACATAGATCTCTAGATACGCACGGGTGGCGGTGCGGCAGAGCAGTATGTGCGCGTGGGGAGAGCTATTTTTCAACGCGCTCCAAAGACGCTTCCCAGAGAGAAATTATCGCTTGCGTTTTGCAGCTTGTGTATAAGGGCCTACACCCGTACCGATCGCGCGTATACATGCGCGCGGACCATCGATAGCCAAAATGACTGCTGTGCTTTGGGGGGGCTTCGCGCAGCGTCTGTGTGCGAGAGAACGTGCTCGTGGCGAGCAGCGGCTCTGCTTGAGTTATCTTCGACTTCCTGGACAGTAAACATGAAATGTTTTCATACCAAGATAGTCGTTGATCGGGGCACACACGACTTTTTATCGGTGCCCGCGGATCGACTAGCAAGAAAAGATAGAGTATTCAAATCGTGGCGGCGTCTATTTGATTTCAGCGGGTTTGTATCGCTGTAAATCTATCCGATCGAATGCACACTTGTTATCTGACTGAACTGACGCTACGTTTTTTCTCCCTTACACATTTTGTATTATAGGAATATAAATCCGTCTGGACAATCATTTACCATAGTCAGTATCGAATTCATAAAGTATGAAGAGTAAATGCGTATACGAAAATAATGGCGTATATCCGGGATTCTTTATCAAAAGGATATCACTATTACGCTGCTGCCGCAAAAAAGTAGTCTGAATCATTTCGTGAAAATTGGTAAACACCAAAGTGAGCTTTTCATCCAAAAATCCGAAAACAAAATGAGCCAGGATCAACGCGCTCGTATACAATGCATCGCAACGATCTATATAGTAGACGCGAAATAGCATTGCTCAACAACTGGCAATCTTATTTTCTCGGGCTCGTGCGCCGTGAAGTAAATCGAATGATGCATATTTATTCGGTATCACTTGCAATGTACAATGGTTTAGTCGCATTACCGACGTGCGATCTCGCGGCAACAACGACGACGACGACGAAGCGATACATACGGTATATACCGCTGCTGCCGCCGCGACGCGAAATAAGCTTTTCAAGCTTTAAAGTCAATTTTCCAAACGGTAAGACCGCAATGTCACTCCGATCACGCGCGCACAAGCCCGCAAGATGCTGTGTGCTGCTGCTGCTGCTGCGCGGCCCGCATAATATCTAATTCGGAGAGAAAAGCTCGAGGCTGTTGCGCTGCCATCTCCTGCAGTGGAGGGAGGGTGCGATTCCGTTTTGTTTCAATATTTCACTCGGAAGACGCGTCCTATGTCTATAGGTATATAATACATAACGTAAGCATAGTTCGCAGCTCGCTCGGCCGCAATTGAAAATCGATTTTGCCCGCACGTGAATAGAATAGAACGCGGCCCTCCTCGACTTTCTTTCTCATTCGCTTGCCTGTTTATAGGTGTGTGTACTCTTTGCCGTATAGATTTTGTGCGTGTAGCTCCAGTTCATAGCACATAGTCCTGGGCTATACGAGCTAGAGGGCTATTGCATGTATTATCTCGAATCCTAGGGATACACTTTACGCTGATATTTAAGTATTCTACGTTGACTTCGTCGACTTCCCTCATCCGCGAGCGTCAAAATTCTCATTCACCGACGGTTTGCTTTAAATTTTATATACCTGCAGCGGTACATTGGACACCTGGCATTTGGTGTATATACGTTGAATACATTAAAATACACGCGCGTACAGGCGCCACATGTTCCAAATTTACTTTTTTCTCTGGAATAATTTACACTCAGAATGAATCTCGTAGAGTTATACATATGTGCTCTTTGTTCTAGTGATGGCTTTTTTCAACCCCTATACTATGACTGGTATGATGATTTTCTCTTAAATTGGTAATGAGAAAATTTGATACAAAACGTAACGATGTGACATCGTTCATGTAAACAGTAAATAAAATCATAGTGAAAATTACCTTTTTTATATCGATTTCTTACAACGCCATGTAAACATTGACAAGTTAATTAAATTTGCTTAATAATCAGACTTTTAATAATATAGTCAACGTGACAGTAATTCAAATGTATGTTGCATCTCATTAACAAAAATTTTTCTAACAAATTTTGTGAAAAGCATTGCTCGACACAGCATGATGTACTATTTCGAAATTTAATTTTGACTAAATTTTTATGAAATTTCAATTAAACGACCTACATATTTCGATCGAGTCTTTGATTAGGAAAATCAAAAAAACTCTACAATTTTCTGAATAGATTTTATTCACCGTGTAAAGATAACATTGTTGAATAGATATTGTATTAGGAGAAGAGGTGTATCACCCGTCAGGTTCTCCTTTGAGCGCTTTAAACATGCATTAGTTCGATGGATAGCTTGTTAACTCCGGTAGCTCTTGTCAGCTATTTATAATTGAAGACAAATAACCCGGCACCACGCGCACGCGTAAACGCTGTGTTCCTCTTATCACGATCGGACAGCCGTGCTATGGTCCCGAGTCTCTATCCCAGGATGGTCAAAAGCAAATATTGTTATGCGCTTGCAATTTCCGCGCGATCTTGCGTATGACGCAATACCTTCGATCTTCTCAAAGTCGGTTAATCCTAGGGATGTCTGTCATACTAGGATCATTATATCGAGAAATTCGTTTTCTATAGGCAAGATTTTCTCAAAAACAGCCCCTAGATATTGAGGTTACACGAGCTGCAAGCTTGTAAAGGTTTGTAATTTACATTTACAGTTGCAAATTTGCAAGAGATTTAAATTCTGCAAGGAAGCTCGCCCGTGTACGTCGTATTTGCAAAAATCGTGAAAACAATGCAAAAGCGTGAAAATTAACAAGCAAGCTTCAATTAGCGCGCACCGTTACATTTTGTTTCACCAATTAGCTATGGAAGGAAAAAAATTTACAGACATCAGATATAAGCGCGGCAGTCGTGCGTGTGCCAGAAATTATTTCGTACTTTTTTGTATTATTGTGTTCAAAGGCAGTGGCACTCAGAAAATCGCCCGAGAATTTTTGCTCGTAGCGCGTAAAATGTATATAGTCCGAAGCATCAATCATACTTTGGATGATTCATTAGCACAGAACGGTAGGCTAAATAAACAATTAAAACTGCGTTCTTCATTCAAAGTCATATTTCATGGCGATGCCTGCGAGTTTATTAATTATGCCTCCATGCACCGCAAGTGTTACCAAAGAGAGTGAACGTGAACCGGCTAGGGCGTATATCGAGATTCGAGCATCATTATCCGGCGACATTTTAAAATACGAAATTGCAAATAGACCTTTAGAACTTTTGTACGGTTGAAAATTATGAGTAAGAATTGCGTTTAGATGAAGTAATTTGAGCGAAAAAGCTTATCAATTATTTCACTTTTAAACGAACTTGCTCAGTCAGAGATATAGGCGCGCCGCTTTGTAAGTCGATGCTCTGAATCTCTCCTATTAATTAATATACAACGCTAAATTAGTTCCTGTCAAAAAAAAATTTTCACTTTTGAGTGCACCGAGCAAGAAGTATGTAACTGTTATATAGTCGAAGCCAACACAGCATGTGCGAACCAATTATATATTCTGGTGAATTCTCAACAGCGGTTCATAGCATGGATCACCAAAATGAACAAAAAATTTTATACGCAGGCTCGAATGCATACATAAAGGTTATATGGATATGCTATAAAGCTGACAACGGAAGCTGCATTGAAAAAAATGGTAAAACAAAAGAAAAAATATAAATAAAATGTATAAAAAATAATTGCTAAATCGCATAGTCCAGTGAACACGCAAAGTCCCGTGGTGCATGAAAAATGTCATGGATGCAGCTCGGTCGTCATCTCGCATTTTAGCTTGAGTCGCTTTGAACCGAACTCCATAAACTTCGAATTTTTGCCTCTTCAGAGAATTATTCATAATACAGGCATAATCATAGCTAGAAATATCCCGCCTTGTGTTTATCTAAATCATTAATTTATGAGAAATAAAATATACCTACTAACAAGTTCTATCGCTCGCCAAGTTACAGTAGTGTCCCTTCGCATGTGTGCACTTAGTCGCACGCAAGCATGCGACACGTTGAATATTAAAAGCGAGTAATGCAATGTTATTTTCCACGAGCTCGAGTTAATTGATTCAATACTAAAGTCACTCATATAGCGTGCATCAGCTTTGCCATTAAAAGTTCGTCTTTCAAACAGCACTTTTAATATTAGAAAAACACACACGATAAAAAAGCTTGAGCTTTTGAAAAGCGTATGAAACCGTGAATTAGTAATGGATGATAGATTTTTTTGAGAAATGAATGTTCACAGGTGGTGAACTCAAGTTCGTTTGCTAGTCTTTTGCCATTATAACATAATCCACGTACACTTGTGTTTTGTGAACGATAATTTATTATCATGAAATATGCATCAATACCACAAAATATTATAATTTCGTCACAGCGATCTAATTCAATCCATTAAAAAATTGAATCAAATGGTGAGAGATACATCTACTTTGGAGTAAATGTATGTTGGAGACAGTTGTTCTCGGCAATCGAGAAGACAGAATATCAGGGCAGGCTTAGGTCGACTCCGTGTCATTACGTTATAGGTAGTAGCGATCCACAGGTGTTTCGTACGCAGGCACCGGCTCGAGTTCACACTTAAGTGTTGCTTAATAGCGAGCTATAAATAATGTCGATAAAGGATGAGACCCGCACTTCAACTTTTGCGCTTAGAGAACCCCTATAATGTCTATCCTTGTTTGGCTTCTGATTATGTACACCTTTTTCAACGCAACCAACAGGACTATGGGCTTACAGATATCTGACATGATAGAATGAAAAAAAAAATTTTTGATTTGTCTCTGTTTAGTATTGTTAAATCTACATCTTTTTTCCGTACAAAATAATTATTTATTTCCGATGAGTAACCGTTGTTTACCTGCGTAAAGCAAAAAAACTTATGAAATTATTACGGTTGTTTATTGGTTTTTAATTAAAGGTTATTTTATAGGTTGTTTTTGGGGTTGTTTGGGGATTGTTTTGGGGTTATTTGGGGTTGTTGTTTATGAAGTTTTTGAGATTGTTTGCGAGCTGCCATTCCATGCTGCACGTGGGGTTAACAAACAATCAACGGTTGCTATAGAATTTATAAATAACGGTTGTTTTTAGTGCTGTTTCGAGGCTATTTATGGGATTTTGCAGGGTTGCTTTGGGGACTGTTTTGAAGCTGTTAATGGAGTTGTTTATGAGGTTGTTCTGGGGTTTATAAGGCTTATTAAAATTGGTTGATATTCATTTTCTACTGCAAAAGCTATCTTTTCATGCGTAAAATGCAATGATATTACACGAAAAAATTCAGGACTTTAGAACTAACTTAAAAAAATAAAAAATAAAATAGCAGAAAATAAAAGATACAAAAAGCTGAAATATCTACAAAATTGAAAAACATAAATCAAACCTTTTTGATGATTTACAATTTTAATATTTAACAAAATCAATTGTTGAAAAAGCTTTAGTTTTTTACTCATCTTTCAACTATTTAACTTGTAGGTTTTTTAATTCGAATAATCTGGTGTGCCTCGACATTAATAAAATGAAACAATACTGCTTCGACGTAATAATACTCGAAGATAATACAGCATGGATAATGCTGCACTAGAAGTGTCAGCACGCGTTCTTGTTTTCCCCATGTAAAGTTTTTAATCCCTTTCCAAAATTTGCTCTCCCTAATTTTTGTAAATTCAATTAATAAAATTTTCCGTGCAGATCCTACGATGTATTAAAAACTCCACTATTCCACGTGTGAAAATTAATAACCCACCAATCTAATTAATCTCTATAAATAACAGCAAAAAAGGTTTTAATTTAAAAGAATGCCTGTTGGTGCCGCTATATATACCTCGGTGCCTTTATAGTTCACTTTGATATTAGAGTATCTCACCGGCAAGTTAAGTGTCCAGTAGCTCCATTTTTCACGCTCTAGGAAATATCGGAAGAAGTAGGTGCTACTACTGCGCGACGGCCGAGAAATGCAAGCGGCCGCGCGCTCCGAACTGCGACTGCGCGCGACCGCGTGTGCAACAAATACACACAGTCAAGGGGAGAGAGAGAGATACTACCCTCACGTTGCAGAGCTCCAGAGATTTGCCCCCGCAGCTACGCGTAGCTACTTTAGTCGTGATGTCGAGTCGCTTGAGTTCGGTCGCAGTAAACTCGCGTGTGCCAGGATGATTATGTGCACGAGGAGAGGGACTCGCCGTGATCGGCCCAGCTGCTCCAAGACCGCCGGCGCGTTTTTTGATAAGCCGGCTTACTTGCTCCAGTATCAAGATCATCATCGACGGTTTATTCTGTTGGTGTTGCGGTTGCTTCTGTCACTGCTGTTGTTTGCCGATAATGCGCGTACCGACAATCTACCTCCAGCTTCCGGTGAGACTCGAAAACATTGTTTCATATTAATTTAAAGCTCTCTCTCTCTCTCTCTCTCTCTCTCTCTCTCTCTCTCTCTCTGCGAGCACTAAGTTATTTTTATCAGTGTGGAGCAATAGCTGGTACTGAAAGTGGCACTCACCCATACCAAAATATAAATTCCGATTTATGCATATAACTGCGATCTCTGGAGGGAACTTGTTTTATATCGCAGTCGATATTGTGAACGATACACATTTAATATTTGATTCAAAACTGTGAAAGCAATAATTGCAGGGATATTGAAAAATTTGCATGTAAAACATTGCAACTTTTCCGATATCCACAAATTTAAATCGTCACAAAAAAATAACTATTCTGTTGAATTATATTTTTATTAAATTCAAGATAAATTTATTCAAATTAAAGATAAACGTGGTAAAATAATGTGCTTTGAAAAATGAATAACTTTCTTTAAATTTCAATATTATTCAATAAAATTCCGAAAAATCGAATGATTGCCAAAGAAAAATTTTCATCGTGATTTATATCTTTTTTTTATAAATTTGTTAAATTCAAATTTGTAAATCCTTCTTCTTCAATTTCATCGCCGACTCGCGAAGAAAATTTACATAGCTTAGAAACGATCTGCTGCGGCGGAAGTAATAGATAGAAAAAATTTCTGATGCTGCGGCAAAAAATCGTTGAAAGGATTTTTCAATTTCCGCGTGGCATGACTATCAATCAATAATGTAACTCGGTAAGACTATATTGTCCCAACTTGCCCGAACATCTTCTCGTCTGCTTGCCGCTCGACAACGCGCGAGTTGGTATGTTTGTGTGCATGTTAGTATAGGTGGAAGTTAAATCTAGCTGTCGTAATAGCAAGGTGTGCGTTCAATGCAGCGCATTATTTGCTCAATGTTTGTGTTGTGCCAATTCGTCAACTCATCGAAAGTGAGTTTACATCGCAACAGTGGCGCAGCTCCGGCAGTAGCACACGAAAAGAAGGCAAAAAGAAGCGCCAACGAGTATCGAAGTTGTTTATATATACAGGACTGAGGATTGGAGTTTTATTACAAGCTGCTGCTCTTTGGGTACATTTCGTGTAGATTTACTTGACTAGAGTTTTACAAAAAGAAAAGAAATGAATACACGCATACACTATTTTCTAGCCTGCATATACATACGTACGCGCACGAACGAGTAGATCGGATTTCTTCCGAGAAGAGCGAAAATTGGACGCGAAACGAAGAACGGTATGTGTGTCTATGTACTCGCACGTATCAACTAGGCGGCGACTTTGGTCCTACGTGTGATTGTATTTGAGTGCATGTGAAAGTGCGAAGTAGAGTAACTGTTGACATAACATTTGAATATAGCTCGAGTCGGAAATTAGCTTTTTCTCCTGCAAGCTCCTACTCTGTACGCGCGTGTTTCCGTATACTCTGTACATACGTGAGCGCTGTCCATTACGAGTATGTGTACACCAGAAATAACGATCACGGAGAATCTTTCTCTTTCTTTCCTTTTCGAAGCAAATAGAATTTCCATCGTGTCAACCAACGTCAGTTTGAACAGAAAGAAAAAACATTTATGTAAAGTACTGAAACATAAATGTGTGCTCGGGCCAAGCTTGTCCTTACACCGCGTGTTTTGTTAGACACACGATTTCAATATAATTTTTGTTAGTGAAAAGTAGTACGTGAACATTGCGCTATTTATAATTCAGTTATTTTTGCATCTAATAAGACTTTTAGATTGCGTCAATTAAAAGTCCAAATTAAATATGTTTATTTATAACGGACTGCAACGCGCGGATTGGATACGTCGGTACGTTTGTTGATTTGTTTTGTTATGTTAGCCACACATTACTGAAGCGAGTGATTTCAAGATATTTTTTCAGTATAAAATTTAAATAGCAAGCGCGTCGCGCTCAAACCGAACTTTTCAATCAACGCGAGGATCCTTTAATGCAATTATCGCCGTTAAATTTTGAAACGTCGAAAAAGTCATTGCTTAATTTTCTGCCACAGTTGAAAAAAAATTGTGATGATTTAAAAATAACTTTGCGTCGGAGTCGACACTTTGAAATTGGATACTTCGATTTTGAGAATATATTAAATTTACGATACAACGTGGGGGCGATACATGCGCAACGTTCAAGTTAAGTATTTATTTTTACTGCTATTCGGCTTATTCGAAAAAGTCCCTCTTAGCCTGTCACAGTAGTCGGCGCTCGCGATCTAACAAAGTTTGGCGCGCAACTCGAAACTTTTGCACTACTTTAACAAGCGCGCGCGCGACATATCGTGCAAGTCAAGCGTATAGGCTAAAACGGCAGCGAATCTCTTTGTGCTCACTCACATAGGCCCGCACTCACGTGTAGTGTTGCTGTACATAAGCGGGTATACGTATAGGCCAGTTTCACTCTAGTGCAGGCTAGAGAAAGAGAGAGAGAGACTACAGTTTTATCAGTTCGCGGCCAGCACTGTCGCTTGGGTATATATTGCCAGTCGACCGATCCTTTTGATAGGGCAGTGTATGTTTGCACTTGAGCGTGTGTGTTTGCTTGTTTACGCGCCTTATAAAAACTACCTGAGTAGTAAAAATTGAAAACTGCAGATGAGCGAAAATTATTTTGTATCTGGGTGCGTACACTGATTTTAACGAACGAAGGCAGCCCAAACAGTATTTATTTAACAAAATATTATTTTATATTTTATTCACTCGACCTGAGTTGACCAAATTTCGTAATACAAACGAAGAATAACTTTTAAAAACTCGAGTAGATGGACATAAAAAAAAACAGCATTTTAACTGTCAACAGTGGGATTATGAAATAATTTAAAATCACGTTTATAAACATCATGAGCTTGAAGCATTGTTAGTATGGAAACTACAAGCAGGAACTTTTGAAATAAATCCTCGACGGCAAGGAGGAGAGAGAGAAGGAGTAGAAAAAAAGAATCTTAGGGGAAAAAAATTTGTCAAGTATAATACCTAAAAACTCTTAGTCCGCCGGAGTTTACGCATAATATGTATAAAAATGCATTCGTACGCTCGACTCAGCCCGTGTAGAGTACATAGGAAAACACGAGTGAAGTCATTTACGTGCTAACTTGGGAGAAAAAAGCTGAGCTTTTGTGCGCACATATACACGTAGAGTCACTTTGCCACTGTCACGCAGCAAAATAACGATAAGCGTGCGTACCAGGACGTTAAGAGATCGCTTCATTTGCCTCTAGATATAAGAAATTCACTCGGTATGTCGGGGGTAGGAGAAAGCAGCTACGCTGTATGATACTTTTAGTGACTCGCTACAGCTGGTAAGGCTTGTATGGTGGCATTTTTGGCTGAACAAGTGGTCAAACCATAATTCATGCTTCATGAATAAAGTCGTAAAAATCATGGCGCGCTACGGAGAGAGAAAGAGGCCAATCTTCTCAAGCTTTGGCTGTATGTACGCGCTTGTATGATCTAGCTTCTTTCCTCCCTCTTTTTCCCCTTTCTTTTACTCTTTCATTCTTTCTCTTTCTCCCACTCCCACGCCGAGCAAACCCAAGTAAATGCATAGTGATTTACTGGTGAAATTTACTCGAGGTCTTCTGCTGCTGCTGCTGCTGCTGTGGGCAGCCGTTGTCCAGATAAATCGGCGCAATGCAACGAATGCATTTACCTTGTTACCGTACACTTTCACAGGCGCGGCGCACATACACACGTGCATAATGTATAGTTATATTGGCTGTCAATCTGTGAGAGGGCACTATTCAGCGCTGAGCGCTCTGTTGAATTGGGGAGCCTTGAATAGAGATCGCGATCGCTCGAGTTCGCTGTTTACACACTTCTTTCGATTTTCCCGTTTGTTTTATGTCCGTATAGAGCATTCAATTGTACTTCAAAGCTGATTTGTGTTACCTTTAATCGCTTAGCAACGCAAATAAATTTTTTGCACGCGTTCATAGTAATTCATTATGAAGAATTTAATTTAAAATTGCATTCCAAAATATCGGTTTCTTCGTAATTATAAAGTTATTCCCGATTACGTGCTTTAAAATAAAAGAAAAAGATATTTCAATCCAGAAATACGCAAATTCGAGCTTTTATCCAAGCTCGTGTTCAAATATCATGTTTTTTTACTCGAAAGAGAATAATTATGTGTTTACTTTTATACGCGACTTTCAGTTTCATCATTTCGTTAGGCTCTCGTTAATGTAAATATAGTGAAGAAAATTAATTCGAAAAAAGTGCATTTGCTCTAGGACCTATTATGCGTGGATCTTACTGGCTGTTGGGCAAAGGTGTAAGTTTGTCTTTACTAAACAAAAGCTCGTTGGTAATGGCTCGGGAACGCTAATGATGATTTTCCTCTACTCTCAATAATAAATAATAATAATGCACAAGCTTCGTGTAAGTTTATGTATATATATTAAAGCACATACATAAGGCTTCAGCTCAGTAACCACACGTTACTGCGAGCTATTTTCTCCTTTTTTCTTCTGTCTGATGCCGCAGGAGGCCACCGCCACCACCGGGCTATGCGAGAGCTAGTAATTCTGCTACAGCGAGTGCTCACCTGCGCGCAGCGTAAACGAGCCACGCACATACACGCGTACACACACATAAGAACGCGCGCAACGGCAGGGGAGAATAATGCGACTGACGTTTCATTTAGTCCACCTTTTCACGAGCATTATTTTACTCATGACACGAAACTGGCTGAGAAGATGCTGGCTGCTGTGCAGCGTGCACCTTGCGTGCGCGCGTACATAACACGAGGCATCATATGTTGCCTCAGCAGAGGTAGCTCGTTGTTCTTGACGCCTTGATTTACCTTACAGCTTGTGCTTTCGGAAATTCATCTAAATAAGATTACGCGTCACGTCAGACTTTTTAATTTTTTATAGTCGAGACGTATTTTTAAAACTTAATTTTATATGTACCCTCTTATTAACGTTCATAAAAAAATCTCACGCGGATTGATGGTTTGTCACTAAGCAGTTGTTTGGACATGGTTTAAAACGACAGTTGAATAATTACCCCGTGCTTTAGTGTAAATTTAAGTGCTCCATAAATTACTGTTAAGAGTTAAGAACATTGTTACGATAAGGTCAAAAATTAAGTTCAACACAGCACAAAGTAAACTGCGACTATACAAACTTTATTAATCATACGGTCAAGTAATATTTCAAAAATTAAATAGTACGTAATATTAATGCGTAATATGATATGAATGCCTGTAATAGTCTTATGCCTCTTAACCATAGCATTGCAGCTAAATTTATTTGATTTAACGTACTCGTTCAAGACTGAAGTATTCCATACCTCGTTCATTTATTTTTCGTACTACGCGGAACTACATTTTTTATGGTAACTTGAAAACTTATTTTTACTTCATTTCTCATATTTTACACAATTTAAAATGCATTCCTCGTTTTTCCCTTAAACCTAAGTAAGTGATATAGTGAAAATTAAGTTGGTATATTAACGTCATGATTGTAACGCATGGCACCTAGAGCTAACGATTGAATCGGTCCACCTAAGCGGCAGCTTAATATCACTAAATTACTAATACGATGATTCAGTCGGAGAGCTGAGAAAATTTTCGCCAAGTTTGTTCAAAAACGGCCGAGTCGCATAAATCACATCGAAGAAAATACGCTCGCATGACTTTTGACTTTAGTAGCTAAATTAGTTCAAAAAGTAAGAGTCTAGTCTGGTAAATTTTCGAATGAGTTAGTTCCTTTCACAGGCCTGCGCTTTTGACATCAGTCTATGCGCGCGCGCGGCACTTGTAAGAACTCTTGAGGCTGCTGCTGATGCTGTTTCTGTAGAAGTCGCACTGCCACCATATACTGCGTCATATTCGCTAAAGAGATTTATGATTTTGTTGCAAGACGAAACTTAATAAATTTTCAGGCGTTAGGATATACGCGTCAATGTGTGCTAGAGTCAGTAGTGCAATACAGCTGTATCTCTATAGGCAAGCTAAGAATGTGTGCGCGCGCGGAAATGCGTCTTGCACGAATGTATATGCGCAGAGTTTTGGGACTCTGGCGTGTGCAAACTTTTGACTCGAGTGCAAAGTTCTTTGCGCGTATACCTGTATACGGATTTCGTAGCCGTGAAACAGCCTATGCATCCAAGTCCCATTATTTCAACGTGTATACTCGCTGTGTGAGAATTTACAAACATACCAGTAGTACTACATGCGGAGGGGCCGTTGTTTGCTTTCAGACAAGATTTACGTGGCACGAATCCAATCTCGATCAGACTATTGGTGTTGTATTACGTTTTTGCGTATAGTTAATTTCACGTGTTATATAAGCGCTGGCGTTGAGAGTTCTGCTGGTACTCGTCGGTAAAAGTGTCAGTAACTCAGAGTTGTTTGGAGATTTTGACCAAATTAATAACTTTCGGGGCACCTTTAACTATGTTCACTGGGACATTTTATCGAGAGTGCTCGGCCGAAACCCTCGCGACGGTACAGTGTCGTCGAATTAAGTCAAGGACGATATTGAGTTGTACGAAATTAACACAATTAATTCTAAAACTTATCCAGACAAAAGCAACACTTGAATATTAAATTGCAGGGCGCAAAAATCATTATTATGAGCTAGAAAAGCTTATAGTATTGTTAGTAAATGAAACTACAATGGAGTTAACATTAATTTTCTCTCTTTCTCTTTCTGTTACTCGGTTTTCCCCATTTCACTCAAATCTGTGCATACACAAACGACTTTGAACGCAGGAATTTGCACTCAGGCAATTTTAACGCTTAATTCAGTTTTCTAGAGTATCATAGCAGCGCGTCACTGACACGTTTACTTGAACGAAAAAAATCCAAAACATAAAATTCAAAAAGTTGATGTATTTTCTCATCACTTTTTTTTGCAAGCTTGATTTTTTACCCGACAAAAAATCGTATTTTACATGAAGTCTTTTAAAATCAGCTCGAAACTGCATGCAATTAATTGTTCATGCGCTTGCTATCTTTTATAAACGTTAACATCAGAGCTGAAATTAATGTTCTACGCATACTATGTGCTGTAAACAACGCCTGTATTTCATTTTAACTGTGAAAAATTAACAAATACAATCAAGCTCGATATTTTCATTTTATTATTTCTGGCTATCGTAAAATTCAATTTAAAACCGAAAACCGAAACATTCTTCTAAAATAACTTTTGATAAAAGTGTGTTTTATTACACTTTTGTATGAACATCTATATATGAAGCACATCAGAATTTTATTGGTGGCAAAAAGTAACGCACTGCGGCGTCAAGGGATTGCCTTTTCACGTAGAGCCTGTGCACGCATAGTAGTGCACGGCATGAGACGAGCAAGAGGTGCAATAATTGAGACTGCGACGAATATATATGGAAAACAGTCAGAAAAAAGAGTATTGATGCCGTTGAAAGTTCAATCAGTGTCTGAAACGCAAGAGAGTTCTAAGAGCGACTTTTCTCTCCTGCTATTTCGGATAATTGAAAGTCGTAAATTTCATGCGCGGCTGCGAGGACATTAGGCTGAACTGGCTGACTTTTATACTCGTGATTTGCTATTAGTTCTTGTATTACCGAACATAACTGTAATTAAAAGCGAGTAGAATTGAAACGAAGCGCAAATGTCATATTCATTAGAAATAAAAAAGGTACAAACGACTATTACAAGATAATCTTTCGCAGTAAAGTCTCGGATCCTTCAAAGTAATGCATAATTATCATCTGCCTTTATTTAAGCATCAAGCAATGCACTACTCATTTAATATTTACCGGGAGCTTCTAAACACGAGAGACTTTTCGGAGAAGTAATTTCAAGTTACAGCCATGTGTTTGACTTGGAAACTTTTTTAGAATTCAAATAAGAATTTAGAAACAAATTCGAGCGAGTTCTTTGAGTGAATAAGCGGCAAGAAAGTCAGCCGTGGTAGTGTATAGCAGCAGTAGAAAAAACCATCGCCACGATGAAGTAGAAATATTTTTAAAAATTTACTTCTGGAAGCCCTGCTCCATGCGCGCTTGTATGAAATTCGCTTTTCACATTCGTATCACACCGAAGAACTGGTGAAAATTTTCCTCGCTACACGCGTTGTGGCCAAGCCCCCCACAAAAAACGAGGGGAATTTTCATTCTCCGTCGCTCTTATGCTACCGCAACAGTGAAAAATAAAAAATTCATAGCCTATCTTTGGTGTACGAGGGTAATTGTCTTGGCATACGCAGCTAGCATGCAGATTATCTCGAATTCCTATTCGTCGTTTTGGCAATCTAAGTAGAGCAATCGATTTGAGATACACTCGAATACCTATTATTGTCGATAAATGTGGAGTAAAACATGCAAAAGGTACGTGTCTCCTTGAAAGTATCAGCTTTTTCTTAACTAAGAGGTGCAGCTCGTTCCAACTCATTTTTTATGGAGCGGAAAAATGAGCTTCAAGAAACATCGAAACGCTTCGTATAATTAAGCTGCGTTCAGGTATTCCTTCAGTTCGGTTGAAAGTTTCATGGCGTAAGGAGTTAAAAATAGCAGGGAATTTATAAGTCTACCTCGTGCTTTAACCAGCGCAAATGGTACATAAAACAATAAAGTTCATAAATAATTAGCAGAATTCATTTGATTACCCGCAATATATCGATTTGAACATTTTTAAAAGGTACAGCGTTGCACAGGCATACGCCACGCATACTTATATATCGCGAGGAACACGAAAACATGTTATAGTCGTACTACGCGCGTGCTCCATATACATAGCTCGTGTTCGTACTCGCGAGATACTCGCGCTGGTAATTGCTTCGAGAAAATTGAATATGCCAAGCTTGAGTAGTAGTATCTAACCAGCTATATGCGTACAAGTGTATGCAGTAGTAGTTGTACCGCGATGGTAGCTTACAGGTATATGTACATTCGTCGGCGAGCAGTGCACGAGCGCACTCATGCGTCACCAAATTTAATATTTTGCCATCGAGAAACGCTGAATATGTATACAAATAGTAGATGTGTAGTCTACTACTTGTAATATGTGTACAAGTAGTAGAGCGACGTATGGATGAGCGTGTGTATGATGACTACGAGCTGCTCTACTTTTCAATATAATAATCCTAATATCAGCGTTGCGATACTTCGAGTGTTTATCTCAGAGTAGAGTGGGTAACAACAAATCGATCGCAATTAATTGTATCGGTTAGTTAGATGAAAAATATAGATGGCAGATTCAATACTTTAATGGAAAAAATCGAAGAAAAACCTTTTGTAACGTGCGCACTCTTAATTCAAAGCAGAAATCCCAAAAGACAATCGCTCTTGCCACGCTCTACCGCACAGCTAACGACATTCACATGGAAGCAGGACTCATCTCCATGGCACTTCGAAACAAGTAAGTTTACGCTAGCTCGGGAGGCAAACATGCCGAGAAATGAACACAATGGATCGGCATCGCCCCGCTATGGAGATAAAAGAGGTACAACTTGTTCAAGAGCGCAGAGTCCTCATCATAGCACATACACCTCGAGCTCGAGTGTACTTGGAAAAGTGGGAAAATCTCGCACTGGCAAATGCTCTTGTCTTTCTCTCTCTCTCTCTCTTAACTTGAGCTCTCTTTGAGATGCAAGAAAAGAAGAACTCGCTACGTGTGCATAGAGCCAGAAAGAACGCAGTACGTGGGGAAGTGCAAAAAATTAGAGCTAACGCGTCTCCTCGAGCAAGATAGAAAGAAGAGACACAGAGATGCGTTAAATAGAGATGAACTGATTGTACGCTGCTTGCCGGTACTTTACAAACGACTAGGATATCTATAGATAATGAAAGAAACTGCGCGCCGCTGTTCATTGAAAAGAGCCAAGACATTAAGTTGCAGCACGTAAGCTTATCGATGGGGATTTACCCGTGGCGTGTGTTTGGGTGCGGTCTCGCGTCCGCTGAGTAAACTTAGCGCCGCTGCGGTTGTGTAGCAGCGAGCGCACAAACTTTTCAAACTTTTCGAGTTCACTTAGCGAGAATTCTTTCCTTTAGCGGCTATACTCTATATAAAATTGAGATTTATTTTCTATATTATCGTATCTCATATAGATGTACGTTCGTTGAGTGAGACAAAGATCGAAAAATAATATCACAGCTCTGTCTTTTAACTATCTATTTATAAGTGTTTTTTTTGTACGTCGAAAAAGCACAGTTTACGTCAAAAGTGAAAAAAATAGTCAGTTGCGATATGAAACTCTTATTGATTTTATGTAGCCATAGGGCGGCGATAATTTAATTTTTTTACTCTGAAATACTCTCATTAGTTGCGAAAATGATTTTTTAGACGGGGTGCAAAAGGAGTTCGGAGTAACTTCTTCGGAGGTTGATGGATTATTTGAGAGAGATCCTCGAAAGCTCATGCCACTTCTTGAACTTTAGTTGAACTTCGAGACAATGATTTTTTCTATACAAAAGAGGAATAAATCCTTAAAGAAGGTATGAAAGAGGAGCATAGGATGATACAGTAGTCTATTAAAGATTCTGTAATTATCTAAATTGACTTGGACTTTTTTTAAATATTATTAATCAGATTAATTGTACTAGGTTGAGTTCTGTCAAACCTTTATTAGAAAAGTTCATATGCAGGCTAAGATACAAGTGCTAAGATGAAACTGTTTTTTTTCTTAACTTTGAAATTTACATATACTAATTCTTTCTGATGAATTAACTTTTTTAAATTTCTTCATCGTGACCGAGTTAATAAAATTACTCACATTAGCGGCGAATTAGAAGTTAAAATCCAATAAAATTATTTCCTGAAGAAGAAAAATTTAATTTGAAACTCTTTTACTCGCTCGCCATTGTATTTAGCCCACTTACTATAGCTTGTGCATACATAAAATTGAATCTAGAAAAAGTTCTTGATTGCTAATTTTAAAACAAATTTTAATCTTATCAAATCATTTAACGTAAAAAAATTATTTTGAGAGTTTTAAAATTACCTGTCATATTTACTTTTTGTGACACACGGTGACAGTAAAAATAAATAGTTAGTTTCCGATATACATTATAATAATTTTCCAACACTCGTAAAAGATAGCTTTTTTAACCTTTTCGTGATAGTGACGTAAAAACCACGTTTTACGCACGAAATAATGAAAAATATCGTATGCGTATGCAACTAGTCCGTGAGGAGGATGACTGACCTAGAAGTCATTAAAATAAGTAAATAAATAAGGCAGTAAATAAAATAAAAACAATCAACAAAATTAAAAACACATACGCAGGAGTGTCTATAACGGAATTGATAAAGAAAACGAAAAAAACATAAGTAAATAGATTGAAATAGAAAAGAGAAAACCGTACTTTAGTGCTTCTAAAACAGGGAAACATTTTTAAATGAGTCTGATTTGCAATCTTACAGTGAATGTTAGACGCAGTAGCCAAAGCAAAAAGTTCAGTTTAATCATAAGTACTGAAATATATGATGCTTTCTCCGATTCACTTCCTCTTACAGCTCTTTAAAACTACTAGCACGGACACCATTTAGCACAATAATTTCTTCGCTTTCATGCCTGCACTTTTCTTGTAAATTTTTCTTCTTTCCTTTGCTTTCAAATATCTTCATTGAGAAAAAAAAGTTGCTGCTGCAAAAAAATTATATCGAGTATTTGATACGTACTTGAATCAAAAACGCGAAAAAAATTAAAATAATAAAATTTAAGTATTTTCGTGATTACATAAAATGTTTGATTTATTTAGTCATTTGATATCTCCGTATAAATTAAAAAAATAATTAAATATAAATCAAATATGACAAATTATTTGTCAATTAATCTGATAATTAATTGATTTAAACAAATAAAATTACAGAATTGAAATAATTAAATTAATATTTCAAGATAAAATATTTAGTTCTTGCAAATGAATTATTTATATTTTAAAACTTATTCTTAGTTTTTAAATCAGTTGTTGTTCCAGATCGACACAATTGTCAAGATTCATTTTGTTAAATCAATGAGATTTTCATTGATTTAATTGAATTTTTTTTCAGTATATTTATACAATCAAGATTGCTTTTGCATGTATTTCTCAATTTGCCTCTTTCTCTCTTTTTCTAACTTTCTTAGCATCTGTCTACTTATTTTTCTGCGTCCTTAAACTTACTTTGCCTGTAATCCAACATACTGTTCCGCCTTTTTTCAATGATGGCGAGCTCGACTTACTTCAGTTGTACAAGGAAAACGAGACGCGCGTGTTACTACGCCATTGCTACTTTCTGAGTGTTGTTCGCTAGCCGAGTGACAAGTACCTCGAAAAAAAGAAAGAAAAAAAAGAAGGAGAAAATAGTTTGACCTGTATCTTTTTGAATCTATGTCAGTTCAAAAAATTCGAAGCTTCGCCAGTGCTTTTCGTTTTTTTCTGAGAGAAAATTTGATTACTTAAGAAAACACGATTTTTACATTTAAAATATTGTCGAAATTATTTAGCCATAATTCGTTGATAAACTATTAAAGTATATTTTTGCTTTATAATATATTTAATTGTGTAAGAAACTTCAATTCAACAATATATAAAATTTGAGGGTTATCGTTTTTATGAATTCTCAGTAGTACGAGTAAATGTTAAATCCGCCAAACACTAATTTAATATAGTCAGATTGACATTTCTTAAAACCTTAAAATTCAATCTTTCAATTGAAAAAAAGTATTAATTAAAAAAGATGTTAACAGTAAATTCATCGCAATTCTATTTTAGATCAGTTATGTATTCAATGTAGGTTATAACGTACGTATGAATTGACCAATATCCTCGGTATAGATATAATTGATTGAATCTCTTTTTAAGCCCTGAGTTATACTCATTTCAAAGGAAAAACTGTCTCGTAATTCAATAAAATTGATCACCAAGTAAACGCTCAACTTGGCTTTCGACAAAAAAATAAGAAAAATGCATTGCGTTTAACGCCAATTTCGGTGCGCAAAAAGTCACGCCAAACTACGACGCAGATAAGACTCAGGAGAGTACTTCATAGAGAATTAAAAGCTACATACTTTGTCCTACTTTAAGAAGATACTTTCTCTTTTTCTTTTGTGCGAACAAACTCTATACTTTTCTCTCAGAAGAGAAAGAAGATCTACAATGATATAAGATTTACAGTAAATGTTCATTGTATGGTATGTACACTCGTCACAAAAATGTATGCATTTTAGAAATATATTGAGAGCGTATTACAAAATATTAGGAGCCACAAATACAAAAGCTCGTGAACAAGATAACAAGATTTCAATTAGAGAGAAATGAAAAAATAAATCCCAGTGCGGTCGAGAGCTGAAATAAATGGAAAAGTTTTTTCGAGATTACACACACGTTGCATTTTCCGCTCTTGCACGATGTTTTTTAGAGCTAAGTAGAAAGTCGTTTATTTTAAGGATTGATCACTGATAAAAACTATCTAATCGTTTTAAGGAAAAAACTTCGAATGCGATACGGCTTAACTATGAATGACATCTGCAAGATTTTATGATAACAAACAATGGCATTATTTTTTACGTGCAGCTGTGTACAATTGCTTTGACAATGAGAAAAATGAATACAGAAGGTCCATTATAATATGATTACGAGCTATTGTACGAATGACAAAATTTGTCGAAATTTATCCTCGTCATTGCTTCGTTATTAAGTATATTTTACCGTTGATATTGTAAGTCATGTACAGTTAATAATCGCCCTTAACGTTGAATGTGTTAGCGATGAAAAGAGAATAACCAGTGTACACATTTCATAACGCATTGCGATGATTAAAAATAACTGCCAAGCTCGAATATTGCTGCAGCACAATCTGTATCAGAGCGTTCACGTGTGATAGTTATCGAAAATTACGTTTTACATTTGCCCGAGTCAACTAAAGCGTAGGGGCATAACAGATATAATGGCTATTAAAACGATCAATTTTCAGGTTTTTATATTCTCATTAAGCTGATCGATTTTTTTTATTTTCTTTGCGTTTACGCATGTAAAACACTTTAAATGCAATCAAAAGAGTAGTAATTTAACGAGCTTTTACGATCACTTGCCTGCGAGCTCGTGCATTTGTATGTATTTATAAAGTTCACCTGGTGCGCCTATTTTTACGCACACTTTTTACTGCGTCAATAATTTTTTTTTCCAATACACTCTATTCCCTTCTTCATTTCCTTTTTTTAGCATGTGTCCATTGCGAGTGATGCTAAAAAATTGTTTTCTTACACGAGTTAATTTTAATTCTTTTTTATCTAAATAAGTTTTTGAATCATAAAAGTTTAAGCCGAATGATATTAAATGGATCAGCGTATTGTGACATTACAGAACTGTAACGTGTCAATTCTACCTTATAAGTTGTTCTATTATTACCTTCACCAACGGTTGTACAAATGTATCTACTTTCACATGCAGACTGAACTATGTCCACCATTAAACATACATTTAATAATAAGATCAGTATTCTCAAAACTAAATAGTTCATACTTTTATTGTCAAAAATTCGAACTATCGACCATATGATTTTTTTCTATATTATAGAGCGATGGACTATGCATGATAATTCTAAGGCCGAGTGAAGTTTACTCTTCGTGCTGTAATAAGTTTGAATACTAGATAGTGTAACAGCCACTGATTATTATTCAAATGAACCATGTACATACACTAAATAGAGAAAAAAGCCCAAGATTTAATCGAGTAACGTCGATTTCAACTGTTCCACAGTCACTTTTAAACCGATCTTGGTTGTAGAACAATATACGCTTATTATATTAGGAATTGACTGGATTACAAAATTCATCCGAAAAAATCGGGTGCACTTTTGCTTCAGGTTTTGTACACGCATGTGCCCATGATGAAAATTTTGCGGCTTGGGGAATATTTGAATTTCTATCGAAGCAATTGACGGGAAATCGTCGAAAGAAATAAAAAAAGAAATTTCATGGAAGAAACGTATACGCGCTGCGCAAAGCATAATTAGTTCGAGTCGCGGCAGCTTCGGCATTGATTACTACGAATGGTCGAAATGTTGTGCATGAAGAGTAATTCAAGAACTTTTCGCAAGCTTTGTGGCTTTTCAACTTTAATTAAAACATCCAAAGTAACGGAAACTCATTGAAACGTTCGCTCTCTGCATGATATTCCCTCTTCCTTTCTCTCTCTTTCTCTCTCTCCCTCATTCTCTATCGCTCTTCGTGTAAGTACTATTTGCGCATTTAGGTCGCCCATACATACTTTCAGATTTTTATTTGAATTAAATATACGTAAATATCTTTTTAATTACTACATATAATAAACTGAGTTGACAATGATAACAGGTACTTGCAAGTAAAAAAGGCAACTCACTGTCATTATTTTTTTTAGCGAGTCAAACAATATTACACACTAAGTATGCATCCATTGGAGAGAAAAAATACATGATTCTGCAGCGAAGTTAATTACTTGCATTTGCATCATTATGAAGTATATGATTACTATTGTTTGCTTTTTCCTTTCGGTATATTAGTTGTTTTTAAAACGAGTATATACACGAAGAATCAGACGATGCTTTTATTTCGTAAATGAAAAATTTCATTGAATCGCAAAAATGTATAAAAGTCGGCGTGGATACCGGATGATTAAAAGTTTTTTCCAAGAGATATATATTCCATTCATCATCGCTTAGACGCAAGTTTTCTGTGCCTCACTCATCGCGTGCGCCCCTCTTTTCCGCACCAGACGCACACAAAATACAGTCAGATAGACAGACAAACTCGGGTAGGATGGACATTAAAATTTTCACGTATTACCCAGCTCATCTATCATTTTCCTTCACATATCATCAGTTTGGGGGGCGGAGAAAAAACAATGAAACTCATATCCCGTCCGTTGCAGCGGCGTACGATTCTCGAAAATCGTATTCACGCATTCGTGCAGGTTTAATGTCCAGCTCTCTCTCTCTCTTGCGCAATGTTTCATAAAGCCGTATTACTTTCCTTGTCTCTGCACCTTGCGCTCGCGCGTGGGCTATAACCGAGCCATCAATCTGGGGGAGGTACAAAAGCGCAGACGAACACGTACACGTGCGGGTATGCGTGCGTGTGTGCCATGCACGCGAGCGAAAGCTGTTGCTGCTTCAGCTGTGGCGCGCGTCTTCATCCTCTATGTGCCAGGTAAAGGAGCAGCTCTCTCACCCGCAACGCTATCAATTTAGCGGGAGACGGGGAGAAGCTACGACGGCGCTGCACCCCGTCTATAACGTATATATATGCACCAAATGGTTTCTAAGATATTGATTTCAGCAAATATATCTCGAGCGAAGAAAACGACACTTCGCGCTTGGGCCCTTATATTCTCGAGCGCTGCTTCCAGAGAGGAGAAAAAAACTACTAAACCTTATCCGAGCTCGTGGCTCTAGCTCTCGCGCACGACGTTTTATAGTGGTAAGAGATAGCAGCGGCATTATTACAGTTTTTTTCTGCGTCTATAATCATCCGCGCGATTCGATTTCAAGTGCATGAAAAAGACTACTGCGAGATCATGGCCTATAATGAAGCTCTTCCGTACGCGCTTATCGCTGCGCGTACGAATAATCACATTGAGTCTTTTTCCGTGTAAAAAGCCGTGTTAATTCGGGCATAATTAATCGGTCGAATGCTGAAAAGATAATTTATAAATTCACACGTATATAGAAATTGTAACAATGGAAAGCTGGCGCGCGCTCGCACGTGTGATAATGAATTATGGACCATAAAATTTTCCTCGAGAACGCGCATACATTCTCGACAGCTTTGTTTATGTATTGGCTTAGTTGATCAAATTATTCAAGGGGACTAAAAATACAATGCATAGTCAAGGTGAACCTAATCAAATGTGAACAGTGCATTTTGTAATTCTCTTTGCGCGTTCGTCTGAAATTATAAAGTATATTACGTCGATATGAATAAATGATACGATGTATTTTCTTATCGATTTAGTTGTGACTCTTACACAGGATACCGAATACCTAATGAAATTCATGACACTTTTTATGGACTTACTCAAATTTCTGTGAAAATATTATTTTTCCAACACACAATGGAGCTGAAACATAGGTAAATGCGTGCGATAAACTTTTGTACGAAGTAAAAAAACAAACAAAACCCGATAGTAATTAGAAAAATTTTGCAACCCACAAGTAAAGTTTGAAATATTATCCAGAAAATATGAGTTTGAATGGGATAAAACTTTGCTTTATATTAAACGCTAGTAAAATTGGATCGTTTGTGCGAAGGACCTTTTGTACAGTGTTAAAAAAAGCTTCCATAAAAAAAAAAACCTAAGTTTCCGTACTACAGTCATTAAGTATTTCTATTTAATATTTTATCGTATCACCAGAATAACTATTAAAATAGTCATTAAAAACTGAAGCGCGAGTTTTGAAATTTTAGGATAATAGTTTTTTTTTTTTAATAAAAAGCAACTTTTGTTTCGCATTAATATTTGATTATGTAGACAGCCAATTTTTTCTTTTCCTCTTAATATTTTTTATCGACCAAGTTAAACAACACGCGGTCGTACATTTAAGAACCTCAGCTGATCTCAATCCGCTTTATATAGAGCTGTAACTGCAACCGAGCTGATCGAACCGGGTTATCTTTTTTTTTTTAAAATAACTACAGCCCCTTGTCTATAAAAATCATAGCGATATTGGGTCGGATCACGCTACAAACTCAAGCTATATAATCGGACAAAATCATAAAAGTCGCATTTGCCGCAGAGCGAAGGGCTGTAAAAGCCTCGCGTATGTAAAATGTGTCTCTCGAGACTGCGCCTGTATTTTTCCACGCTTTTGCGACCACTCGCACTGCTAGTCATTATTGCGTCAAGTGCTGCATAGGCCTTAAACCAACCAGGCTTACACAAAGTGACTTAATTTGAGCTCAATAGTTTTTTTGTTGCCTGCTTTTGGCTTTCCCTTTATTCGAAGTTCGTTTTCTTTTGACGCTCCGGAATTGCTTGCACGTATACGTAAACATTTTACGCCGTGCCATACAGAGAGCAACACTACTTCAATGACAATGACGGCGAAATATGGACTAACGCATGTTAATTGCTAGAAAAGTTTTTTAATTGCGTTAAGGCCTCTTGTATACGGCAGCGCCGAGTGTGCTTTGTTTTTTCCCTCCCTCAGTGAGACATTACACATACTATTATTCTTACTAACGTATTATTTGCTTGTGTTTGCTTGTGTTGCACGCATACACACACCATGTGAGATTTT